>NC_080540.1:30043491-30344885 GCF_028640845.1 Ahaetulla prasina | reverse complement strand
GTGACTGTGGGAATATCCCATGAACCTTACCTCATATTGTGATGGAAGATCCCCTCAGAAGGTTCCCTGCAAGAACTGCATCATCTCAAGGGCACTTTTTGTGATTTTGATGCTTTTGTGAATTGTATGCATTAATGCTGTATTCCAGTGATGAACCAACAAATGAACCAGCAAACATGGAAAACTCTTAAAAATATCACCGGCTATGGCAAACCTCCTTCCCAGGCTGAAGGAAATCAACAACTGGCAGATGACCTGAACATTTTTTACTGTGGGTATGAAAGGAAACTACAGCCACCTATCTCCACAATTCCCATCTCGGACACACCAACAACAGCCAAGCCTCCTACAACTGACCCCATCCCATTGGGTTCACAACCTATTTCACAGACAAAAGCCAGGAAAAGCTCCAGGCCCAGACAAGATAACTCCTTCTTGCTTTAAAGTCTGTGCTGACTAATTGGTCCCCATCTTCACCCCTATCTTCAATAAATCACTAGAGATGTGCTATTTTCCTTCTTGCTTTAAATGCTGTAGTATCACCCCAGTGCCAAAGAAGCCCACCATCAAGGAACTGAATGACTACAGACCAGCTGCTCTAATGTTGTAGTCATGAAACTTTTGAAAGACTAGTGCTGTCCCACTTGAAAACCATTAGGGATCCACTTTTAAACCGCTTGCAATTTGTATACTGAGAAATAGCTCAACAGATGATGCTGTTAATATGGCTCTGCACTACATCCTACAACATCTTGAATCTCCAAAGACCTACGCAAGGGTCCTCTTTGTAGACTTTAGTTCAGGAGAAACCCTTCCATACTTCCACCTCTTAAAATACTAGACAACACAGTATCAACAGTACAGACCTTCAAATTTCTAGGTTCTACCGTATCGCAAGATCTAAAATGGACGTCTAATATCAAAAACATCAGCAGAAAACACAACCAAGAATGTTCTTTCTGCACCAACTCAGAAAACTCAAACTGCCCAAGGAGTTGCTGATATAGTTCCAAAGAGGAATTATTGAATTTGTCATCTGTACCTCTATAACTGTCTGGTTCTGCAACCCAGCAAGACAGACACAGACTTCAGAAGATAATTAGAATTGCAGAAAAAACAATGGCTACCAACCTGCCTTCCACTGAGGACCTGTATACTGCATAAGTCAAAAAGAGGACTGTGAAATGACGCTATAGAGCACTGCACATCAAAACAGCTAGACATAAGAACAGTTTCTTCCCAAATGTCATCACTCTGCTAAACAAATAATTCCCTCAATACTGTCAAACTAGTTACTAAGTCTGCACTATTAATCTTCTCATCGTTCCTATCACCCATCTCCTCCCACTTATGACTGTATGACTGTAACCTTGTTGCTGGTATCCTTATGATTTATATTGACTGTTTCCTAATATGATTTGATTGCTTATTTGTATCCCATGACTATCATTAAGTTTAGTACCTTATGATTCTTGACGAATGTATACGAATGTATCTTTTTTTTTTATGTACACTGAGAGCGTATGCACCAAGACAAACTCCTTGTGTGTCCAATCACACTTGGCCAATAAAATTCTATTCTGTTCTGTTCTATTCTGTTCTGTTCTGTTCTGTTCTGTTCTGTTCTATTATTTCTTTAATCTTGTTTTTTGTTTATATTATAGGTTTAATCCAGTCTTGTACAAAATTCAATTGTTGTTTTAATTGGTGACACCCAGACCCATTGTGTGGGATTACAGCAATATAAATTTGATGCCATGTTGTAAGATTAGCAGGCAATACATTTAATAACTAAATAAATTTGTAAACCTTAGGGTCTTAGGATCTTAGGGAAACTTAATTGCTGAAGTAATTAAAGAAAAGAAACTATTATCTTTCTTTGCAATGACTTTAGCTTCTAAAAATCAGAAGCAGCAGCAATCTATTACTATAATTTCTAGATTTAATACCTATTTTAAAGACTGAATGAGTTCCACATTGGCATAAATGGATATTATGTCGATTGATTGATTAATTATTTCTCTTTTCTCCCTGCTTTCTGTTAGACCTAGTTCCTTTTAATCCCAATAATCAATAAGACTTTTTTTTCCTCTTAGAAACACAACTATATTCCTTTTTTGAGTGGCTGTTGACAGATAGATAGATAGATAGATAGATAGATAGATAGATAGATAGATAGATAGATAGATAGATAGATAGATAGATAGATCGATCTTTTGGCCTGTAATATAAATTGGGTTGGATGAGCAGAAGCCATTGACCTGAAACCATTCCTCAATTTTAAACAATTCAGATGTGCCTAAGAAAGGTGAACATACAAGGACAGTTCCAAACAGGCAGATAGGAGAGAGACACAAGTAACCTTGCATAATCCACTATGTTCTTCTGTCTCTTCTTACTTCATCATTCAAGGTGTTTTTTCTTATTCCTCCTGTAATGTATCTTTAAAAGTTTTGGACGGAAACTTGGGCGGGAAATAGCACGTTGCTGATTGGTTGAAGCCTCAGCCAAAACTGTATATAAAGAGGGGTTTTTGTCGAACGTTTTTGCTTGGTTCACTATAAACTAAAGAGCTGTTGTCACTCACTGGTCTCCTGTCTCGTTATTGCCCGAACATAACATTGGCGACGAAGGTGGGATTTCGAGGCAGCGAGATCGCACGAAAGAGCTGAAGTAACCAGGAATTTTCGAACCCAGTCAGTAAGGGGCGGAAAACAGCGATGTCCAGCTATACTCCGCCAGCGCCATTTGACCCAGCCAAGGAGAAATGGGGGTCGTACATGGCTCGTTTCGAATGCTTCCTCGAAGCGAATGAACTCCAAGGAGTCTCCGACAATAGGAAGCGAGCGTACTTCCTAAGCCACTGCGGTCCGGAGGTTTTCGACACCGCAGAGTCGCTTTCAGAGCCAACGCCGGTACAGTCAGTACCGTGGCAAACACTACAAACGGCACTTCGAGCACACTACGCACCAACACCCTCAAAGTTCGTCCAACGGTTCGAGTTGAGGCAGCGGGTACAGCGCGAGGGTGAATCGATTAGTGTGTACATGGCGGCGTTGAGAAAAGCCGCGAACCATTGTGAATACAGAGATTTGGAAGATGCCTTGCTCGACCAGCTCATTTGTGGGGTCAGGGACATCCGACTGCAACGGCGGCTGCTGTCTAGAAGCAACCTGACGTTGGCAATAGCCTTGGACGAGGCCAGGGCTCACGAGATGTCCACCAAAGCGGCGGAGACCCTGCAAATGCCAAACGCGCCAGGGGCTGGAGCGAAAACAACTCCGGTTCACAATGAGGAAGTCCAGGCCGAATCGGAGGGTGAGGAAAAGGACGAGGTTTTCCACACCGGGAGGCCGGAGAGAGAGGACCAGAGCGAATGCGTGAGTTGCAGGGGCCAGCACCAACGACAACACTGCAAGTTTAAGGACGCGGTTTGCCGGCGGTGCGAAAAGAAAGGCCATATAGCGCAGGCCTGCCGAGCCCCCCAACCTTCCCGCCAAAAATTCAAACCGACCAATCAGAGCGCGGGAGCAGCGAAGCGGCCCGGGATTGGTCAATTCAAAAAGGGCGCGAAACTAAACCAGACTGCCGTGAGAGTGGGCCACGCGTCAATGAAACTAGAGGAAAAGATTTTTACCAGGACATACATTGAAGGGGTGCCATGCCAAATGGAAGTGGACACCGGCTCATCGATCACGATTATGTCCTGGGACACTCTCGTGAGAGACTTGCCTGCCATCGCGAAGCGCAAGCTGCAAGCCCAGAAGCTGCGGGTGCAGGACTACCAGGGAAATCGGATCCCTGTTCGAGGGGTAACGTCCGTCCAAGTCAAGTATGGACAGTTCAGGAAAACCCTGCCAATCACCATAGTTGACGGAACCTTACCAAGTTTACTAGGACTGGACTGGTTCCGAGCTTTGGGCATGGGAGTGACCGGGGTCTTCAGGAATGAAGTCGACCTCAAAAATGAACTTATGAAGGAGCTCGAGGACGTCTTCAAAGACTGCCTGGGCAAGTACGAGGGGACCCCTATTTCCTTTAACCTAGACCCACAAGTTGCCCCTATCCGGTTGAAAGCTAGGAGGGTTCCCTTTGCCCTAAAGCCCAAGATCGACCGGGAGTTGGACAAGCTAGTAAGCCAGGGGATACTAGTGCCAGTTGACCATGCAAAATGGGAGACACCCATCGTCACCCCAGTCAAACCGGACGGATCGGTCTGGATTTGTGCTGACTACAAGGCAACGCTTAACAAAGCATTGCAGAAGAGTGCATACCCTGTCCCAGTAGTGCAACACTTGCTGCACTCGTTAGGACAAGGGCAGGTTTTCGCCAAGCTAGATTTGGCCCAAGCCTATCAGCAGTTACCTGTAGATAACAGCACAGCTGAAGCGCAAACAATCGTCACGCACCGGGGTGCTTTTAAATGCACCCGGCTACAGTTTGGGGTTAGCGTGGCTCCTGGGTTATTCCAGAACCTAATGGAGCGGCTATTGCAGGGACTACCCAGGGTGGTGCCCTACTTCGATGATGTCTTGGTATCTGCTGAGAATTTAGAGGAATTGGGGGGTAAGGCTGAGAAAGGTTTTGGGCATTTTCCGGTCTGCCGGGCTTAAGATTAAGCTGAACAAATGTCAGATCGGGGTAGGATCCGTAGAATTCCTGGGCTACCGGATAGACAGGGAAGGGATCCAACCCACTGAGAGCAAGGTACGGGCCATCAGGAAGGCCCCCGCTCCCCAGAACAAAACTGAGTTACAGGCATTCTTGGGCCTGGTAAACTTCTATGCGGTGTTCTTAAAGAACAAGGCAACAATAGCCGAACCGCTACACAAATTACTAGCGAAGACAGCTGTGTGGTCATGGGGGAAGGCGGAAGCTAAGGCATTCGAAGGAGTAAAAAACCTTCTATCCAGTGATAGCCTCCTCATTCAATACAATGGCACGTTGCCATTGGTGCTAGTTTGTGATGCATCTCCCTACGGGGTGGGGGCTGTGCTAAGCCACAGATTGCCAAATGGGACAGAAGCCCCTATAGCGTATTACTCCCGGACAATGTCTTCGGCCGAGAGGAACTATAGTCAGCTAGATAGGGAAGCATTGGCTATAGTCTCCGGGGTAAAGAAATTTCATGAATATGTATTCGGTCGTGACTTCGAGATAGTCACGGACCATAGACCCCTACTAGGTTTATTGGCAGGCGACCGCCCAATGCCCGTGGCTCTCTCACCCAGACTGACCCGATGGACTATCTTCCTAGCGGCCTACTCTTACAAATTGCTTCACCGGCCGGGAAAGGAGTTAGGGCATGCGGACGCCCTGAGCAGATGCCCGTTACCGGAGACCATCGAAGACCCTACCCCGGGGACACCCATCCTGCTAATTGACTCTTTGGACTCGGGTCCGGTCACATCCAAGGAAGTGGCCAGGGCATCTTACAAGGACATTACAATAAGGACTGTAATTGGTTGGGTACAAAGGGATGGCCGCCAAGTAGCGTTTCAAGGAATTTGTAAAGAAACGAGAGGAGCTATCGGTTCAAGGGGGGTGTCTGTTATGGGGGGATAGGGTGGTGATCCCGGAGAAATTATGGAAAAAGGTATTAGAACTTCTGCATGAAGGCCACCCGGGAATCGTGAGAATGAAGGGTTTAGCGGGGAGTTACGTGTGGTGGCCATTGATGGACAAGGAAATTAGCGACAGGGTAGGGAAATGCCAAGCCTGCCAGGAGTCTAGGCCACTACCCCCTACGGCCCCAATCCGAGAGTGGGAGAAACCCCAGGGCCCATGGTCTAGGATTCACATCGATTTTGCCGGCCCGTTCCACGGGCAAACCTTTCTAGTGGTAGTAGATGCCTACTCCAAATGGCTAGAAATCATTCTCATGAGATCCACGACGGCCGAGTCAGTGATCTCAGTCCTGAGGCACCTATTTGTAACCCATGGGTTGCCTGACACCCTAGTCTCCGATAACGGCCCGCAATTCACGGCAACCCAGTTTGAGGGGTACTTGGCGGAGGAGGGCATCAGACATGTCCTCTCAGCACCTTTCCACCCGGCGACGAACGGAGTTGCAGAACGTTTCGTTCGGAGCGCGAAAGAAGCATTGTCCAGGATAAGGCCAGGCGATTGGCAAACAAAAATAGACACATTCCTAGCCGTCCAACACAGAACCCCCTGTGTGACAACTGGCCGCAGTCCGGCGGAACTATTAATGGGCAGGAAGCTCAGGTGCCCATTAGACCGCCTAAACCCAGCCTATACCCCAGACGGGTACAAGGGAGCACAGGGTAAGACGAGGGAAATGACAGTAGGCGACTCAGTGTGGGCACACAATTATAGCGAGGGCCCAACGTGGCTTAAAGGGACAATCCTTGAAATAACCGGGCCCAAATCATATTTAGTAGAGATGGACGATGGCCGGGTTTGGAGGCGCCACATAGACCAAATAAGGAAACGGATAATAAGTAAACCAGAAATAGATCAGTCAGGCCCTGACTACCACATGTTTGAATCCACAGCTGACTCAAACCCGGGGAAAATGCGGGACTTATCTGGGTCCGACGAAGTCCAGCGACACCAACCGGTTCCTCCTGACGATCGCAGGGATGACGCTGCAAATAATCCAGGGCCGGATGGCCTAGAGGAGGAGCTGGGAGGAACTAACAGTCCCTCCGGCCAGCTCGACTCACTCCCAGAGAATGAATTGCGCAGGTCCGAAAGGGTTAGGAGATGCCCTGTCTACTTGCGTGACTACGTAGAGAAATAAGATGCTAAAATTATGTAAATACAGGGAAAATGCATTCTGGGAGGGAAGGAGTGTAATGTATCTTTAAAAGTTTTGGAGGGAAACTTGGGCGGGAAATAGCATGTTGCTGATTGGTTGAAGCCTCAGCCAAAACTGTATATAAAGAGGGTTTTGTCGAACGTTTTTGCTTGGTTCACTATAAACTAAAGAGCTGTTGTCACTCACTGGTCTCCTGTCTCGTTATTGCCCGAACATAACATTGGCGACGAAGGTGGGATTTCGAGGCAGCGAGATCGCACGAAAGAGCTGAAGTAACCAGGAATTTTCGAACCCAGTCAGTAAGGGGCGGAAAACAGCGATGTCCAGCTATACTCCGCCAGCGCCATTTGACCCAGCCAAGGAGAAATGGGGGTCGTACATGGCTCGTTTCGAATGCTTCCTCGAAGCGAATGAACTCCAAGGAGTCTCCGACAATAGGAAGCGAGCGTACTTCCTAAGCCACTGCGGTCCGGAGGTTTTCGACACCGCAGAGTCGCTTTCAGAGCCAACGCCGGTACAGTCAGTACCGTGGCAAACACTACAAACGGCACTTCGAGCACACTACGCACCAACACCCTCAAAGTTCGTCCAACGGTTCGAGTTGAGGCAGCGGGTACAGCGCGAGGGTGAATCGATTAGTGTGTACATGGCGGCGTTGAGAAAAGCCGCGAACCATTGTGAATACAGAGATTTGGAAGATGCCTTGCTCGACCAGCTCATTTGTGGGGTCAGGGACATCCGACTGCAACGGCGGCTGCTGTCTAGAAGCAACCTGACGTTGGCAATAGCCTTGGACGAGGCCAGGGCTCACGAGATGTCCACCAAAGCGGCGGAGACCCTGCAAATGCCAAACGCGCCAGGGGCTGGAGCGAAAACAACTCCGGTTCACAATGAGGAAGTCCAGGCCGAATCGGAGGGTGAGGAAAAGGACGAGGTTTTCCACACCGGGAGGCCGGAGAGAGGACCAGAGCGAATCGTGAGTTGCAGGGCCAGCACCAACGACAACACTGCAAGTTTAAGGGCGGTTTGCGGTGCGAAAAGAAAGGCCATATAGCGCAGGCCTGCCGAGCCCCCCAACCTTCCCGCCAAAAATTCAAACCGACCAATCAGAGCGCGGGAGCAGCGAAGCGGCCCGGGATTGGTCAATTCAAAAAGGGCGCGAAACTAAACCAGACTGCCGTGAGAGTGGGCCACGCGTCAATGAAACTAGAGGAAAAGATTTTTACCAGGACATACATTGAAGGGGTGCCATGCCAAATGGAAGTGGACACCGGCTCATCGATCACGATTATGTCCTGGGACACTCTCGTGAGAGACTTGCCTGCCATCGCGAAGCGCAAGCTGCAAGCCCAGAAGCTGCGGGTGCAGGACTACCAGGGAAATCGGATCCCTGTTCGAGGGGTAACGTCCGTCCAAGTCAAGTATGGACAGTTCAGGAAAACCCTGCCAATCACCATAGTTGACGGAACCTTACCAAGTTTACTAGGACTGGACTGGTTCCGAGCTTTGGGCATGGGAGTGACCGGGGTCTTCAGGAATGAAGTCGACCTCAAAAATGAACTTATGAAGGAGCTCGAGGACGTCTTCAAAGACTGCCTGGGCAAGTACGAGGGGACCCCTATTTCCTTTAACCTAGACCCACAAGTTGCCCCTATCCGGTTGAAAGCTAGGAGGGTTCCCTTTGCCCTAAAGCCCAAGATCGACCGGGAGTTGGACAAGCTAGTAAGCCAGGGGATACTAGTGCCAGTTGACCATGCAAAATGGGAGACACCCATCGTCACCCCAGTCAAACCGGACGGATCGGTCTGGATTTGTGCTGACTACAAGGCAACGCAACAAAGCATTGCAGAAGAGTGCATAGCCTGTCCCAGTAGTGCAACACTTGCTGCACTCGTTAGGACAAGGGCAGGTTTTCGCCAAGCTAGATTTGGCCCAAGCCTATCAGCAGTTACCCGTAGATAGCAGCACAGCTGAAGCGCAAACAATCGTCACGCACCGGGGTGCTTTTAAATGCACCCGGCTACAGTTTGGGGTTAGCGTGGCTCCTGGTTATTCCAGAACCTAATGGAGCGGCTATTGCAGGGACTACCCGGGGTGGTGCCCTATTTCGACGATGTCTTGGTATCTGCTGAGAATCTAGAGGAATTGGGGGTAAGGCTGAGAAAGGTTTTGGGCATTTTCCGGTCTGCCGGGCTTAAGGTTAAGCTGAACAAATGCCAGATTGGGGTAGGGTCCGTAGAATTCCTGGGCTACTGGATAGACAGGGAAGGGATCCACCCCACGGAGAGCAAGGTACGGGCCATCAGGAAGGCCCCCGCTCCCCAGAACAAAACTGAGTTACAGGCATTCTTGGGCCTGGTAAACTTCTATGCGGTGTTCTTAAAGAACAAGGCAACAATAGCCGAACCGCTACACAAATTACTAGCGAAGACAGCTGTGTGGTCATGGGGGAAGGCGGAAGCTAAGGCATTCGAAGGAGTAAAAAACCTTCTATCCAGTGATAGCCTCCTCATTCAATACAATGGCACGTTGCCATTGGTGCTAGTTTGTGATGCATCTCCCTACGGGGTGGGGGCTGTGCTAAGCCACAGATTGCCAAATGGGACAGAAGCCCCTATAGCGTATTACTCCCGGACAATGTCTTCGGCCGAGAGGAACTATAGTCAGCTAGATAGGGAAGCATTGGCTATAGTCTCCGGGGTAAAGAAATTTCATGAATATGTATTCGGTCGTGACTTCGAGATAGTCACGGACCATAGACCCCTACTAGGTTTATTGGCAGGCGACCGCCCAATGCCCGTGGCTCTCTCACCCAGACTGACCCGATGGACTATCTTCCTAGCGGCCTACTCTTACAAATTGCTTCACCGGCCGGGAAAGGAGTTAGGGCATGCGGACGCCCTGAGCAGATGCCCGTTACCGGAGACCATCGAAGACCCTACCCCGGGGACACCCATCCTGCTAATTGACTCTTTGGACTCGGGTCCGGTCACATCCAAGGAAGTGGCCAGGGCATCTTACAAGGACATTACAATAAGGACTGTAATTGGTTGGGTACAAAGGGGATGGCCCGCTGCCGGCGTTTCAAGGAATTTGTAAAGAAACGAGAGGAGCTATCGGTTCAAGGGGGGTGTCTGTTATGGGGGGATAGGGTGGTGATCCCGGAGAAATTATGGAAAAAGGTATTAGAACTTCTGCATGAAGGCCACCCGGGAATCGTGAGAATGAAGGGTTTAGCGGGGAGTTACGTGTGGTGGCCATTGATGGACAAGGAAATTAGCGACAGGGTAGGGAAATGCCAAGCCTGCCAGGAGTCTAGGCCACTACCCCCTACGGCCCCAATCCGAGAGTGGGAGAAACCCCAGGGCCCATGGTCTAGGATTCACATCGATTTTGCCGGCCCGTTCCACGGGCAAACCTTTCTAGTGGTAGTAGATGCCTACTCCAAATGGCTAGAAATCATTCTCATGAGATCCACGACGGCCGAGTCAGTGATCTCAGTCCTGAGGCACCTATTTGTAACCCATGGGTTGCCTGACACCCTAGTCTCCGATAACGGCCCGCAATTCACGGCAACCCAGTTTGAGGGGTACTTGGCGGAGGAGGGCATCAGACATGTCCTCTCAGCACCTTTCCACCCGGCGACGAACGGAGTTGCAGAACGTTTCGTTCGGAGCGCGAAAGAAGCATTGTCCAGGATAAGGCCAGGCGATTGGCAAACAAAAATAGACACATTCCTAGCCGTCCAACACAGAACCCCCTGTGTGGCGGAACTATTAATGGGCAGGAAGCCCAGGTGCCCATTAGACCGCCTAAACCCAGCCTATACCCCAGACGGGTACAAGGGAGCACAGGGTAAGACGAGGGAAATGACAGTAGGCGACTCAGTGTGGGCACACAATTATAGCGAGGGCCCAACGTGGCTTAAAGGGACAATCCTTGAAATAACCGGGCCCAAATCATATTTAGTAGAGATGGACGATGGCCGGGTTTGGAGGCGCCACATAGACCAAATAAGGAAACGGATAATAAGTAAACCAGACATAGGTCAGTCAGGCCCTGACTACCACATGTTTGAATCCACAGCTGCCTCAAACCCGGGAAAATGCGGGACTTATCTGGGTCCGACGAAGTCCAGCGACACCAACCGGTTCCTCCTGAAGATGACGCTGCAAATAATCCAGGGCCGGATGGCCTAGAGGAGGAGCTGGGAGGAACTAACAGTCCCTCCGGCCAGCTCGACTCACTCCCAGAGAATGAATTGCGCAGGTCCGAAAGGGTTAGGAGATGCCCTGTCTACTTGCGTGACTACGTAGAGAAATAAGATGCTAAAATTATGTAAATACAGGGAAAATGCATTCTGGGAGGGAAGGAGTGTAATGTATCTTTAAAAGTTTTGGAGGGAAACTTGGGCGGGAAATAGCATGTTGCTGATTGGTTGAAGCCTCAGCCAAAACTGTATATAAAGAGGGGTTTTTGCCGAACGTTTTTGCTGGGTTCACTATAAACTAAAGAGCTGTTGTCACTCACTGGTCTCCTGTCTCGTTATTGCCCAAACATAACACCTCCCATTATGGATGAAATTTGACAGCTTGAAAATTCAGATTCACAAAATTGTCAACCTTCGATGAGTCTCATTTAAAAAGCACATTGACCAAAGTGCTCTGGATGAATCTAGTACCCCTTTCTGTGATCTCACCCACCTTCCTGAGTGGAGATGGTCCCCTCTGGACAAGGAATGCAGTCATAGCAGCAAACTGGCTCTCCTTCTCGAGCCTTCTTGAAAAATCCAGGATGGCATTTTTCCACACATTTGGACTGAGGCAGAGACTAAGCAGAAAAACAAGGAATGCCAAATCAACTAAGTTAGAACTAACCATCAGTGAAAAATGGAGGTATTTTATTTATTTATTTAGTTTGTCAAACATGTATGAGATAACAGGTATAAGTATAAACATGGACATGAACACAGGAAATGAGTACAAATAAATGGGCACAGTAGGACAGGGACGGTAGGCATACTGGTGCACTTAGGCACACCCCCTTAGAGACCTCTTAGGAATAGTGTGAGGTCCATGGTAGACAGTTTAAGGTTGATCAGTTTTATACAGATAACAGGTTGCACAGGGGACACAAAATAGCCATGATTTGTGTCCTAAAGAATCAATATCCAGCATCCCATGTGGGACATGGCTGAATCAATTTGATATAAAGTTCCATATTACAGCATCTGAACGACACCTGGCCAATCATACTGAAGACTTCCAAGCCATTTAAGAAAACTCTATTCTCCACATTCAATTCTCACTGTATTTGGTGAATAGGCTTAGCCACTTGAAAAGTGTCTCAAGGCTTTGGAAAACAAAGAAAAGACACCAATGTTTCACCCACCTTATTCAGCAACTCTAGCTGCGAAAGAGCATCTTGATTGATAGTAAGTCTCTGTCTTTCAAAACTCCCCAGTTGCTGTGTAATGGGATCCTTCCTGGAGAGAACTATGAAGCTTATGATGTTCAGAACTGCTACTATATCCCCATTTTGGTCCAAGTAGAGTTTCAAGTGGGAAAGATTGCAAAACTCAATCTTCTTCAGAAATGGATGGAACTAGAACAGGAATAGAACAGAGCAGGCGGGGGCTGTCTTCAAGGAGTATAAATCCTTTCATTCCCCACCATCCAGTCAGAGCGGAAGAAGCTCCTTGGATGAGAAGTGAAACACCTTCCAAGAAAACCCAGAACGTCCACTTGCCTCTTGAAAAAGCACCTTTGGGGAAAAAAGGTTGAGATGGTTTCCCCTCCAAAGAAACTAAGTTTGATGGATCATTGTCAGGACCAGTGGTGAGTTGACGCCGGTTCAGACCGGTTCCCAAGAACTGGTAGTAACGGCAGCAGGAGGCTCCGCCCACCCACCCAGGCATCATCAAATGCGATCTGTGCATGCGCAGAAGCAAAGCAAGAACATGCACACTCCCATTGTAAACTGGTAGCAAAGATAAGTAGAATCCACCCCTGGTCAGGACCCCATACCTGCCATGGTTGCTGCCTTTGAGCCCCCAGCCTCGCCTCTCTCTCCTTCTTTCTCCTGTTGTATATGGAAGAATATGAAGCATTCAAGGCATGGGCCAGAATATTAATCAAAGAGTAAGCAACAAGGTTATATCGGTTCCAGATCCTGTTTCTTTCCACTTTTGTTTTCAGGGGTGATTTCTGAGTGCATTTTTTTCGGCCTTTGACAGAAATGGGGTTTTTTGAAAAAGAACAGTGAAGTGACTGATCTCCAAACTGTGGTTGCACAAAGAGATCTGGATCAAAGGAACTGTCATTTAGCCCTTCTTTCCACTGAAAATTATAGGTCCAAACACTATGGACATATTTGAGAAATGGGTGTCTTCTTGTTTGCAGTACCCCAAAGCCTGCAATTATCCAGACTTTCCCTTCAATGGGTTCTGGCAAACTTTTAAGTGTTGAATGGAAAAGAAGAACTCTGTCCCAAAGGGAAAAATATTCTATGAAATGAACAAAGACAGTGACTTGTCTCCACTTAGAGATGGCATCCTCGAAGGATGCTATTTGTCCAGTAGTTGAGAACTGTTGTGATATAACAACGCAAATTCCATTCCTGACAAGCACAGGCATAAAAGTCCTCATGAAGTTCTCTCCCTTCTCTGTGTCTGAAGCAAAGAGACCAATCAAGGTCCATCTGAAATGGAGGAGAATTTGGATAATTCCTGGGTAGAGAATCTCTAATTTGGGGAACATGTGGTAGAAAAAAGGAAATTGACTTTTATCACTCAGAACTTCTGAAGTAGTGAAACGGATCTGAAAAAGCAGTGAAGAAGGCTGTATTTAGGGTCAGTTATTAGCTGTCCATAAATCCAGTTTTTTTTGTCATGAATGTATTATAACATTGTATTATTGATTAGCTAGTAGACCATATCAAGATACAGAATATTAAACACAGAACATTAGCAAGACCAGAAAAAACAAACAAAAGAAAAGAAACAAATTAAGTAAGGATCAAAATAAAGAACACAAATCATATTTCTGTATCACCCATAATTCCTTCTCCAAACAAATCCACATTTGCAGATTTCAACTGAAATTTTTTGTTTGAATAAGGAGCCATATTATATGTAAGTTTTAAATTCTCTTAAGAAAGAAAATATGTTGTTGTTTAGACATAAGGATTGCAAGATCTTCTTTTCATTAAAAGAAGAACTAGGGGAGATATGATAGCAGTGTTCCAATATCTCAGGGGCTACCACAAAGAAGAGGGAGTCAAGCTATTCTCCAAAGCAGCTGAAGGCAGGACAAGAAACAACAGATGGAAAATAATCAAGGAAAGAAGCAACCTAGAACTAAGGAGAAATTTCCTGACAATGAGAACAGTTTATCAGTGGAACCACTTGCCTCCAGAAGTTGTAAATGCTCCAACACTGGAAGTTTTTAATATATTGCATAACCATTTGTCTGAAATGGTGTAGGGTTTCCTTCCTAAGCAGGGGGTTGGACTAGAAGACCTCCAAGGTCCTTTCCAACTCTGTTATTCTATTCTATTCTATTCTATTCTATTCTATTCTATTCTATTCTATTCCATTCTATTCTATTCCATTCCATTCAACAGATCATTCATTTAATGTGCAGTCGAATATCCTGATCTCTCTCTTTCTTGTACAATTGACATTAAAATAATAGATGTGTTAAGTCTTCTATCTCTGGATTTCCAAAACTACACATCTTTTCATTATAAGGGAATTGGTTAAATCTGATATGAACATATCTTGCTTAGGTTGATATTTTCATGTAAATACCAAATACAGTCCAAGCAGTCTTTAATTGAAATATTGTCTGTTTTAACAGGCAGGATTTGGGAGTCAGTCAGTTTCCGTAGCTTTAATTTTATACCCATACGGAGGTTTTGAATTCCATAGAAAAGATATAGCTGGATTTATCACTTATTCATCCTACCAATCCACTCACTTTCCTAGATAAATAGGCACCCGTCAGTGGTGGGATTAAAAAAAATTTACCGCTGGTTCTGTGGGTATAGCTTGGTGGATGTGGCATGGCTTGGTGGGCATGGCTTGGTGGGCGTGGCAGGGGAAGGATACTGCAAAATCTCCATTCCCTCCCCACTCCAGGGGAAGGTTACTGCAAAATCCTAATTTCCTCCCGATCAGCTGGGACTCGGGAGGCACATAATAGATGGGGGCAGGGACAATCAGAGGTGGTATTTACTGGTTCTCTGCACTACTCAAAATTTCCACTACTTTTTCTCCAGAAGTGGTCAGAACCTGCTGAATACCACTTCTAAAACAACATACAAACCTGTGGGACTTTGTAGGGTCCTAGTACTCCTGCCATCTGGATGGAGATGTCCCTGTCAGCCCCATCAATAAAAGCCAACAGGTTGTCCTTCCTTCCACAGCTGTAGTTGGGAACATTGGCTTCTCCCATAGAGACCATGTCCAGCAAGGCATCTGACGTGCCAAGTGTGTTATCATAGTTGTCATGGATGTTATAACCAAGTGTGAGATTGTGTAGGAGCTGGGAATTCTTACTGACCACTTGAATAACCAAAATAAAGCGTAGGATTCTAGACTGATCAGAAGACTTTCTACTGTAAAAATGTTTATTTTATCATCAATAACAAAATATATTTATATATATATTTTACTAATGAAAATAAAACATGCACTTTTGATATGAGCAGTAGATAAACTCCTGTAAAAATGGTCATGTTATTTTTTACCAAACTTTTCCAAACACTTTGCTTTTTGAAGCCTATGCAACCAATACTGACGCCAAACCCAGAGACAAATGATACTCATCCATCTTCATTTAATTTTAATAAATGTTGGGAAAATGGAATTGATACAGTTCTCCACCTAGTTAAGAATTGCAAATACACTATTCTTCATCGCAGTACTAATTTTCATTTGCCCAGTAATCAAGGTTCAAAATAATTGAATAATTATAATAGAACCATCATAAAAGGAAGAGGATGTTTTCAAAGGAACTGAGAAACCAATTCTAAAAATAAGCCATCCTGTATTTCTATAAGGACCAGGAAGTAAATATCAATGAATAGTTATATTTGAAATGAACTGGGCAGGGAAAAACTACAATAATCACTAATTTAAACAAAAGTCATGAATTCAAGATTGAACAGGGAGAGGAAAATAATGTAGACTTGTTTCAGATTTTTTTTTTCTGTCTCATCTTTGGATTTGAATCTCTTCCTTAAAATAGACAAAGAAAACATGGAAATCAAAATGATTCAGGAAAGTTGACAGCTCAGGTGCTGCAATATAGGAGCAAGTGGAATAAGGAGAACAAAATGAGAGTAATAGAATTGTAAATGAAGGGAATGCAACTCCATTATCCTGAAGGACTTACGAGTGAGACTGGCTAGAAGGAGCTGCATTGAAAGGGAACAATATAGGAGATATTTTTGTTCCAGTGGTGATAATGCCAATGAGGTGGTCTCCTGGTCTGTAATAGCTCCATGGTTTTTCCTCATCCTGATGCCCCAAAGTCAGTGGACATTTCATGGTAAGATTCCCAGAGACTGGTGGGGACAACAGTAATATCAGAAACAGAAGCAGGAGGTTCATCATTCATGGGGATGAATCAATCCGCTTCCCGTTTTTAAACCAGAACAGGAAGAAGAGTTGAAGAATTAAAAGTCCTCACACAAGAGCCAGTGGCTTTCCTGATTCAGACAGAGACAAAGCAAACTTGACCTGAAAAGGAGAGAAAGGAACATTTAACAGCACAGACGGAGGTTTACATTGGTCACTGGAGAAGTAGAAGAAGACATCTCAAAGAGTAGGATGGTGATAATTACAGTGAGAAGCAACTTTTCCTCTGGGGATCCTAAACTTCTTCCTTGGCTCCATTTGCAGAATGAAAGCTGGAGTAGAGCATGTTAGTGAAAAATTACAGATACACCCCTGAGGGAAATGTTCTGTGGTGATTATGATCTGTCCTGTCAGGACTGTCCAAAAGATGATGCTGGAGGTAAATGCAGCATTTCAACACATATTTTGTTGACTTTTGCTATCCTTCAACATGGAACCTTTTCTCCAGAGACTGCTGGGTAATGATGGTTACCCAGAGCTCTGGAATTTGGTGCCACTCTAGGCTGATGACATTGAATGTTTTTGGATTGTATCATTGTGTAAAATATGGAGAAAGATGGAGTCCCAATTTTTTTTTTCTTGACACCAATTTGGTGCCACACATACAAAAAAACTAGTTTAAAGGGACATTGATTCCTTAATGGTGGTGTTACTATTTGACCTTCATATCTCTGAGGCTGTGTGTGATCCACCTCCCAAGA
This sequence comes from Ahaetulla prasina, assembly GCF_028640845.1. NCBI lineage: Eukaryota > Metazoa > Chordata > Lepidosauria > Squamata > Colubridae > Ahaetulla > Ahaetulla prasina. The sequence continues at coordinate 30,327,757 of NC_080540.1, read as the reverse complement.
CTGCCAAGATCTTGAAAGCGGTGATTGAGTATATCTGGTTTATCTGGGCCAGTTGTCAGAAATATTATGTTTCTTGTTCGGTACATTGAGAAGGTACATTGATATGTACACCTTGGCATAGAATGGAGAAGTGGGGGAATTGAGTTAGAGGGGCTAGCAGGAGTATCCTGATATACAGTAATGTCAGATCATTTGTGGACCTGGATGAATACATAGCTCGTAAGGCCTGTGTCACAGTCCAGAATGTGAGCTAAATGATGTGATTTTCCATGGACAGGATCTTTCATTCTCTTCCTGGGAGAAAGTCACCAGTTCTTTTTTTCTTTGGACATTTTGCCCAGCCTTTCAGGAGGAGTAGGAACAAATAGATGCTTTACTTACAAATTGAAAAGTGGAAAAGTAAAGGGCCTGAACATCAAATGTGGAAAAAAATTCAGTACCACCCACCACTGAGGAATGATTGGTGAAATTGGCAAACTTGCTGAGATGGACAAACTGACTTCTATGATTAGAGAATGGGCAATATCTACATTTATTGGTGACTGGAATACACGTATCAACTTTCTGCATAAAAAGCCCACAAAAATGAATTTGCAATTCTTTTAAATCACAGGCGTCAAACTCAATTGTGTCATGTGACTTATCATGACCTATCATGACTATTTTGCCTTTGCGGAGCCAGGGTGGGTGTGGCCTGCGTGTGACGCATCTGGCCTGTGGGCCTCCAGTTTGACACCACTATTTTAAATGATTAGACAGGATAGATTGTAGTAGAAAAAAGGAAGAAGAAGAAAAAAGAAAAAGAAAGAAGAAGAAGAAGAAAGAAAGTCACAGTGTAACTTGAAACACAGAGTAAAATATTTATTTATTTATTTTTATTTATTTATTTAGTCACAACAATGTATATAAGCATCACATAAAAAGATTATATAGCATATAAACACATATATGAGTAAATATTAGGAGGTATAAGCATATATATATATATAAGAAGAAAAAACAAGCAAACAATAGGACAGGAACGATAGGCACGTTTGTGCACTTATGCATGCCCCTTATGGTCCTCTTAGGAATGAGGTGAGGTCAATAGTAGAAAGTTTTTGGTTGAAGATTTTGGGATTATGGGAAGAGACCACAGAGTCAGGTAAAGTATTCCAAGCACTGATGATTCTGTTACAGAAGTCATATTTTCTGCAATCTAGATTAAAGCGGTTGACATTTAGTTTAAATCTATTAGTTATTTTAGTATTGTTGCAATTAAAGCTGAAGTAGTCTTTAACAGGAAGGACATTACAATAGATGATTCTGTGAGTTAAACTTAGGTCTTGTCGAAGGCGACAGAGTTCTAAGCTTTCTAAGCCTATGTCGTGTCCCACTCCTCCGCTGACGGCCAGGTCAGGGAAATCCGAATCAGGCTTGCCTCTGCAGCTCTGCCCAAAGTCCTAGCAAAGTCCTCAGAGCAGGCAGGAGACCAGTAAGTGACTTCAGCAAGATAAGTTCGACTTTGCCTGACTCAGAGACTGCCAGAAAGCAGATCCTTTATATAGGCCATGGGGTGTGGCTCCATGACTCAGCACTCATTAAGGCCTGCCCCTCCCTTCCTTCTGTTGCCTCCGCCTATCCAATCTTCTGATGCGAGGGTCACTCCAATCAGCTGTTGTTGGGAGTAAACTTTCCTCAGGCTCACATGCTGTGGAGGAGGGGGAGGGGTCTAGCTGCTCCGTTTGCCTGGGCATGGAGCCAGGGCTGGGGCCGGGGGATGCTCCCTCCTCTGCAGCCTGCTTGGGCATGGAGCCAGGGCTGGGACCGGGAGGCATACATTCCTCCGTGTTCGGGAGCAGATAAGCAGACCCCGGCTGCAGTGAGAGCGGACAAGACACAACAGCCTAGGATTTCAAGTGTGGTGGGATAAGGTATTTTGTTGTTTTCAGAGGAGTGGAGAACTTTTCTTGTAAAATATTTCTGGACACATTCAATTGTATTGATGTCAAAAATGTGGTGTGGGTTCCAGACAGGCGAGCTGTATTCAAGAATTGGCCTAGCAAATGTTTTATATGCTCTGGTTAGTAGTGTAGTGTTTTTGGAAAAGAAGCTATGCAAGATTAGGTTTACAACTCTTAGAGCCTTTTTTCCTATGTAGTTGCAGTGGGCTTTAGCACTTAGGTCATTTGATATGAAAACTCCAAGGTCTTTGACAGGGTGGGGGTGGGGTCATCTGTAAGGTAATGTCCATCAAGCATGTACTTAGTGTTTGGGTTCTTTTTTCCAATATGTAAGACTGAGCATTTTCTGGTTGAGATTTGGAGTTGCCAAGTTTTAGACCAAACGGTTAGATGATCAAGGTCTAGATGAATGGTAGATGTATTGTCAGTGATGTTAAATAGCTTCTCTTTCTTTTTGGCTTTCTCTGTTCTAATTTAGTTTATACTAAATTTCACCAGGAGACCATCTATCTGCAACTGGCAAGTCCTCTCCTTTCTAATTGCCATCCAAGAGATTGACCATGACTCCTCTCCAAGGTACACCTGACCTGTGTTACAACTTTAACGATGATTATTCAGATTCCAGGATAACTTGGCAAGCTGTGCTGGACCTCTCTCAGCTGTTAGAACAGCTGTTTAGTTAGGTCAGTGTCCCTAACTAAAGCTATGGAAGGTAGAAGGACGTTTTTATTGTCTTTGAAGGGAATAAGACGGACATCTCCTCTCAGATTGCCACCATGTTGGTCTCATACAAAATCCAAGAGGGAGATGTATAATGTTCTGTAGCCCAGTTCCCATTCTGTAGGGATCACTAGAAACAGTGGAATGTCTAAACAAAATAAGGAGATAAGGATTTCCTGTACCAAATTTTCTATCATCTCCAACAGGACGAATCACTTGCTTTTTCATAGCAACCACCATCTTTATAACAATTTTCTTTTTCTTTGAAAAAAAAAATCAGCTCTCACTATTGCATACTGTTGTTAAATATTTTTTTATTGTTTTATATCAGATCTTCCATTTCTATGTTGAAAATTGTGTTTTCTAGGTGACCAAAGTATTAACATATAAACATCATGATCAACATTATAATCATATATACATAAACATACATGCGATAATATCAATCGTTATTAAAAAGTATACTGTCTTCCATTATAGGAGAATAGAATAGAATAGAATAGAATAGAATAGAATAGAATAGAATAGAATAGAATAGAATAGAATTTTTTATTGTCCAAGTGAGATTGGATACACAAGGAATTTGTCTTGGTGCATATGCTCTCAGTGTACATAAAAGAAAAGATAGTGTTGATTATACAACCATCAAAATAGTTACTCATCATTTTTTCTTTCTCACGTAGTCCATATTTTCCATAAATCCACTCCTCTAACCTCAGTATCTGTCACTTGCATACTGTTAATGTCATCTTTTCATTCTTTTTCATGTCAGCTCTGTTTTGGAAGAACAGAATTCAGTGACATTCAGGAAGCATTTCATTTTTATTATTTGATATATCAATTAGGAGAGGAGGTTGAAAGGCTCTTGTACCTAAAAAAAAACCATTACCAAAATAATGGAATTATACCTCCATTTCACCACTACCCTGCGCCCATTGTAGACAGTATTTCTGGCAGAGCAACAAGATTCAAACTGCACACATGTCATGGTTAAAAAAACTTTGGGTGTGGCATCTCAGGCCTCAAGTAGGCTAAGGACATTGGCAGATATTCTGTTTAATGGAGATCTATGAATTTCTTTATCCAGTTTGGGACATTATCTTCCAAACACCCTTTAAACATGGGAAGGACAATCATTGGCCTGCTTATGTATGAAAAGAACTTGGGCCATTTTGTTGGTGCTGACTGTTGAAAAAGGTTAAGACCTAAAAATCCTCTGTCTCATATTTCTACATTTTTTCTGGTTGTAAGCTGCTCCTTTGTGTTCAGATCTGGCCTTAGGATGATGATGTAGCACTTGGGGATGAAGATGCAGCCCAACAGAGCAGCACTGGAGGCCAAGATGGAGAAGACCTGAACAGCCACCATGTATTTCCCTTTGGTGCTCAGGTAGGTGGGCACAAAACTCACCCAGACACTGCAGAAGACCAGCATGCTGAAGGTGATCAGCTTGGCTTCATTGAAGGCCCCAGGAAGATTCCTGGCCAGGAAAGCCACCGTGAAGCATATGGCAGCCAGAAAGCCCAGGTAGCTGAGGGTGATGTAGAACATGACATCATAGCCTTCATTGCATTGCAGAATGATCATTCCAGGCTGGGAGTGGAGGTCAAAATCAGGGAATGGGGGAGAAACACCCAGCCAGATGGAGCAGATGATCATTTGGACAGCAGAACAAGAAAGGATGATGGAGTTGGCCAAGCTCCTCCCCAACCATCTCTTCACTCGGTTTCCTGGTTTTGTGGCCAAAAAAGCCAGCACCACAGTGATTGTCTTGGCCAGGAGAGAAGAAATGGCAGTTGAGAAGACAATGCTAAACAGTGTTTGTCAGAGAAGGCAGGTAGCTTTCTTTGGTTGTCCAATGAAAAGGAAAGAAGACAAGAAGCAAAGAAGGAGGGAGACCAGGAGGATGTAGGAGAGGTCCCGGTTGTTGGCTTTGACAATGGGAGTTTCTAGATATTTAATGAATACGATTAATACAAGGCCCGTGGTTAGGAACAAGATGATAACAAAAGAGACCAGGATGATGCCCAGGTATTCTTCGTAAGACAGGAAGGTTATAATTTTGGGGATACATTGTATTCGGTCCTCATTTGGATATTGATCAGGTGGACACTTGCTGCATTTTTCTATATCTAAGAATACCAAAAGAATATTTTTTAAACAACCTCTCCATTCACATTTTAAGAAATAGCTTCTTAGGACATCAGATACCAAAAGCTTAGTAGAATAAAAATTTAATTATTTTAGTTCTGGAATTCACAGAATGCCAGTTTCTGGTTTTACAAATATACCTGGAACTCATATTTTTATAGGTTTTCACGGGTTTAGGTATGTAGGTCTTTGTTGTGGTCCATCAGCAGCCTATGGTGCTGGTGGCGGAATCGGACAGTGATGAGGTGGAGGCAAGGCCAGGGCCATCGAGAAATGGGGTGTGGACTTCAGAGCCTCCAGAGGTCGAGAGTAGTGAGGAGGAGGAGGAACTGGGAGAGCTTGTCCCTCGACTGAGAAGACCTGCCAAGAGGCAGGAGCAGCTCAAGCAGAGAGGTCACCTCGGGGGTAAGGCCAAGTGATAATTGGCCCCTCCCATAAGGTTTAAAAGGAGACCGGCATCAGTGTCTCAGTTTGCCGGAAAACAACCTTGGAGCTGCATTCATCCCATTCTCTGCTCTGGATGTTTCTCTGAGAAGACCTTGGCAGCTCTCCATTCTCTGCTCGAGATGCTTATCTGCAAAGGACTTTGGCAATTATCTAAACTGGACCAGGTTGGAAATAATGACAGACTGTTTTATGTGAGAAGCCTTTGCTTTCTTTTGAGTTTCACAACGCTGGGAATGGGTCAATTTCCAGCTGCTTGAATAAAGTTTATTTTCATTAAGAACTGTGTTTGTTGCTACCTGTTCGAGTCTGGGTCACAACAGCCTTGGTGTATTCAGGTCTTTTCCTGTGTAAGGTTGAGAATATATTGGCGACGTTTCGATGAGGTCTCATTCGTCATCTTCAGGCTGGTGCTTACGGCTTCGTGCTTGTGTGAGCAAAGCGTGGTTGGAGCTGCCGTCTCTCTAGAAATACAAGATACTCTCAACCTTACACAGGAAAAAGACATGATGTTGTGTCCTCCTCGCCTTCGTCCAAAAGATGGCTTAATTAGCCAGCTCTTATCAGCTCTGGCAGCAAAAGAATCAGCGTCTGCCAAGAGCCCTCAATAGCTGCCAAGACGCTGGTGAGTCACAACCTTCAGCTCTAGTTAATCCGTGGATTTGCCTGATACAAAGAGACACACCAGCTCTTGCTGCCTTTTATATCCTGTGGGGTGTGGCTCCATGACTCAGCACTTCCTAGGCCTGCCCCTCCCCTGCTTCCGTTGTTCTCTTCTCTCCTGCCTACAAAACCTGGGATTGAGCCAAGCCTGATTGCTGTCACCTGGGTCTGCAGGCATGGCCTGGGGGGGGGGAAGAGTCAGGAGAAGGAGGCCTTGTTATCCCTTTCTCTTGGCCTGCTTTTGGCTCCTGGAACTGATCCAGGGAGGCCGGTGCGTCCGAGGTAAGTCCTGATGGCCCTTCCCCCTCATTGTCCAAATCGTTTTCTGGCAGCAGGCCCGGCTCCGAGTCACTTTCTGGCAGCAGGCCCGGCTCCAAGGCACTTTCGGGCATGGGGCCAGGTTCGGGGGCGGGAACCACAACACAAGACCTACATACCTATGCCCATGAAAATCTATGAAAAACATACATACATACACACACACACACACACACTGTATGGCTGTGAAAGTTGGACCGTAGAAAGGCTGAGCACCAAAGAATTGAGGCCTTTGAACTCTGGTGCTGGAGAAGACTCCTGCGAGTCCTTGGACTGCAAGGCGATCAAACCGGTCAGTCCTAGAGGAGATCAAATGCTCTGATGAATCTGCTACCCCAATGCCTGCTCTTTTCTTTCGTGTCACCTACCTTCCTGAATGGAGATGGTCCCCTCTGGACAAGGAATGCAGTCATAGCAACAAATTGGCTCTCCTTCTCGAACCCGTTTGACAAATCCAGGATGACAGTTTTCCACACATTTGGACTGAGGCAGAGACTAAGCAGAAAAACAATGCCAGAGAAAATACCTTAGGACTAACCATCCACAGAAAACAAAGGTCAAAATAAAGCTTAGCCAAAGGAACTCTGTTCTTCATTTAGATACGTCTGAACTCTCTAATGAGTTCCAAATAGTGTTAAGAGATACAAGTACTGACAGGTTCTGCATTTAGGAGAGAAAAGGCAATAAAAACCAACTGGCTTAATGCCAGTAACAGTGAGAAGGATCTACCTGTGTTTCTCCAAAAAAAAAAAAGGCAAGGTCTTGTTTTGTTTTGGGGTGTTTTTTTTGGTGTTTTGTTTTTTTTTGATCCCTGAAAAACTGGCTAGGCCTTCTTTTTGGAGGATTCTAATTATTGACTCACTTCACAACGGTGGCACCGACAGCCCCGCCCAGCAGGATTGATCCAGAGCTCTGTTATCGGCTGCAGGTGCCTTCCAGCAGGCATCTGAAGGCAAAACAGAGGCCAGAGTGATGTGTGCAGGTGGCCACAGAAGAAGCAGCTGCAGAAGAAGGTGAGGCAGGTGTTGGGATACGCGAGGCCTGGTAAGAAGGGCAGCTCTACCCCTCATCCCCACCTACCTAATTTTTTACCTGTGTGCCTCACCCCACCCCCTGCACACCAGGGTGGGCAGGGTCTGAATTAGGGCTAATTTTGTGGGTGGGGCTTAATTTGATCGCATGTGCTCAAAAACATGATAGGGCTTCTTTTCAAAGTGGGTCGTCTTTTAGGAGAAATATGGTAGAAGTCCTAGTGGTTCTTCACTTAAATGTGACTCAACAGCAGCCAAAAAAGCCAATGCAATCCTAGGATTCATTCATGAAAGAACAGAATCAAGATCACATGGAGATCTAGTACTGCTTTACAAACCCTTAATGAGACCACACTTGGAATATTGCATCTAGTTCTGGTGACCACAATGCAAAAAGTGTTGAGACTCTAGATAGAGTGCAGAGAAGAGCAACTAAGATGATTAGGGGACTGGAGGCTAAAACATACAAACAATGGTTACAGGAATGGGGTACGTCCAGTTCAATGAAAAAAAGGACTAGGGTGATCACTGTTCCAATATTTGAGGGGCTCCTACAAAGTCACGGGGGTTTCAAACTATTCTCCAAAGCACCAAAAGGCAAGACAAGAAACAATGGTTGAAACTAACAAAGGAGAGAAGCAACCTAGAACAAAAGAAAACTCTAATGGTGAAAGCAATCAACCAATGGAATAGCTTGCCTTCAGAAGATGTGGATGTTGCATCACTGAAGGCTTTCAAAAAGAGACAGGACAACCATTTGTCCAAAATGGCGCAGTGTCTCCTCCTTGAGCAGGGGGATTGGACTAGAAGATCTCCGAGGTCCTGCCTAACTTTATTATTCTGTTCTAACCTGAAAAGGATGCTCAGGCTATAGGAAATAGAGGAAAGGCAGCAATATTTCTCCCACCTTGTTGACCGACTTTAGCAATGACAGAGTTTCATTACTGGCAGTAAATCTTTGCCTCTCAAAACTCCCCAGCTGCTCATCGATGGGAGCCCACCCAGGAAGAAGCACCCAGCTTATGACGTTCAGATCTGTTGCTACATCTCCATTTTGGTCCACGTACAATTTCCAATGGGAAATATTGAAAAACTCATTCTTCTCCAGAAATGGATGGAACTAGGGGAAAAAATCCAGGAATTTTAAAAGCAGAAAACTTGGTTTCTTATCCCATGTTGTCTTTTCACATTTAGCACGTTCATCCACAGTTGTTTAATTTGCAAGTATAGTGAGTTGGGAGAACAAGTGTTATACCATGATCTCCACAAGTGAAAAAGGCTCAGATAAATCTGGCTCAGATAAATTGGTAAATGATATGTGAAAAAGAATAGGTATTGGCAAAATATAATTGACCAAATATGCCTATTAAAGCAGGAGTCTCCAACCTTGGCAACTTTAAGACTTGTGGACTTCAACTCCTAGAATTCCTCAGCCAGCTTTGCTTCTGGGAGTTGAAGTCCACAAGTCTTAAAGTTGCCAAGGTTGGAGATCCCTGTATTAAAGGGAACTTTTTAAAACACATCACAAAACAAATTGAACAAACAATGAGATTATTCATAAATGCTTTGGGGGCGTGGAGAAAGAAATGTGGAGTTCTCAAGAAGAAAATTGCCAGGCTAATATTTTTCCAAGTAGACCAGATGGGAAACATGATTTCATCAGCTACTTTTACATTATTATAAGGTACGTTAAGAGTTCTCATGGATTTTATAGTCCAAATTTCCCACCAATACCAATCTCCCCACAAAAACAACCCAGTGAGTTTGCTTGGGCTGAGATTGATCAACCTGGGCTGGATCAACCTGGGATCCATCAGGCTGAGAGCAACCTATGAGGTTGATCAGGCTCAGAGTGAGTGATTGGCCAAAGTAACCAAGGTGGTTTTTATGGTGAAGGTAGGATTTGAATGTACAATCTCCCACTATCTAGCTTGCTGCTATGCCCTATATCCAAATATAGCAATAGCACTTAGACTTATATACAGCTTAATAGTGCTTTTACAGCCCTCTCAAAGTGGTTCAACCTATTGCCCCCAAAAATCTGGGTCCTCAGTTTATCCAATTTGGAAGGAAGGAAGGCTGAGTCAACCATGAACGGGTTAGATTTGAACTGCCAAACTGCAGTAGCAGTCAGCTGAAGTAGCCTGCAGTAGTGCACTCTAACTACTGCGCCACCTCAGCTCATCATCAATATCATTATACTTTCTTAATAGATTATGGGAATGCTGGTGATATAACTTGATTTCATCAAAGTATCAACAATATATTGATACTATATAACCATATAGTATGATTAAAAATCTGAACTTTAAGCAAAGGCTGAATAATATGAAAATTAGATGTATAAAAATGGTCTTAAAAATTGTACTGAAATTATTTTCTATGTTTCTTGTATAACTGGGGAGTGGTGGAAAACAATTCGTTCTTGTTCATCTATTTTGCTATATTGCCATTAATAAAGATAGCTACTTGATAAAAATAGGATTTTGTGATGCAACATTTATATCAACACGTAAACAAACTGTTAAGTTCGGGCAATGAAGAGGCAGGAGACAATACAAGTGACAACAGCTCTTTGGTTTATTGTGATCCCAGCAAAAACCAACAGGCAAAACCCCTCTTTAAATAGTATTTTGGCTGAGACACCAGCCAATCAGCAACGTGCAATTTCCCGCCCAAATTTCCCTCCTGAAATTCAAATACATTACACTCTTCCCCTCCCAGAACACATTGTACCATATTTACATAATTTTTTGCATAACATTTGCATGTTATTTTTCCACGTAGTCACGCAGGTAGACAGGGCGTCTCCTAACTCTTTCTGACCTGCGCAATTCATTCCCTGGGAGTGAGTCGAGCTGGTCGGAGGGACTGTTTGTTCCTCCCAGCTCCTCCTCTGGGCCATCCGGCCCTGGATTATTGGCAGAGTCGTCCCTGCTGTCCTCTGGAGGAGCCGGTTGGCGTCGCTGGACTTCTTCAGACTCAGCTAAGTCCTCCGATCGCCTCGGGGTTGAGTTAGCTGTTGGTTCAAATATTGGGTAGTCAGGGTCTGGCTGTTTGATTTCTGGATTGTTTTGTATTCTTTTTCGTAATTGATCTATGTGGTGTCTCCACACTCGGCCATCCCCCATGTCCACTATGTATGACTTTGGGCCCATTACTCCTACAATTGTTCCTTTTAGCCACGCTGGGCCCTCACTATAGTTATGTACCCATACCGGGTCACCTGTTGTCATTGTTCTGGTTCTTCCCTTTGTGTTTTGGTACCCATCAGGGGAGTATGTTGGGTTTAACCGATCTAGGGGGCACCAGAGTCTTCTACCCATTAGTAACTCCAATGGGCTGCGGCCGGTGGTCACACAGGGAGTTCTATGTTGGACTGCCAGGAAGGTATCAATTTTGGATTGCCAATTTCCTGGGCTAATTCTAGAGAGCACTGCGTACGAAACGTTCTGCAAGTCCATTCGTCGCCGGGTGGAAAGGCGCCGAGAGGACATATCGGATGCCCTCTTCTGCCAAGTACCCCTCAAACTGGGTGGCCGTGAATTGTGGGCCATTTTCGGACACTAGAGTGTCGGGCAACCCGTGTGTCACAAATAGATGCCTCAATACTGTGATTACAGCTTCCGCTGTTGTGGTTTTCATGAGTAAAATTTCTAACCACTTCGAGTAGGCATCTACCACAATTAAGAAGGTCTGCCCATGGAACGGCCCAGCAAAATCTATATGGATCCTGGACCAAGAACCCTGGGGTTTCTCCCAATCCCTTATGGGGGCTGTTGGGGGTAGTGGCCTTGATTCTTGACATGCTTGGCATTTCCCTACCCGGTCGCTAATGTCTTTATCCATTTGTGGCCACCACACGTAACTTCTCACTAGGCTCTTCATCCTCACAATCCCTGGGTGGCCCACATGCAGTAGTTCCAACACATGCCTTCGTAATTTTTCCGGAATAACCACCCTATCCCCCCATAACAGACAACCCTCTTGTACCGACAGTTCCGAACGCTTCTTTGTAAATTCTTTGAAACGATCCCCCGGTGCAGTGGGCCATCCCCTCTGCACCCAACCAATCACAGTTCTTATGACAATGTCTTTGTAAGATGCCCTAGTCACTTCCGTAGATGTGACTGGACCAGAGTCCAAAGAGTCAATTAACAAGACGGGCGTCCCTGGGATCGGGTCTTCGATAGTCTCTGGCAACGGGCATCTACTTAAAGCGTCCGCATGTCCCAAATCTGTGCCCTGTCGGTGAGACAGTTTGTACGAATATGCTGCCAGGAAAATAGTCCAACGGGTCAGCCTGGGTGATAATGCAACCGGTGCTGGACGGTCCCCCGCCAAGAGTCCCAATAAAGGTCTGTGGTCTGTGACTATTTCAAATTGCCGCCCAAACAGGTACTCGTGGAATTTTTTAACCCCAGACACTATAGCCAGGGCTTCCCGGTCTAGTTGGCTATAGTTCCTTTCCGCTGCAGACATCGTGCGGGAAAAATATGCGATAGGGGCTTCTGAACCGTTCGGTAACCTGTGGCTGAGGACAGCCCCTACCCCGTAGGGTGATGCATCACAAACTAGTACTAATGGCAACGTCCCATTGTACTGAATTAGAAGGCTATTGCTAGATAAGAGATTCTTAACACCTTCAAATGCCTTAGCCTCAAACCTGCCCCAAGTCCAAACAGATTTTTTCGCTAGCAGTTTATATAGCGGTTCGGCTACCGTTGCCTTATTTTTAAAAAATACCGCATAGAAGTTTACAAGCCCCAAAAATGCTTGTAATTCCGTTTTGTTTTTTGGGGTTGGGGCCTTTCTAATGGCTCGCACTTTGCTCTCAGTTGGGTGGATGCCTTCCTTGTCTATCCAGTAACCCAAGAATTCTACAGATTCAACTCCTATCTGACATTTGTTGAGTTTAACCTTAAGCCCCGCAGACCTGAAAATGCCCAAAACCTTCCACAATTTGACCCCTAATTCTTCCAAGTTTTCTGCTGATACCAGTACATTGTCGAAATATGGAACTACTCCCGGTAGACCTTGTAGGAGTCGTTCCATTAGGTTTTGGAATAACCCGGGGGCTACACTAACTCCGAATTGAAATCGAGTGCATTTAAAAGTGCCCCGATGTGTGACAATCGTCTGCTCTTCAGCCATTTCGCCGTCAACTGGTAATTGTTGATAGGCTTGGGCCTAACGAGTGCAACAAATGCTGCACTACGGGAATGGGGTAAGCACTCTTTTGCAATGCTTTGTTAAGCGTTGCCTTATAGTCAGCGCAAATCCGGACTGATCCGTCCGGTTTGACTGGGGTCACTATTGGTGTCTCCCATTTTGCATGGTCAACGAGGACTAGTATTCCCTGGCTTACTAATTTGTTTAGTTCCCTGTCAAGCTGTACTTCTCCACCCCAGGCCACCCCAATGAAGCTGTTGAAGTGCTGTCCCGGTTCGTGGAAGCTGTACGGGTCTGGATGGGGAGAAACAGGCTCAAGCTTAATCCCTCCAAGACGGAGTGGCTGTGGATGCCGGCACCCTGATTCAGTCAGCTGCAGCCGCGGCTGACTGTTGGAGGCGAGTTATTGGCCCCAAAGGATAGGGTGCGCAACTTAGGTGTCCTCCTGGATGAACGGCTGTCGTTTGAAGATCATTTGACGGCCGTCTCCAGGAGGGCCTTCCACCAGGTTCGCCTGGTTCAGCAGTTGCGCCCCTTCCTTGATCGGGATGCCTTGTGCACGGTCACTCATGCGCTCGTTACCTCTCGCTTGGATTATTGTAATGCTCTCTACATGGGGCTCCCCTTGAAGTGCACTCGGAGGCTTCAGTTAGTCCAGAATGCAGCTGCGTGGGTGATAGAGGGAGTTCCGCGTAGCTCCCATATAACACCGCTCCTGCGCAGACTGCACTGGCTACCTGTGGCCTTTCGAGTGCACTTTAAGGTGCTGGTTACGACCTTTAAAGCGCTCCATGGCTTAGGGCCTGGGTACTTACGGGACCGCCTGCTGTTACCACATGCCTCCCACCGACCCGTACGCTCTCACAGAGAGGGACTTCTCAGGGTGCCGTCTGCCAAGCAATGTCGGCTGGCGGCCCCCAGGGGAAGGTCCTTCTCTGTGGGGGCTCCCACACTCTGGAACGAACTTCCCCCGGGTTTACGCCAAATACCTGACCTTCGGACATTCCGTCGCGAACTGAAGACGCATCTTTTTATTCGCGCGGGGCTGTCTTAAATTGAATTTTATCAAATTTTTTAAAAAATTTTATTAATTAATTTTAAATGGGGTTTTTAGCTTACTGTATATTTTAATTTTCAGGCCAATTTTAAAATAAGTTTTTTAATTGCATTTTAAATTATATATTGCACTGTTTGTTTTATTTTTGCCTGTACACCACCCTGAGTCCTTCGGGAGAAGGGCGGTATAGAAATCAAATAAATAAATAAATAAAATAAATCTTGGGTTTTAGGGCGAACGGGACCCTCCTAGCTTTTAATCTAATGGGAGCCACCTGGGGGTCCAAATTGAATGAAATGGGGGTCCCCACGTACTTGCCCAGGCAGTCTTCGAAAACGTCCTCGAATTCTCTCAACAATTTGTCCTTCAGGTTGACTCCGCTTCTGTGAACCCCGGTTACTTCCATGCCCAAGGCTCTGAACCAGTCCAGACCTAGCAAACTGGGCAGGTTTCCATCTACGATGGTGATCGGCAGGGTTTTCTTGAATTGTCCATATTTCACTCTGACAGACGTGACTCCTCGAACAGGGATTCGGTTCCCCTGGTAGTCTTGCACTCTCAGCTTTTGGGGTTGCAGCTGGCGTTTCGCGACGTCTGGCAGGTCCCTTGTGATTGTGTCCCAAGACATAATCGTGATTGATGAGCCGGTATCCACCTCCATTTTTCACTGCACTCCTTCAATGTGTGTCTTGGTGAATATTTTCTTCTCTAGCCGTGTCGATGCGGGGCCCACTCTCACAGTGGTCTGATTCAACTTCGCGCCCTTTTTGAACTGACCAATCCCTGGCCGCTTCGCGGATCCGGTGCCCTGTTGATTGGCCAGTTTGAATTTTGGGTGGGAAGGTTGAGAGGCTCGGCAGGCCTGAGCTATGTGTCCTTTCTTTTCACACCGCCGACAAATTGCGTCTTTGAACCTGCAAAGGTTGCTTTTCGACAGCAGCCGCCTCTGTAGTCGGATGTCCCTGACCCCACAAATGAGTTGTTCTAATAAAGAGTCCTCCAAGTCTCTATACTCACAGTGGTTTGTGGTTTTCCTTAATGCGGCCATGTACACGCTTATCGATTCGCCCTCTCGCTGAACTCTTTGCCTCAACTCGAACCGTTGTACAAACTTCGATGGCACCGGCGCGTAGTGTGCTCGTAGTGTCGTCTGTAGCGCTTGCCATGGCACCGACTGTACCGGCGTTGGTTCCGACAGCGATTCGGCGGTATCAAAGACTTCTGGCCCACAGTGGCTCAGGAAGTAGGCTCGCTTCCGATTATCCGATACTCCTTGCAGTTCGTTAGCTTCGAGGAAACATTCGAAACAAGCCTTGTACGACCCCCATTTCTCCTTGGCTGGGTCGAATGGCACTGGTGGCGTATAGCTAGACATCACTATGTATCCGCCCTTGATACTGGCTGGGTTTGAAGTTACGTTGCTCCTTCAGCTCTTTTCCTAGTCTCACTGCCTTCAAAATCCTACCTTGGTCGCCAATGTTAAGTTCGGGCAATGAAGAGGCAAGAGACGATACAAGTGACAACAGCTCTTTGGTTTATTGTGATCCCAGCAAAAACCAACAGGCAAAACCCCTCTTTAAATAGTATTTTGGCTGAGGCATCAGCCAATCAGCGTGCAATTTCCCGCCCAAATTTCCCTCCTGAAATTCAAATACATTACACAAACCTATTCTTATTTCATTTTAAGAATAAAGAACTTCCAATTTTTTTTGAACACTGCCTATTTGTATGCAGATTACTAGTTTACTATACATAAACAGATCATTTGTCTAAAGTCTTTAGCGTGTGCTCTTCAGTCTGAAATTAGGTGACCAATTCAGCTCGTGTGTTCTGTTGAGCTGCTCCACTATCAGCCCCCTCCCCCACAAAGATTCTGCATGAGAATGGCAGCATGGACAATTGTTGGATCCGACAGAATGAGAACTGTGGACCACAAACAAGATGCGTTTGGTGTATCCCTGCATAACAGTTGCACTATCCCTGCTAAATTTAATAGGGAAATTAAGAGGGCAGGTCCAGCTGTTTGTGATGATGAAGGCCCAATTGGGTAGAGGATGATGGTCCATGTGGGAAAAGTTACCTTGAAAAGGGAAGGTCTGTATCTGGTATTACGAATCAACCATGTATGGTGAGTACAGTATCTAAAAAGAGAAACCATTTTCTGGTTGGTGACTCAATTGTAAAGGTAAAGGTTTCCCTCATACATATGTGCTAGTCGTTCTTGAATCAAGGAGTAGTGCTCATCTTCGTTTCAAAGCCGAAGAGCCACCGCTGTCCGAAGATGTCTCCGTGGTCATGTGGCCGGCATGACTAAACGCCAAAGGCACACAGAACGCTGTTACTTTCCCTGCCAAAGGTGGTCCCTGTTTTCCTACTTGCATTTTTTACGTGCTTTCGAACTGCTAGGTTGGCAGAAGCTGGGACAAGTAACGGGAGCTCACCCCGTTACGTAGCACTAGGGATTCAAACCACTGAACTGCCGACCTTTTGATATACAAACTCAACATCTTAGCCACTGAGCCACCGCATCACTCTTTTGTAATTTTGACTCAATTGTAAGAGCTGTCTATTTAGGAAAGAATGTGGAGTATTGAGGGAAATGAGGTATTTGCCTGGTACAATTGCCAGCAGATAAAAGGGGTGCGCTGTTAGGATTGTCAAGAATGCTAGTAAGGCTCTTGATGTTATTGTGCATATTTAGTACAAATGTGTCCCCTATACATAAGGATTTCCAGAGTTTGGGGCAAGAATTCCTTGATTGATTGGGCCCACAAGATGTCCCTTTCTGGCATGACAGTTTGGCCAGCCTGTTGGTCTTTTGTAGCACAAGGAGATTGAGAAGGTTCTTCTCCCTCTCCTTTGCATCCTGGGAGGAACTCCATACCTGCCATGGCTGCAGCTTTGAAGCCTCTAAGCTCTCGTCACCCTTCTTGCTTCTCCTTCTGGATCTGGAAGAATATGCAGCTTTCAAGGCATAAGCCAAAGTCTTAATAACACTGTGTAAACGGAGGTGGAAAGAGATCCACATGCTGTTATTTTCCGGTGTAGCCTCCAGTGGTGCGCTCTGCGTGCATCTTTTCCGACTTTTGACAGAAAAGATGTGCTTTGAAAAAGAACAGTGAAAAAACCGATCTTCCAATTTCACATGGAGTTTGGTTCCAACAACATCATCTTCTGGCCTTCCTTTTTCCTGAAAAGTAAAGCTCCAAATACTATGGGCGTATTTGTAAAGATCCTCCCTACTCGATACCAGATACTCGATGGCTCCCATGATCCAGATTTTCCCTTCAATCGGTCCTGGCATAGTTTCAAATTTCAACTGGAAAAAACGAATTCTGTCCCAAATGTCAGTATTTTCTATGTAGTTCACAAAGACGTTGACTTTTCTCCACTTAGCGATATCATCACCGAGAGGTGCTGTATATCCAGTATCTGAGAATCGTCGTGATATAACAACACAAATTCCATTTCTGACAAGCGTAGGAGTAAAAGTCTGCATGAAGTTCTCTCCCTCTTCTGTGTCTGAAGTCATGAGACCAATCAAGGTCCATCTGAAATGGAGGAGCAGTTGGAGAATTGCTGGGTACGTGATCCCTTTTGGGGGGAGCATCCGGTGGAAAAAAGGGAATTGATTTTTATAATTCTGAGCCTCTGAAACAAATGCATCACTGATCTGAAAAGGCAATGAAGAACGCTATGCTATATTTTGGGACAGATCGAGTCCAAAATACTAGATTTTAACAACTCCAACCTGATACTCATGAACATGTTAGAATACTTTATTGTTTATTAATCATTAAACTATATAATAAAGCAGAAGATAAAGTATAGAACATTAACAAGTTAATTAATTCAAAAAACAAGAGCTGCTTTTTACCATGGCCTTTATTTGTTTGCACCAAACCATACCTGATCCCTGACTCACAATAAAGGCCATTTTGAAAAACAGTCCTTGAATTCCATAGGCAAAATAGGGTTGGATCTATAACTCACCCACAACCTCCCCACTCATTTTACCAGACAGAGAAACACACACACAAACCTGTGGGACTTTGTAGGTACCTACTAATGTTGACATCTGAGTGGACGTTTCCCTCTTAGCTCCATCAACAACAGCCAGAAGGTTTTCCTTCCTTCCACAGCTGTAGTTGGGAACATTGGCTTGTCCAGTAGAGAGGATGTCCAGCAAGGCTTCTGAAGTGCCAAGGGTACTGAAATAGTTGTCGTGCAGATTGTAGCCAAGTGTGAGATTGGGCAGAAGGTCGGGATACTTGTTGACTTGTTGAATGGCAAAAGCCAGGATTAGCAATTTAATATAACGTCCTGTACTGTAAAAAAATTTTCATGTTATTACCATCATCAACAACAGCAAAAACAATTTTTTCCCCTAATTTAACCCTCTTTGTCTTCACAAGTCTCCTGTGCCTTAAACCAATACAGATCCAAAGCCAAGGACACACGATAGCCACCCATTGGCAGGTAATTTTTAGGAGCATTGAGAAGATGGGATGGAGATAGTCCTCCACCACAGTTAAAAATCATAAATAGATCATTCTTTATAGAAGTCCTAATACTCATCTGCCCAGTAACCTGTATTCAAAAGCATTCAATCATTAAATTGGAACCACCATAAAATGAAGAGGATGTGCCATAAGTGATCAGAAAAGCAACTGTAAAATGAAATTATTCCCTATTCCTCAAAGGATCAAGCTTTGAATATCAATGAGTAGTTATATAAATATGGAAATGGGCTGATCAGAGGCATCTGCAACCCTTTCAGTCACTACTTTTAACCAAACTCAGTATCTCCGTGATGAATGGAAATGGTAATTTTAGAAGGAAAAGCATAATGCTAATATAGTATTTGAAGGGAAAGCATAAATAAACTGGACTTGTTTCAAGTTTTATTTGCCACATGTTTGAATTCGAATATATTTCACAAAAGAAGACAAATGAGGAAAGTCATGAAAATCAAAACAGTTCAAGAAATTAGACAGGTCCTATAATATAAGAATAAGGGAAATAGTGTTAGAACTGCAAATGGAGGAAATGCAAACCCATCACAGGGAATAACTTACTAGCGAGATTCACTAGAAGGAGCCATGTTGAAAGGCAATATTCTATGTTTCTCCAGAATTACAATGTCATAAGACATAGTTTCAGTGGTGATTGCAGCAATGAGATGATCTCCTGGCCTATAATAGTTCCATGGTTTTTCTGCATCCCGGAGCTCAAAATTCAGTGGACATTTCATTCTAAGCTTCTCAGAAACTGCCTGAGACACCAGCAGCATTAGAAGCAGAAGATCCATAATTTATAAGACTGAAACAATCCTTTTCCTGTTTCTAAACAAGAACAAGAAGAATTAGGAGAATTCAAGGCACTCTCAGTTTCCGGATTCATAGAGAGACAAACCAATCTTCACCTGGAAAGGAAAGAAAGGTACATTCAAGAGTTCAATCTCTGCCTGTCCCAAAACATCTGCCGTACAGAGAGTGAGCTGTGGTATTTATCCTTTTCCGATGAAAGATCCCTCTCTTGTTGATTTAATCTGATCTGTTAACATCAAAGCAGTCACTTTAGCAGAAGATGTCTCAAAGACCAGGATGGGGATCATTACAATTAGAAATAATTTCTTCTCCAGGGATCCTGAATTTTTTTCAAGATTCCAAGTGAAGAGGGTCAGTTGGAGAACACATGTAAGTGAAAAATCACATCCCTGAGGGTGTTGTGATCTTACCTGTCAGGACGTATCCAGAAAGTGATGCTAGAGGAAAATAGTTCAACACCCAGGGAATTGACTTCTGATGGCCTTCGTTGTGATTTCTTGTCTCCAGAGACTGTTGGGGAAGGTCACCCAGAGTTTGATTAAACTCTACATTGATGACACAACTCTAGTCCTTCCTGGAGGCAATCAATATCCCTTGAACCCTTCCTGATGTTAAGAATAGGGTCTTTGGCAAGATATTTGCCAAGATACTTGCTAATAGATTAATGCCAGTGATGAATCAAATAATTCATAATGATCAGTCAGGATTTATTAAGGGTAGGCAGATGAGATATAATGTGAGGCAAATTGTAAATTTACTTGAATATTTGGAACGAAACAACCAAGTCTCAGCGGCACTCTTTTTTTTGGATGCTGAACAAGCCTTTGACAGGTTGGATTGGCAGTTTTTGTTTAAAGTAATAGAAAAAATGCAATTTGGGGATTATTTTATCCATGCAATTAAAGCAATATAACAGAAGCAAACAGCACAAATAATAGTAAATGGTGGGTTAACAGAAACTTTTAAAATTGGGAAAGGGACAAGACCGGGATGTCCCCTGTCCCCATTACTTTTTATTTTAACTTTAGAAATTCTTCTGAATAAAATATGTGGTTCCGATCGAATAAAGGGAATTAGAGTTAAACATCAAGATTATAGATTAAGAGCTTTTGCAGATGACTTGGTTGTTACTGTATCCCAACCAATATACTCAGCTACTGGTTTAAAAGATATAATTGGTCAGTATGGTAAAGTATCTGGATTTAAGGTGAATCAGCAAAAGACAAAGATGATAACTAAAAATATGAATATACAACAAAAAGAAGAATTAGAAAGAACTATGGGTTTTGAAATCGTTAAAAAGGTTAAATATTTACGAATATATATTACAGCTTCAAATGTCAAATTATACAAAAATAATTATGAGGTATTGTGGCAGAAGGTATGGAAAGAAATGGAGAATTGGAAGAAGTTACAACTATCCTTGCTGGGAAGAATAGCAGCTATAAAAATGAATGTTTTGCCCAGGTTTCTATTTTTGTTTCAAATGATACCAGTACTTAAGAATGATATCAAATTACAGGAATGGCAAAAGGGGGTTAATAACTTTGTATGGATGGGCAAAAAAACAAGAATAAAATTAAAAATAATGCAGGACACAAGGGAAAGGGGGGGTCTTAAAATGCCTAACTTAAAATTGTATTATGAAGCAGTTGTCTTATCATTAATTAATGATTGGATTAATTTAACTGAGGAAAGAGTTTTGAATATAGAAGGTTATGGTTTGTTATATGGGTGGCATGCCTATTTATTATATGATAAGAAAGTAGATAAAATATTTAAAAATAATATAATTAGAAATGCATTATTGAAGGTCTGGAGGAAATATCAATATAAATTAGATGGAAAGATTCCAATATGGGCAATCCCGAGACACATGATAGAAAATATAAATATATATCAAAAGATGGAGGTAGTTACCTATAAAGAATTCCTTTGTATGGAAAAGGGGGAATTACAATTAAAATCCAGAGAAAAGATGGGGGAAGAAAGGAAAAATTATACATGGTTTCAATATGGACAATTACAAGCTAGATGGAAATTAGATCAAAAAATAGGTGTTAAGCAAACTGAGGATAATTTGTTAAAACAAATGAGAGATCAAGGCCAACAGCATATTAAGAGGTTGTATAATGTATTAGTAGAAATAGATTCAGAGACTGAATTGGTTAAGGATTGTATGATTAAGTGGGCACAAAATTTTCAGCAACCAATAATGTTGGAAATTTGGGAAAGAATTTGGGTGAGGAATGTTAAATTTACACAAGCGCAAAATATGAGAGAAAATTTTAATAAGATGTTTTATAGATGGCATTTAGACCCCAAAAAGTTGTCATGTATGTATCCTAATGTACAGGCTAAATGTTGGAGATGCAATTGTGAAGATGCCACTTATTACCATATATGGTGGACTTGTAAAAAAGTTAAAGCATTTTGGATTAAAGTATGGTGGATTATGCAGAATATTTTGAAAAAGAAGATTAAGTTTACTCCACAGTTCTTTCTACTAGGAATAATTATGGATTGTACAGCTATAGAGACCAAATTGATTTTGAACTTAATAACAGCTGCAAGACTTTTGATTGCTCAATATTGGAAGAAAGAAGAATTACCTACAATTGAAGAATAGACACTCAAAGTATCAAATCTGGCAGAAATGGCAAAAATTTCTGCTTACTTGAAAGACTATACACAAGAAAAATATATTTTAGAATGGAAAATGTGGATTGATTATATTCAAAATAAGTATCAGATAAAAAAATATCGAATAGCATATGAGTAAATTTAGGAAATATTTTGTATTAGATATATTTCTGAAGGAGAGGGGAATTGAGAGTGTGATTATGTGTGGAGTGACTAGAGATTATAATTTAGGAATTATTTTGGATTAGGATTGTTAGTTCTGATACCCTGCATTTGGTTCTGGGAAGTCGGGTGCGGGGTGGGGGGTAAGGGGGAGGGGAATTGGGGGGTTGAGGGTAAAGGATGGAGTGATGGTTAATGTACAGGGATTATTGAAGATATATTTTATTTATTTATTTATTTATTTGATTTTTATACCGCCCTTCTCCCGAAGGACTCAGGGCGGTGTACAGGCAGCAGTAAAAAATAACAATACAATGTACAATTTAAAATAGAAATTAAGAAACTTATTATAATTAGCCTAGCATTTTAAAAATTTATAAAACTAAACCCCATTTAAAATAAATAACAAATTTAAAATGGTCTCATTCGAGACAATGACGAATCCGCATATAGACGAGAGGTCAAACGACTAGCCTTGTGGTGCAACCAAAACAATCTGGAACTGAACACACTCAAAACCGTAGAAATGGTGGTAGACTTTAGGAAAAACCCTTCCATACTTCCACCTCTCACAATACTTGACAACACAGTATCAACAGTAGAAACCTTCAAATTTCTGGGTTCTATCATATCGCAAGATCTCAAATGGACAGCTAACATCAAAAACATCATTAAAAAAGGACAACAAAGAATGTTCTTTCTGCGCCAACTCAGTAAGCTGCTATCAGAACACTGCTATCATGTCTCCCCTAGTCCTTCTTTTCATTAAATTAGACATACCCAGTTCCTGCAACCGTTCTTCATATGTTTTAGCCTCCAGTCCCCTAATCATCTTTGTTGCTCTTCTCTGCACTCTTTTTAGAGTCTCAACATCCTTTTTACATCGTGATGACCAAAACTGAATAGATAATTCAGTTATCTAGGAGGATAATTAGAACTGCAGAAAAAATAATTGCTACCAACTTGCCTTCCATTGAGGACCTGTATACTGCACGAATCAAGAAGAGGGCCGTGAAAATATTTGCAGATCCCTCGCATCCTGGACATAAACTGTTTCAACTCCTACCCTCAAAACGATGCTATAGAGCACTGCACACCAGAACAACTAGACACAAGAACAGTTTTTTCCCGAAGGCCATCACTCTGCTAAACAAATAATTCCCTCAACACTGTCAGACTATTTACTGAATCTGCACTACTATTAATCGTTTCATAGTTCCCATCACCAATCTCTTTCCACTTATGACTGTATGACTATAACTTGTTCCTGGCAATCCTTATGATTTATATTGATATATTGATCATCAATTGTGTTGTAAATGTTGTACCTTGATGAACGTATCTTTTCCTTTATGTACACTGAGAGCATATGCACCAAGACAAATTCCTTGTGTGTCCAATCACACTTGGCCAATAAAAAAATTCTATTCTATTCTATTCTAAAATCAATTAAATTTAAAATTTATAAAAATTAAAAAATTTAAGCCAGCCCCGCGCGAATGAAAAGGTGTGTCTTCAGTTCGCGGCAGAAGGTCCGAAGGTCAGGTATTTGGCGTAAACAAGGGGGAAGCTCGTTCCAGAGTGTGGGAGCCCCCACAGAGAAGGACCTTCCCCTGGGGGCCGCCAGCCGACATTGCTTGGCGGACGGCACCCTGAGAAGTCCCTCTCTGTGAGAACGTACTGGTCGGTGGGAGGCATACGGTAACAGCAGGCGGTCCCGTAAGTACCCGGGCCCTAAGCCATGGAGCGCTTTAAAGGTCGTAACCAAAACCTATATAAACTTTTTTATGGAAAAAAAAAAGAATAGGGTCTTTTTGTGATTTTCTTTTCTATTAGACCTCCATATTTCCATGCTAAATTGGAGTTGATTTTTTTAAAAAATTGTGCCTGAAGTGAAATTTCATTTCCGATCAGTTCTGGAAATGTTAATTGTTGGAAAACAGCCAACTAAGAGGCTGGAAAGTGACAGCCTGTGGACTGTTATCATTTTTGGATGTTATCATATTTATTTATTTATTTATTTATTTATTTATTTATTTATTTATTTTGTCACAACAATATATGTAGGTATCATACAAAAAGATTATATAGTATATAAACACATATGAGTAAATATAAGGAGATATAAGCATATATATATATATATATATATATATACATACATACATAGGAAGAAGAAAAGAAAAACAATAGGACAGGAATGGTAGGCATGTTTGTGCGCTTATGCACGCCCCTTATGGTCCTCTTAGGAATGGGGTGAGGTCAATAGTAGAAAGTTTTTGGTTAAAGCTTTTAGGATTATGGGAAGAGACCATAGAGTCAGGTAAAGTATTCCAAGCACTGATGATTCTGTTACAGAAGTCATATTTTCTGCAATCTAGATTAAAGCGGTTGACATTAAGTTTAAATCTATTAGTTGCTCTAGTATTATTGCAATTAAAGCTGAAGTAGTCTTTGACAGGAAGGACATTACAATAGATGATTCTGTGAGTTAAACTTAGGTCTTGTCGAAGGCGACGGAGTTCCAAGCTTTCTAAGCCTAGGATTTCAAGTCTATCCTTTGGCCTTCCCATCTCTGTGTACAAACCCTCCCCAAAATATTGATAATTGGTTGGTAAGTGTGGCTGGGAATCCCTATATTCCTTAATGCATCAAGTCAAGGGGAATTTCTCCTTAGTTCTAAGTTGCTTCTCTCCTTGATTAGTTTCCATCTGATATTTCTGTTTTACCTTAAGTGTTTAGGAGAACCAATGGTCTCCATCTTCTTTGTGGTAGCCCCTCAAATATTGGAAGACCCCAGTCTTCCTCTTTGTTAAACTAGACATGCCAAGTTCCTGCAACTGTTCATTGCATGTTTTAGTCTCCAGCCATCCAATCATCTTTGTTGCATCTTTCTGGACTCTTTTTAGAATCTTAGCATCTTTTTTGTATCACTAAAACTGGATTCAGTATTCCAAGTGTGGCCTTACCAGTGCAATATAAACAGGTACTAGCATTACATCAGTGGTATCAAACTCACGACCCACGGACAGGATGCATCACATTTTTACCATGCCCACCCCTGTTTTAGCCAAGGGCGGGGAGCTGTGATATGTCACATAATGACAATGTGATGCCTTGAGTTTGATACCCCTGCACTACATGATCTTGATGCTATCCCTCTCTTGTTGCAGCCAGGACTACATTGGCTTTTTTTGGCAGGTGCCGCACACTGCTGGTTGATACCGTATTTTTTGGATTATAAAACACAACTGAGTATAATGGAATGCTGTCGATATAATTTACTTGGACTTCAGTAAAGCATTTGATAAAGTAGACCATAACCTACTACTAGATAAAGTAGAAAAACCTGGGTTAGACAGCACCACCACCAGATGGATTCGTAACTGGCTGACCAATAGCACTCAACGTGTAGTCCTCAACGGAACTACATCCACATGGAGGGAAGTATGCAGTGGAGTACCCCAAGGCTCTGTTTTAGGCCCAGTACTCTTCAACATCTTCATCAATGACTTGGACGAGGGGATAGATAGGGAACTCATCAAATTTGCAGATGACACCAAGCTGGCACGAATAGCCAACACTCCAGAAGATAGGTTCAAAATACAGAAAGATCTTGACAGACTTGAACATTGGGCGCTATCTAACAAAATGAAATTCAACAGTGAAAAAAGTAAAGTTCTACATTTAGGCAAAAACAAAAACAAAATGCACAGGTACCGTATATGTGGTACCTTGCTCAATAGTAGTAACTGTGAGAGGGATCTTGGAGTCCTAGTGGATAACCATTTAGATATGAGCCAGCAGTGTGCAGCAGCTGCTAAAAAAGCCAACACAGTTCTGGGCTGCATAAATAGAGGGATAGAATCAAGATCATGTGAAGTGTTAGTGCCACTTTATAATGCCTTGGTAAGGCCACACTTGGAATACTGCATTCAGTTTTGGTCGCCGCAATGTAAAAAAGATGCTGAGACTCTAGAAAGAGTGCAGAGAAGAGCAACAAAGATGATTAGGGGACTGGAGGCTAAAACATATGAAGAACGGTTGCAGGAACTGGTTATGTCTAGTTTAATAAAAAGAAGGACTAGAGGAGACCTGATAGCAGTGTTCCAATATCTCAGGGGTTGCCACAAAGAAGAGGGAGTCAGGCTGTTCTCCAAAGCACCTGAGGGTAGAACAAGAAGCAATGGGTGGAAACTGATCAAGGAAAGAAGCAACTTAGAACTAAGGAGAAATTTCCTGACAGTTAGAACAATTAATAAGTGGAACAACTTGCCTGCAGAAGTTGTGAATGCTCCAACACTGGAAATTTTTAAGAAAATGTTGGATAACCATCTGACTGAGATGGTGTAGGGTTTCCTGCCTGGGCAGGGGGTTGGACTAGAAGGCCTCCAAGGTCCCTTCCAACTCTGTTGTTATATTATATTATAAGACACACTTTAGGTTTTGGGGAGGAAAATAAGACAAAAGCTGATTGGTGGGTAGATGGCCTCCTAGAATACCAGAATAGTCAGCTGTTCTCAGAGATGAACTTTAGCAACAGGTTCATTGGTTGTGAGCTCTGCGGCTTGCTTTTTTTTTTTTTTGCAGCCTCTGAAACCTCCCTTTAAGAGGCTTTTTTCAGCTTCTGAAACCTCCATTTCAGAGGCTGGGTGGGGCTACATTCGGTGTATAAGATGCACCCAAATTTTCACCTGCTTTTAGGGGAGAAAAGGTGTCTCTTATACTCCAAAAAATATGGTATTTAAGTGATTGTCCACTAGGATTCCAAGATCCTTCTCACCATTACTGCTGAGCCAGGTACTAGTTACTCCAAAGGGGGAGTATAATAGTGGAGGGGGGTTGATAGATCAACAGAAGATCCCAGGTCCTTCCATCCTGCCCCGCCCTTCCCATCTTTTAAATGGTTTGCAGTGTTTGGCTTTGTACATGATTATAATTATTCTGTTGGTGGAACTAACAGAGAACTACATGGCAGCACCAAAGTCAGAGGATAGTAGATTTTAGATAGTAGATAGATTTTCTAATCCCGGGTTTAGAAAACTTAGAACTCCGCCGACTCCGACAAGACCTGTGTTTAACACAGAGAATCATCTATTGCAATGTCCTTCCTGTTAAAGACTACTTCAGCTTCAATCGCAATAATACAAGAGCAAACAATAGATTCAAACTTAATGTTAACCGCTTCAATCTTGATTGCAGAAAATATGACTTCTGTAACAGAGTTGTTAACGCTTGGAACTCACTACCTGACTCTGTGGTCTCTTCTCAAAATCCCAAAAACTTCAACCAAAAACTGTCTACTATTGACCTCACCCCATTCCTAAGAGGACTATAAGGGGCGTGCATAAGAGCACAAAAGTGCCTACCTTTCCTGTCCTATTGTTCCCTTTCATTATATCAAATTAATATAGTTGTTGCATACTTTTGCTTATGTATATGTTTATATGATGTGTTGTTGTTTTATGTTGATGTTTGTGTATACTGTTGTGACAAAATAACAAAAAGAAAGAAAGAAAGAGGATAGTAGAAGATGCAAGGGGGAGAGGAGAATAAGAACGCCTGTTCTAAAATGTAAGACCCCCCTCATCTTTGTAGGATATTGGAACACTGCTATCATGTCTCTCCTGATCCTTCTTTTTTCTAGACTAGGCAAACCCAATTCTTGCAACCGTTCTTCATACGTTTTAGCCTCCAGTCCCCTAATCATCTTATGGACAAGGAACACAGTCACAGCAGAAACTGGCTTTTCTTCCTGAGCCCACTTGACAAATCCAGGGTAACAATTTTCCACACATTTGGACAGAGGCAGAGACTAAGCAGAAAAACAAGGAATCACAAAGGTTCCGAACAAGGTTTCTAATAAAGCTAATGTCCCCAGCAGCCTCCTGGGTCATCATTGCTGGTGACGTAGTCCTGGTTGATGCAGTCCTGATGGTGAAAGGCCACCCATCCCCTCGAAGGGTCCTGTCAGCTGTAAGGCAGCAGCCCATCAGCTGTAACGTCGCATCTCAGTGTCCCGGTATTTGTCAGGGAATAGCTGAGAGGCGCAGGGGTTGTCCGTCGCCGCTCAAGCCATCCACGACATGCTGGTAGTTGTACCCGCTCTGGCCGCACCTGTTGCTGCTCCTGCCCCCCTGGCTGCCAGTGCCCTCACTGCGTCGTCCCCCCCCAGTTGTGGCAAGCCTGTGGACTGGGCTCGACAGGTGGCTCCCCTCTACCGGGGTCCCCCTCGAATACATAACAGAGATACATTAGCCGTTGTGCTATGACATGCGCCCGATTCCCCCCTCCCCGGTTTGCCCAGATAACATTGGTGGAATTGTCACAGCAGCCAGTTGGTGTTCATGTTTCTATCAGGTAAATAAATATTCAGCTGAAGGCAGAATGCTTCTTTTGAGGATTGATAAGTAAACAATTGGAGAAATGCCAGGGAAGATTCTTTCAATGTAGGATTACTTTCACAAGCTCATTATAGGTACAAAGTTGGAAAGAATTTAGTACCACCCACCACTGAGGACTGGTTGGTGAAATTGCCAAATTTGCTGAGATGGGCAAACTGACTTCTTTGATTAGAGAATGGACAACATCTACATTTACTGGAATACACTTATCAACTTTTTGCATAAATAGTCCACAAACATGAATTTGCATTTCTTTTAAATTGCAGGTGTCAAAATCAATCACATGACTTATCTGAACTATCATGACTCTTTTGCCTTTGTGGAGCCAGGGTGGGTGTGGTCTGCATGTGACACATCCGGCCCGTGGGCTGCCATTTTGACACCACTGTTTTAAATCATTAGACAGGTTAGATTGCAGTAGAAAAAAGAAGAAAAAAGAAAAAGGAGAAAAAGAAAAAAGAAAGTCACAGCATAACTTTAAAGACAGAGTAAAATATTCCTCTTTTTTTTTTTTTGCTTTCTCCGTTCTAATTTAGTTTATACTAGACTTCACCAGGAGACCATCTATCTGCAACTGACAAGTTCTCTCCTTTCTAATTCCCATCCAAGAGATTGACCACGACTCCAAGATACACCTGACCTCTGTTAAAAATGTAATGATGATTATTCAGATTGCGGAATGACTTGGGATGCTGTGCTGGACCTCTCTCAGCTGTTAGAACGGTTGTTTAGTTAGGTCAGTGTCCCTAACTAAAGCTATGGAAGGTAGAACGTTTTCATTGTCTTTGAAGGGAATAAGACGGACATCTCCTCTCAGATTGCCACCACGTTGGTCTCTTACAAAATCTAAGACGTAGATGTATAATGTTCTATAGCCCAGTTCCCATGCTGTAAGGGGCAGTAGAAACAGTGGAATGTCTGAACAAAATAAGGAGATAAGGATTTCCTGTACCAAATTTTCTATCAACTCCAACAGGACAAATCACTTGCTTTTTCATAGCAACCACCATCTTTATAACAATGTTCTTTTTCTTTGGAAAAAAAATCAGCTCACTGATTTTTCATACTGTTGTTAAATATTTTTTATTGTTTTATATCAGATATTCCATTTCTATGTTGAAAACTATGTTTTCCAGGTGTCCAAAGTATTAACATATAAATATCATCATCATCATCATAATTATAATCATATGTACATAAACATATATGCGATAATATCAATCATTATTAAAAAGTATACTGTCTTTCATTATAATAGAATAGAATAGAATAGAATAGAATAGAATAGAATAGAATAGAATAGAATAGAATAGAATAGAATAGAATAGAATTTTTTATTGTCCAAATGAGATTGGACACACAAGGAATTTGTATTGGTGCATATGCTCTCTGTGTACATAAAAGGAAAGATAGTACTGATTATACAACCATCAAAATAGTTACTCATCATTTTTTCTTTCTCATGTAGTCCATATTTTCCATAAATCCACTCCTCTAACCTCAGTATCTGTCACTTGCATACTCTTAATGTCATCTTTTCACTCTTTTTCATGTCAGCTCTGTTTTGGAAGAACAGAATTCAGTGACATTCAGGAAGCATTTCATTTTTATTATTTGATATATCAATTTTCAGACAAAGGCTGGAGAAGATGGCCATAGAAAGATGACTTAGACCCTCCCCCAGGAGGAGGTTGAAAGGCTCTTGTACCTAAAAAGAACCCATTACCAAAATAATGGAATTATACCACCATTTCACCACTACCCTGCGCCCATTGCAGACAGTATTTCTGGCAGAGCAACAAGATTCTAACTGCACACATGTCATGGTTAAAAAAACTTTCGGTGTGGCATCTCAGGCCTCAAGTAGGCTAAGGACATTGGCAGATATTCTGTTTAATGGAGATCTATGAATTTCTTTATCCAGTTTGGGACATTATCTTCCAAACACCCTTTAAACATGGGAAGGACAATCATTGGCCTGCTTATGTATGAAAAGAGTTTGGGCCATTTTGTTGGTGCTGACTGTTGAAAAAGGTTAAGATCTAAATGTCCTCAGTCTCATATTTCTACATTTTTTCTGGTTGTAAGATGCTCCTTTGTGTTCAGATCTGGCCTCAGGATGATGATGTAGCACTTGGGGATGAAGATGCAGCCCAGCAGAGCAGCATTGGAGGCCAGGATGGAGAAGACCTGCACAGCCACCATGTATTTCCCTTTAGTGCTCAGGTAGGTGGGAACAAAAGTCACCCAGACACTGCAGAAGACCAGCATGCTGAAGGTGATCAGCTTGGCTTCATTGAAGGCCCCAGGAAGATTCCTGGCCAGGAAAGCCACC
The DNA here is from genome assembly GCF_028640845.1 of Ahaetulla prasina. Taxonomy (NCBI): domain Eukaryota; kingdom Metazoa; phylum Chordata; class Lepidosauria; order Squamata; family Colubridae; genus Ahaetulla; species Ahaetulla prasina. The sequence goes on along the minus strand of NC_080540.1, from coordinate 30,297,384 downwards.
GTGAAGCATATGGCAGCCAGAAAGCCCAGGTAGCTGAGGGTGATGTAGAACATGACATCATAGCCTTCATTGCATTGCAGGATGATCATTCCAGGCTGGGAGTGGAGATCAAAATCAGGGAATGGGGGAGAAACACCCAGCCAGATGGAGCAGATGATCATTTGGACAGCAGAAGAAGAAAAGATGATGGAGTTTGCCAAGCTCTTCCCCAACCATCTCTTCACTCGGTTTCCTGGTTTAGTGGCCAAAAAAGCCAGCACCACAGTGATTGTCTTGGCCAAGAGAGAAGAAATGGCAGTTGAGAAGACAATGCTAAATAGTGTTTGTCGGAGAAGGCAGGTAGCTTTCTTTGGTTGACCAATGAAAAGGAAAGAAGACAAGAAGCAAAGAAGGAGGGAGACCAGGAGGATGTAGGAGAGGTCCCGGTTGTTGGCTTTGACAATGGGAGTTTCTAGGTATGTAATGAATACAATTAATACAAGGCCCGTGGTTAAGAATAAGATTATAGCCAAAGAGACCAGGATGATGCCCAGGTATTCTTCGTAAGAGAGGAAGGTTATAATTTTGGGGATACATTGTATTCGGTCCTCATTTGGATATTGATCAGGTGGACACTTGCTGCATTTTTCTATATCTAAGAATACCGAAAGAATATTTTTTTAACAACCTCTCCATTCACATTTTAAGAAAAAGCTTCTTAGGACATCGGATACCAAAAGCTTAGTAGAATAAAATTTTAATTATTTTAGTTCCAGAGCTCACAGAATGCCAATTTCTTGTTTTACAAATATACCTGGAACTCATATTTTTATAGGTTTTCACGGGTATAGGTATGTAGGTCTTGGTGTATTCGGGACTTTTCCCGTGTAAGGTTGAGAGTATCCTGGTGACATTTCGATGCGGTCCCACTCGTCATCTTCAGGCTGGTGCTTACGGCTTCATACTCGTGCGAGCAAAGCGTGGTTGGAGCTGCTGTCTCAATAGAAATACAAGATACTCTCAACCTTACACAGGAAAAGACATGAATACGCCAAGACCTATATACCTATGCCTGTGAAAATCTACGAAACACACACACACACACACACACACACACACACACACACATATGCAATGTATGGGTGTGAAAGTTAGACCATAAGAAAGGCTGAGTGCCAAAGAATTGAGGCCTTTGAACTCTGGTGCTGGAGAAGACTCCTGCGAGTCCCTTGGACGGCAAGATGATCAAACCACTCAATCCTAGAGGAGATCAACCCTAAATGCTCTGATGAATCTGCTACCCCAATGCCTGCTCTTTTCTTTCGTGTCACCTACCTTCCTGAGTGGAGATGGTCCCCTCTGGACAAGGAATGCAGTCATAGCAGCAAATTGGCTCTCCTTCCCGAGCCTGTTTGACAAATCCAGGATGACAGTTTTCCACACATTTGGACTGAGGCAGAGACTAAGCAGAAAAACAATGCCAGAGAAAATACCTTAGGACTAACCATCCACAGAAAACAAAGGTCAAAATAAACCTTAGCCAAAGGAACTCTGTTCTTCACTTAGATAAGTCTGAACTCTCTAATGAGTTCCAAATAGTTGTAAGAGATACAAGTACTGACAGGTTCTGCATTTAGGAGAGAAAAGGCAATAAAAACCAACTGGCTTAATGCCAGTAACAGCGAGAAGGATCTACCTGTGTTAATCCAAAAAAAAAAAGGCAAGGTCTTGGGGTTTTTTTGTTGTTTTTTTGATCCCTGGCCCTGGCTAGGCCTTCTTTTTGGAGGGTTCTAATTATTGATTCACTTCACAACGGTGGCACCAACAGCCCCGCCCAGCAGGTTTAATCCAGAGCTCTGTTATCAGCTGCAGATGCCTTCCAGCAGGCATCTGAAGGCAAAACAGAGGCCAGAGTGATGTGTGCAAGTGGTCACAGAAGAAGCAGCTGCAGAAGAAGCTGAGGCAGGTGTCGGGGTGCGTGAGGCCTGGTAAGAAGGGCAGCTCCACCCCTCATCCCCACCTACCTAATTTTTTACCTGTGTGCCTCACCCCACCCCCTGCATACCAGGGTGGGCGGGGTCTGAATTAGGGCTAATTTTGTGGGTGGGGCTTAATTTGATCGCATGTGCTCAAAAACATGATAGGGCTTTTTTTCAAGGTGGGTCGTCTTTTAGGAGAAATGCGGTAGAAGTCCTAGTGGTTCTTCACTTAAATGTGACTCAACAGCAGCCAAAAAAGCCAATGCAATCCTAGGATTCATTCATGAAAGAACAGAATCAAGATCACATGGAGATCTAGTACTGCTTTACAAACCCTTAATGAGACCACACTTGGAATACTGCATCCAGTTCTGGTGACCACAATGCAAAAAGTGTTGAGACTCTAAATAGAGTGCAGAGAAGAGCAACTAAGATGATTAGGGGACTGGAGGCTAAAACATACAAACAATGGTTACAGGAATGGGGTACGTCCAGTTCAATGAAAAAAAGGACCAGGGTAATCACTGTTCCAATATTTGAGGGGCTCCTACAAAGTCACGGGGGTTTCAAACTATTCTCCAAAGCACCAAAAGGCAAGACAAGAAACAATGGTTGAAACTAACAAAGGAGAGAAGCAACCTAGAACTAAAGAAAACTCTAATGGTGAAAGCAATCAACCAATGGAATAGCTTGCTTTCAGAAGATGTGAATGTTGCATCACTGAAGGCTTTCAAAAAGAGACAGGACAACCATTTGTCCAAAATGGCGCAGTGTCTCCTCCTTGAGCGGGGGGTTGGACTAGAAGATCTCTAAGGTCCCTCCTAACTTTATTATTCTGTTCTAACCTGAAAAGGATGCTCAGGCTATAGGAAATAGAGGAAAGGCAGCAATATTTCTCCTACCTTGTTGACCGACTTTAGCAATGACAGAGTTTCATCACTGGCAGTAAATCTTTGCCTCTCAAAACTCCCCAGCTGCTCATCGATGGGAGCCCACCCGGGAAGAAGCACCCAGCTTATGACGTTCAGATCTGTTGCTACATCTCCATTTTGGTCCACGTACAATTTCCAATGGGAAATATTGAAAAACTCATTCTTCTCCAGAAATGGATGGAACTAGGGAAAAAAATCCAGGAATTTTAAAAGCAGAAAACTTGGTTTCTTATCCCAGGTGGTCTTTTCACATTTAGCACGTTCATCCACAGTTATTTAATTTGCAAGTATAGTGAGTTGGGAGAACAAGGATTACCACGATCTCCACAAGTGAAAAAGGCTCAGATAAATCTGGCTCAAATAAATTGGTAAATGATATGTGAAAAAGAATAGGTATTGGCAAAATATAATTGACCAAATATGCCTATTAAAGCAGGAGTCTCCAACCTTGGCAACTTTAAGACTTGTGGACGTCAACTCCCAAAATTCCTCAGCCAGTTTTGCTTCTGGGAGTTGAAGTCCACAAGTCTTAAAGTTGCCAAGATTGGAGATCCCTGTATTAAAGGGAACTTTCTAGAACACATCACAAAACAAATTGAACGAACAATGAGATTATTCATAAATGCTTTGGGTGGGTGGAGGAAGAAATGTGGAGTTCTCAAGAAGAAAATTACCAGGCTAATATTTTCCCAGGTAGACCAGATGGGAAACATGACTTCATCAGCTACTTTTACATTATTATAAGGTACGTTAAGAGTTCTCACGGATTTTGTAGTCCAAATTTCCCACCAATACCAGTCTCCCCACAAAAACAACCCAGTGAGTTTGCTTGGGCAGAGATTGATCAACCTGGGCTGGATCAACCTGGGATCCATCAGGCTGAGAGCAACCTATGAGGTTGATCAGGCTCAGAGTGAGTGATTGGCCAAAGTAACCAAGGTGGTTTTTATGGTGAAGGTAGGATTTGAATGTACAATCTCCCACTATCTAGCTTGCTGCTATGCCCTATATCCAAATATAGCAATAGCACTTAGACTTATATACAGCTTAATAGTGCTTTTACAGCCCTCTCAAAGTGGTTCAACCTATTGCCCCCAAAAATCTGGGTCCTCATTTTATCCAATTTGGAAAGAGGGAAGGCTGAGTCAACCATGAGCAGGTGAGATTTGAACTGCCAAACTGCAGTAGCAGTCAGTTGAAGTAGCCTGCAGTACTGCACTCTAACCACTGCGCCACCTCAGCTCATCATCATCAATATCATTATACTTTCTTAATAGATTATGGGAATGCTGGTGATGTAACCTGATTTCATCAAAGTATCAACAATATATTGATACTATATAACCATATAGTATGATTAAAAATCTGAACTTTAAGCAAAGGCTGAATAATATGAAAATTAGGTGTATAAAAATGGTCTTAAAAATTGTACTGAAATGATTTTCTATGTTCCTTGTATAACTGGGGAGTGGTGGAAAACAATTTGTTCTTGTTCATCTATTTTGCTATATTGTCATTAATAAAGATAGCTACTTGATAAAAATAGGATTTTGTGATGCAACATTTATATCAACACGTAGACAAACCTATTCCGATATCATTTTAAGAATAAAGAACTTCCAATATTTTTTTTGAATACTGCCTATTTGTATGCGGATTACTAGTTTACTATACATAAAGAGATCATTTGTCTAAAGTCTTTAGCGTGTGCTCTTCAGTCTGAAATTAGGTGACCAATTCAGCTCGTGTGTTCTGTTGAGCTGCTCCACTATCAGCCCCCTCCACCACAAAGATCCTGCATGAGAAGGGCCGTGTGGACAATCGTTGGATCCGACAGAACGAGAACTGTGGACCACAAACAAGATGCGTTTGGTGTATCCCTGCATAACAGTTGCACTATCCCTACTAAACTTAATAGGGAAACTAAGGGGGCTGGTCCAGCTGTTTGTGATGATGAAGGCCCAATTGGGTAGAGGATGATGGTCCATGTGGGAAAAGTGACCTTGAGGTCTGCATCTGGTATTGCGAATCAACCATGTATGGTGAGTACAGTATCTAAAAAGAGAAGCCATTTTCTGGTTGGTGACTCAATTGTAAAGGTAAAGGTTCCCCTCATACATATGTGCTAGTCGTTCTTGAATCTAGGGAGTGGTGCTCATCTTTGTTTCAAAGCCGAAGAGCCACCGCTGTCCGAAGACGTCTCCATGGTCATGTGGCCGGCATGACTAAATGCCAAAGGCACACAGAACGCTGTTACTTTCCCTGCCAAAGGCGGTCCCTGTTTTTCTACTTGCATTTTTTACGTGCTTTCGAACTGCTAGGTTGGCAGAAGCTGGGACAAGTAACGGGAGCTCACCCCGTTACGTAGCACTAGGGATTCAAACCACTGAACTGCCGACCTTTTGATATACAAACTCAACATCTTAGCCGCTGAGCCACTGCATCCCTCTTTTGTAATTTTGACTTAGTCGTAAGAGCTGCCTATTTAGGAAAGAATGTGGAGGTTTGAAGGAAGTGAGGTACCTGCCTGGTACAATTGCCAGCAGGGAAAAGGGGTGTATTGTTAGGATTGCTAGTAAGGATCTTGATGTTACTTTGCATATTTAGCACAAATGATCTGTCCAAACCAGATGTGCCCTCTATACATAAGCATTTCCAGAATTTGGAGCAAGAATTTCTTGACTGATTGGGCCCACAAGATATCCCTTTCTGGGATGACTGTTTGGCCAGACTGTTGGCCTTTCGTAGCACAAGGAAGTTGAGAAGGTTCTTCTCCCTCTCCTTTGCATCCTGGGAGAAACTCCATACCTGCCATGGCTGCAGCTTTGAAGCCTCCAAGCTCTCGTCACCCTTCTTGCTTCTCCTTCTGGATCTGGAAGAATATGCAGCTTTCAAGGCATAAGCCAAAGTCTTAATAACACTGTGTAAACGGAGGTGGAAAGAGATCCACATGCTTCTATTTTCCGGTGTAGGCTCCAGAGGTGCTCTCTGGGTGCATCTTTTCCGACTTTTAACAGAAAAGATGTGCTTTGAAAAAGAACAGTGAAAAAACCGATCTTCCAATTTCACATAGAGTTTGGTTCCAACAACATCATCTTCTGGCCTTCCTTTTTCCTGAAAAGCAAAGCTCCAAATACTATGGGCGTATTTGTAAAGATCCAGCCTACTTGATACCAGATACTCGATGGCTCCCATGATCCAGATTTTCCCTTCAATCGGTCCTGGCATAGTTTCAAATTTCAACTGGAAAAAACGAATTCTGTCCCAAATGTCAGTATTTTCTATGTAGTTCACAAAGACATTGACTTGTCTCCACTTAGTGATATCATCACCAAGAGATGCTGTATATCCAGAATCTGAGAATCGTCGTGATATAACAACACAAATTCCATTTCTGACAAGTTTAGGAATAAAAGTCCTCGTGAAGCGCTCTCCCTCCTCTGTGTCTGAAGTTATGAGACCAATCAAGGTCCATCTGAAATGGAGGAGCAGTTGGAGAATTGCTGGGTACGTGATCCCTTTTGGGGGGAGCATCCGGTGGAAAAAAGGGAATTGACCTTTATCGTTCTGAGCCTCTGAAACAAATGCATCACTGATCTGAAAAGGCAATGAAGAACGCTATGCTATATTTTGGGACAGATCAAGTCCAAAATACTAGATTTTAACAACTCCAACCCGATACTCATGAGCATGTTAGAATACTTTAGAATAGTTTATTATTGATTATTTATTAAACTATATAAAAAAGAAAGATATAAAGTACAGAACATTAACAAATTAATTAATTCAAAAAGCAAGAGCTGCTTTTTACCATGGCCCTTATTTGTTTGCACCAAACCATACCTGATCCCTGCCTGAAAATAAAGGCCATTGTGAAAAACAGTTCTTGAATTCCATAGGCAAAATAGGATATGGGAATGAAGAGAAGAAAAATATTACACAAGACTACTATGGAAAATTATATGATCAAGTTAATCTAGAGGAGGAAAGTGTTAAGCGCTATTTACAGAAAGCGAATTTACCTCAGATTCCCAAAGACACTGAAATGAAGCTAGAAGGTAATATAACAATGATGGAATTAACTGAAGCACTGAAAAAACAAAAAAAATGGGAAGACACCGGGCCCTGATGGATTACCAGCGGAGTACTATAAGATATTCCAGGAATCATTGAGTCTCCCACTACTAGAAGTTATGAATGATGTTATGTTAAAGAAGAAACTACCCAAGTCATGGTCAGAGGCTTACATTACACTTATTCCAAAAGAGGATACCGACTTACAGCAAATTAAGAACTATAGACCCATCTCTTTGTTAAATTCAGACTATAAAATCTTTGCTACAATATTGGCAGAAAAACTCATATTTAAATAATTTTATACATTCTGATCAAAATGAATTTCTGCCAAAAAGACAGATTAGAGATAATATGAGGATAATTCTGGATACCCTGGAATACTATGAGGCACATCCCGAAAAGCAAATGGCTTTGATATTTCTTGATGCACAGAAAGCTTTTGATGATGTGAATTGGTGATTTATGTTACAACAATTGGAACAGATGGGCTTTGGCAGAAAGTTTATCCAGGTTATAGAAGTTATATATTACAAACAAACAGCGAAAGTAATGATAAATGGAGAATTGACAGAATCAATCCAAATAAAAAAAGAAACAAGACAAGGTTGCCCACTGTCACCTCTGTTGTTTGTATTAACACTAGAAGTGTTAAACAGAAATATTAGAGAAGAAGAAGGAATAAAAGGCATGAAAATTCAAAAGGAAGAATACAAATTACAAGCATTTGATTTGATTTGATTTGATTTATTAGATTTTTATACCGCCCTTCTCCCGAAGGACTCAGGGCAGTTTACAGCCAATAAAAAACACATATAACAAAAGTTAAAACCATTTAAAAAACTAATTCAATATGTGGCATAAAATTTAAAAAATAAAACCCCATTTAAAATTTAATATCATGTTAAAACTAGCCCTGCACGATGGAATAAAAGAGTCTTCAGCTCGCGGCGGAAGGTCCGGAGGTCGGGGAGTTGATGAAGCCCCGGAGGCAGCTTGTTCCAGAGGGCAGGAGCCCCCACAGAGAAGGCCCTCCCCCTGGGGGTTGCCAGTCGGCACTGCTTAGCCAACAGCACCCTGAGGAGGCCCTCCCAGTGGGAGTGCACAGGTCGATGGGAGGCTACCAGTGTTAGTAGGCGGTCCCGTAAATACACCGGTCCTCTGCCATTGAGCGCTTTAAAGGTGGTAACCAATACCTTGAATTGCACCCAAAAGACCACCGGAAGCCAGTGCAGACCACGCAGGAGAGGTGTCACATGGGAGCTATGAGGTGCTCCCTCTATCACCTGCGCAGCCGCATTCTAGTTGGAGCTTCCGGGTGCTCTTCAAGGGGAGCCCCATGTAGAGAGCGTTGCAGTAGTCTAGGCGGGATGTAACGAGGGCATGAGTGACTGTGCAGAGGGACGCCCGGTCTAGAAAGGGACACAACTGGCGTATCAGGCATCCAGGAGGACACCCAGATTGCGAACCCTCTCTGTGGGGGCCAACGACTCACCCCCAACAGTCAGTGATGGGGTCAGCTGGCTGTACCGGGATGCTGGCACCCACAGCCACTCGGTCTTGGAAGGGTTGAGTTGGAGCCTGTTTCTCCCCATCCAGACCCGTACGGCCTCCAGACACTGGGACATCACTTCAATGGCCTTGTTGGAGTGGTTAGGGGTGGAGATGTACAGCAGAGTATCGTCAGATGACACCTCACCCCAAAACCATGGATGATCTCGGCCAGCAGCTTCATATAGATGTTGAACAGAAGGGGCGAGAGAACCGACCCCTTTGGCACCCCGACCTCTGCCCCCCTGCCAACACCGTCTGTGAACGGTCCGAGAGGTAGGAGGAGAACCACCAAAAAACGGTGCCCCCCACTCCAAGTCCCCCCGAGCCGCTGCAGCAAGATACCATGGTCGATGGTATCAAAAGCCGCTGAAAGATCTAGAAGGACCAGGACAGAGAAACAACCTTTGTCCCGGGCCCTCCAGAGATCATCTACCAACGCAACCAAGGCCGTCTCTGTGCTGTGCCCAGGCCGGAAGCCGGACTGGAACTGGTCAAGATAGACAGTTTCATCCAGGTACTGGGGGAACTGTCGTGCCACCACACTCTCAACAACCTTCGCCACAAAGCGAAGGTTGGAGAAAGGACGGTAATTTTCTAAAATTACTGGATCCAGGGAGGGCTTCTTGAGGAGGGGCCTCACCATTGCCTCTTTCAGGGCAGCAGGGAAGACACCCTCCGTCAGAGAAGCGTTGACAATTCCCTGGAGCCAGCCTCATGTCACCTCCCGGGTGGCCAGCACCAGCCAGGAGGGACACGGGTCCAATAAACATGTGGTCGCATTCAGTCTCCCCAGTATCCTGTCCATGTCCTCAGGAGCCACAGTATAAAACTCCTCCCAGATTGCAACCTCAAGACCAGCCTCTGCCATCCCACCCGACCCTATCCACTCGGAATCCAAGCCTTGCGGATGACCTGGTTTTTATACTTGAAGATCCATTAGAATCAATAACTATATTGATAGATAAGATAGAAGAATATGGAAAAGCCGCAGGACTGAAAATAAATGAAGATAAAACAAAGATTTTGACAAAAAACATATTAATAAAACAAAAAAAAAGAACTGGCGGAACGATCAGAGATGCAGGTCACAAACAAGGTTAAATATTTGGGAATAAATCTGACAGCAAGATGTAGTACACTTAAAGAGAACAATTATAGTAAACTCAAACAACAGATCGTGACAGACTTGGCAAAATGGGAGAATATGCAATTATCATTGATAGGGAGACTATCAATGTTCAAGATGAATATATTGCCTAAAATCTTATATCTGTTCCAGACAACCCGAATTAGACTGGGGAAAGGATACTTTGAAGAATTGAATAAAATAGTGTTGAAATATATTTGGCAGGGTAAAAAAGCAAGGCTAAAATTAAAAATGTTACAAGGCGCTAGAATACGAGGAAGGTTTGGATTATCTAATTGGGAATTATACTATCAAGCAACAAATTTGATGTGGATCAAGGAATGGATAACATTAAGAAATACTAGAATATTGACCCTAGAGGGACACGATTTATCATTGGGATGGCATGCCTTTTTATGGTATAAGGAAGCAAAAACACAGGGTATTTCAGAAGACATTTTATAAGGGAGGCTTTGTTATTAAATTGGGAAAAGATCAAGAGAAATCATTATTTAAAAATTCCAGTCTGGTTATCAACTATTGAGGCATTCTCATACAAAATAACATTTAGAAAGGAACAAATTGTTAGATATAGTGAACTGTTGAATGCAAAGGGTGAATTTAAAAATATGCAAGAATTAGAAACACAATGTATAAAAATGAATTGGTTTTCTTACTTGCAAATACACTCCAGATAAGATGAAGATGAAAGACAGAAGGTTTTTTATAACGATCTAACTAATTTAGATAAAATATTAACAGGGACTTTTATCATTCTGAGCCTCTGAAACAAATGCATCACTGATCTGAAAAGGCAATGAAGAATGCTATGCTATATTTTGGGACAGATCGAGTCCAAAATACTAGATTTTAACAACTCCAACCTGATACTCATGAACATGTTAGAATACTTTATTGTTGATTACTCATTGAACTATATAATAAAGCAGAATATAAAGTATAGAACATTAACAAATTAATTAATTCAAAAAACAAGAGCTGCTTTTTACCATGGCCCTTATTTCTTTGCACCCAGCCATACCTGATCCCTGACTCACAATAAAGGCCATTTTGAAAAACAGTCCTTGAATTCCATAGGCAAAATAGGGTTGGATCTATCACTCACCCACAACCTCCCCACTCACTTTACCAGATAGAGAAACACACACACAAACCTGTGGGACTTTGTAGGTGCCTACTAATGTTGACATCTGAGTGGACGTTTCCCTCTTAGCTCCATCAACAACAGCCAGAAGGTTTTCCTTCCTTCCACAGCTGTAGTTGGGAACATTGGCTTGTCCAGTAGAGAGGATGTCCAGCAAGGCTTCTGAAGTGCCAAGGGTACTGAAATAGTTGTCGTGCAGATTGTAGCCAAGTGTGAGATTGGGCAGAAGGTCGGGATACTTGTTGACTTGTTGAATGGCGAAAGCCAGGATTAGCAATTTAAAATAAAGTCCTGTACTGTAAAAAAATGTTCATGTTATTAGCATTATCATCCACAGCAAAAACAAAGTATTTTTTTCCCAATTTAACCCTCTTTGTCTCCACAAGTCTCCTGTGCCTTAAGCCAATACAGATCCAAAGCCAAGGACACATGATAGCCACCCTTTGGCAGGTAATTTTTATGAGCATTGAGAAGATGGGATGGAGATAGTCCACCACAGTTAAAAATCATAAATAGATCATTCTTTATAGAAGTCCTAATATTCATCTGCCCAGTAACCTGTATTCAAAATCATTAAATTGGAACCACCATAAAATGAAGAGGATGTGCCATAAGTGATCAGAAAAGCAACTGTAAAATGAAATTATTCCCTATTCCTCAAAGGATCAAGCTTTGAATATCAATGAGTAGTTATATAAATATGGAAATGATCTGCAACCCTTTCAGTCACTACTTTTAACCAAACTCAGTATCTCCGTGATGAATGGAAATGGTAATTTTAGAAGGAAAAGCATAATGCTAATATAGTATTAGAAGGGAAAGCTTGTTTCAAGTTTTATTTGCCACATGTTTGAATTCGAGTATATTTCACAAAAGAAGACAAATGAGAAAAGCCATGAAAATCAAAACAGTTCAAGAAATTAGACAGGAAATTTACTTATAAGAATAAGTGAAATAGTGTTAGAACTGCAAATGGAGGGAATGCAAATCCATCACAGGGAATAACTTACTAGCGAGACTCACTAGAAGGAGCCATGTTGAAAGGTAATATTCTATGTTTCTCCAGAATTACAACATCATAAGACATTGTTTCCGTGGTGATTGCAGCAATGAGATGATCTCCTGGCCTATAATAGTTCCATGGTTTTTCTGCATCCCGGAGCTCAAAATTCAGTGGACATTTCATTCTAAGCTTCTCAGAAACTGCCTGAGACACCAGCAGCATTAGAAGCAGAAGATCCATAATTTATAAGACTGAAACAATCCCTTTCCTGTTTCTAAACAAGAACAAGAAGAATTAGGAGAATTCAAGGCACTCTCAGTTTCCGGATTCATAGAGAGACAAACCAATCTTCACCTGGAAAGGAAAGAAAGGTACATTCAAGAGTTCAATCTCTGCCTGTCCCAAAACATCTGCCGTACAGAGAGTGAGCTGTGGTATTTATTCTTGTCCGATGAAAGATCCCTCTCTTGTTGATTTAATCTGATCTGTTAACATCAAAGCAGTCACTTTAGCAGAAGATGTCTCAAAGACCAGGATGGGGATCATTACAATCAGAAATAATTTCCTCTCCAGGGATCCTGAATTTTTTTCAAGATTCCAAGTGAAGAGGGTCAGTTGGAGAACACATGTAAGTAAAAAATCACATCCCTGAGGGTGTTGTGATCTTTCCTGTCAGGACGTATCCAGAAAGTGATGCTAGAGGAAAATAGTTCAACACCCAGGGAATTTATTTATTTATTTATTTAATCGCATTTTTATACTGCCCTATCTCCCAAGGGACTCAGGGCGGTTTATGGCCTGATAAAAAACATACATACAATAAAACATCAATTAAAAAACTTATTAAATAAGGCCGAATATTTAAAAATAGCAATAAAAGTAATAAAACCCCATTAAAACCAAATTCAAAATTTAAAATTCTAGTCCAGTCCTGCGCAAATAAATAGATGTGTCTTAAGCTCGCGGCGAAAGGTTCGAAGGTCAGGAAGTTGGCGAAGTCCTGGGGGAAGTTCGTTCCAGAGGGTGGGAGCCCCCACAGAAAAGGCCCTTCCCCTGGGTGTCGCCAGTCGGCACTGCCTGGCCGACAACACCCTGAGGAGTCCTTCCCTGTGAGAGCGCACAGGTCAGTGAGAGGCAATCGGTGGCAGCAGACGGTCCCATAAGTAACCTGGCCCTATGCCATGGAGCGCTTTGAAGCGCACCCGGAAGGCCACAGGTAGCCAGTGCAGTCTGCGCAGGAGAGGTGTCACATGGGAGCCACGAGGGGCTCCCTCTATCACCCGCGCAGCCGCATTCTGGACCAACTGGAGCCTCCGGGTGCTCCTCAAGGGGAGCCCCATGTAGAGAGCATTGCAGTAATCCAGATGGGATGTCACGAGAGCATGAGTGACCGTGCATAGGGCATCCCGGTCTAGAAAGGGGCGCAACTGGCGAACCAGGCGCACCTGGTAAAAAGCTCTCCTGGAGACAGCCGTCAAATGGTCTTCAAAGGACAGCCGTCCATCCAGGAGAACGCCCAAGTTGCGCACCCTCTCCATTGGGGCCAATGACTCGAATTGATTTCTGATGGCCTTCGTTGTGATGTCTTGTCTCTAGAGACTGCTGGGGAAGGTCACCCAGAGTTTGATTAAACTCTACATTGATGACACAACTCTAGTCCTTCCTGGAGGCAATCAATATCCCTTGAACCCTTCCTGATGTTAAGAATAGGGTCTTTTTGTGATTTTCTTTTCTATTAGACCTCCATATTTCCATGCTAAATTGGAGTTGATTTAAAAAAAAAATTGTGCCTGAAGTGAAATTTCATTTCCGATCAGTTCTAGAAATGTTAATTGTCAGAAAACAGCCAACTAAGAGGCTGGAAAGTGACAGCCTGTGGACTGTTATCATTGTTTGATGTTATCATATCCTTTGACCTTCCCATCTCTGTGTACAAACCCTCCCCAAAATATCAATAATTGGTTAATAAATGTAGTTGGGAATCCCTTTATTCCTTAATGCATCAAGTCAGGGGGAATTTCTCCTTAGTTCTAAGTTGCTTCTCTCCTTGATTAGTTTCCATCTGATACTTCTGTTTTACCTTAACTGTTTAGGAGAACCAATGGTCTCCATCTTCTTTGTGGTACCCCGTCAAATATTGGAAGACCCCAGTCTTCCTCTTTGTTAGACTAGACATGCCAAGTTCCTGCAACTGTTCATTTATTTATTTATTTATTTTTATTTTATTCAATTTTTATACCGCCCTTCTCCCGAAGGACTCAGGGCGGTGTACAGCCAAGTAAAAAATCACAGTATAAATATTAGAAGAAATTAAAACCAACATATTATAAGGTGGCCGAATTTAAAACAATTTAAAACATTAAAATATAAATGACCCCAATAAAATTTTAGGCCAGTCCCGCTTGAATAAATAGGTGCGTTTTCAGCTCACGGCGAAAGGTCCGAAGATCAGGCACTTGACGTAAACCAGGGGGAAGCTCGTTCCAGAGCGTGGGAGCTCCAACAGAGAATGCCCTACCCCTGGGGGCCGCCAGCCGACATTGTTTGGCGGACGGCACCCTGAGAAGGCCCTCTCTGTGAGAGCGTATGGGTCGGTGGGAGGCAAAAGGTAACAGCAGGCGGTCCCGTAAGTACCCGGGTCCTAAGCCATGGAGCGCTTTAAAGGTGGAAACCAAAATCTTAAAGCGCACCCGGAAGACCACAGGAAGCCAGTGCAAACTGCGCAGGAGTGGTGTTACATGGGAGCAATGAGTTGCTCCCACTATTACCCGCGCAGCTGCATTCTGGACTAGCTGCAGTCTCCGGGTGCACTTCAAGGGCAGCCTCATGTAGAGAGCATTGCAATAATCCAAGCGGGAGATGACAAGGGCATGAGTGACCGTGCATAAGGCATCCCGGTCAAGGAAGGGGCGCAACTGGCGCACCAAGCGTACTTGGTGGAAGGCCCTCTTGGAGACGGCCGCCAAATGATCGTCAAACGACAGCCGCCCATCCACGAGGACACCCAAGTTGCGCACCCTCTCCGTTGGGGCCAATAACTCACCCCCCACAGCCAGCTGCGGCTGCAGCTGACTGAACCGGGGTGCCGGCATCCACAGCCACTCCGTCTTGGAGGGATTGAGCTTGAGTCTGTTTCTCCCCATCCAGACCCGTACGGCTTCCAGACACCGGGACAACACCTCGATAGCTTCGTTGGGGTGGTCCGGGGTGGAAAACTACAGCTGCGTATCATCAGCATACAGATGATAACTCACCCCAAAACCACTGATGACCTCGCCCAGCGGCTTCATGTAGATGTTGAACAGGAGGGGTGAGAGAATTGACCCCTGAGGCACCCCACAAGTAAGGCACCTCGCGGTCGATCTCTGCCCCCCCGTCAACACCGTCTGCGACCGGTCGGAGAGATAGGAGGAGAACCATCGATAAACGGTGCCTCCCACTCCCAGACCCTCCAACCGGTGCAGCAGGATACCATGGTCGATGGTATCGAAAGCCGCTGAGAGATCTAATAGGACCAGGGCAGAGGAACAGCCCCTGTCCCTGGCCCTCCAGAGGTCATCCACCAACACAACCAAAGCCGTCTCCGTACTGTGACCGGACCGGAAGCCGGACTGGAACGGGTCTAGATAGACAGCTTCATCCAGGTACTGGGGAAGCTGCCATGCAACCACACTCTCTACAACCTTCGCCACAAAGCGAAGGTTGGAGACTGGACGATAATTACCCAAAATAGCTGGGTCCAGGGAAGGCTTCTTGAGGAGGGGTCTCACCACCACCTCTTTCAAGGCGGCGGGGAAAACCCCCTCCAACAATGAAGCATTTATAATTCCCAGGAGCCAGCCTCGTGTCACTTCCTGAGTAGCCAGCACCAGCCAGGAAGGACATGGGTCCAGTAAACATGTGGTTGCATGTAACCTTCCCAGCAAGCTGTCCACGTCCTCGAGAGCCACAGTCTCAAACTCATCCCAAACAACCTCAACAAGACGTGCCTCCGCCATCCCACTTGGATCATCGCAATTTTGGTCTAAACTATCCCGAAGCTGAACGATTTTATCGTATAGATAACCGTTAAATTCCTCAGCACGTCCCTGTAGGGGGTCATCCCGCCCCTCTTGGTGAAGGAGGGAGCGAGTCACCCGGAACAGGGCGGCTGGGCGGTTATCTGCCGATGCAATGAGGGTGGAAACGTAGGAACGTTTCGCCTCCCTCATTGCCACTAGGTAGGTCTTAGTAAAGGACCTCACTAGTGTCCGATCAGCCTCGGAACGGCTAGACCTCCAGGTGCTCTCTAGGCGTCTTCTTCAGCATTTCATCTCCCTCAGCTCCTCAGAGAACCAAGGAGCCAATTGAGCCATTGCATGTTTTAGTCTCCACTCCAGCCATCCAATCATCTTTGTTGCATCTTTCTGGACTCCTTCTAGAATGTCAGCATCTTTTCTGTATCACAGTGACTAAAACTGGATTCAGTATTCCAAGTGTGGCCTTACCAGTGCAATATAAACAGGTACTAGCATTACATCAGCGGTATGAAACTTGCAGCCTACTGTCGGGACCCACCTCTGTTTTAGCAAAGGGCAAAAAGGTTGTGATACATCACATAACAACAATGCCACAAGTTTGACACCCCTGCACTACATGATTTTGATGCTATCCCTCTTTTAATTGGGTTGCAGTGATTGGCTTTGTGTATGATTGTATTTATTCTATTGATGGAACTAACTGAGAACTACATGGCAGCACAAATGTCAGAGGATAGGGTTACCTAACAGATGACCCCCCCCCACCCTGTCAAAGACCTTGGAGTTTTCATATCCAATGATTTAAGTGCCAAAGCCCACTGCAACTACATCGCAAAAAAGGCTCTAAGAGTTGTAAACGTAATCTTGCGCAGCTTCTTCTCCAAAAACACTACACTACTAACCAAAGCATATAAAACATTTGCTAGACCAATTCTTGAATACAACTTGCCTGTCTGGAACCCAAACCACATTTCAGACATCAATACAATTGAACGTGTCCAGAAATATTTTACAAGAAGAGTTCTCCACTCCTCTGAATACAACAAAATACCTTATGCCACCAGACTTGAAATCCTGGGTTTAGAAAATTTAGAACTACGCCGCCCTCGACATGACCTGAGTTTAACTCATAGAATCATCTATTGCAATGTCCTTCCTGTTCTTTTCTTTTATGTACACTGAGAGCATATGCACCAAGACAAATTCCTTGTGTGTCCAATCACACTTGGCCAATAAAATTCTATTCTATTCTATTCTATTCAAGACTACTTCAGCTTCAATTGCGACAATATATGAGCACACAATAGATTTAAACGTAATGTTAACCGCTTCAATCTTGATTGTAGAAAATATGACTTCAGTAACAGAGTTGTTAATGCCTGGAATGCACTACCTGACTCTGTGGTCTCTTCCCCAAATCCCCAAAGCTTCAACCAAAAACTGTCTTCATTGACCTCACCCCATTCCTAAGAGGTCTGTAAGGGGTGTGCATAAGAGCACAAGCGTGCCTACCATTCCTGTCCTATTGTTTCCTTTCATTATATCCAATTAATTTGTGCTTATATATTGTATAGTTATTTCATGCTTATGCTTATATATACTGTGTGAAAAAAATAAAAAATAAAAATAAAAGATAGTAGAAAGAAGATAGTAGAAGATGCAAGGGGGAGAGGAGAATAAGAAAGCCTGTTCTGAAATGTAAGACCCCCTCATCTTTGTAGGATATTAGAACACTGCTATCATGTTTCTCCTCCTCCTTCTTTTCTCTAGACTAGACAAACCCAATTCTTGCAACTGTTGTTCATATGTTTTAGCCTCCAGTCCCCTAATTATCTTAGTTGCTCTTCTTTCTAAAGTCTCAACATCTCTTTTATATTGTGGTGACCAAAACTGGATGCAGTATTACAAGAGTGGTCTTATAAAGACCACTTAATAATAATCTTATTTTTAAAGGAATACCAATAGTCTACAACAGGGGTCTCCAACCTTGGTCCCTTTAAGACTTGTGGACTTTAACTCCCAGAGTCCCTCAGCCAGCTTTGCTGGCTCAGGGACCCCGGGAGTTGAAGTCCACAAGTCTTAAAGGGACCAAGGTTGGAGACCCCTGGTCTACAAAATCTTGATTCTATCCCTCTATTAATGCACCCTAGGATTGCATTGGCTTTTTTTTTTGGCAGCTGCTACACAGTGTTGGCTCATATTTAAGTGATCGTCCACTTGGACTCCAGGATCCTTCTCATCCTTCTTTCACCTAGTCCAGCGATGGCTAACCTTTTTGCCATCGCATGCCAGGAGGTGGGGGGCAGGGAGAGGGTCGTGCGCACATCCCCACACTCATAATTCTATGCACCCCAGCCCCACACATATGTGTGACGACACCCACCCCCCTGCTTCCCCTCCCGCTTTTGGTACACGATGGCTCAGTAGACCCATTTTTCTCTTTCACTTGGCTCCAGAGCTTTTCTAGTCTGGGGGGTGTGTGAAAATGGCCTTCCCCACCCCCACCCCCCGGAGGTCCTCCGGAGGCAAAAAATGGCCCGTTTGCCGACTTCCGGTGCCATCACGGACCTAGTCTATACCTGACAGTTGGATTTTCTTGGCTAAGTGTAAAACCTTATTTTTATCTAAACTGAATTTCATTTTATTCGATGGCTCCTCAGGGATATCAGTAATGGAATTAATCTGTAAAAAAATCCATGGTTGGGAAATTTTTAAGAAAATGTTGGATAACCATCTGTCTGAAATGGTGTAGGGTTTCCTGCCTGGGCAGGGGGTTGGACTAGAAGGCCTCCAAGGTCCCTTCCAACTTTGTTGTTGTTGTTGTTGTTGATGTTGTTGTTGTTGTTGTTACTGTTGTTGTTGTTGATATTATTATTATTATTATTATTATTATTATTATTATTATTATTATTATTATTATTATTATTATTTACACATGGGTAGAAATAGGACCACTTAAGAATTTTGGATTGATTTTATTGGCCAGGGATCTGTGGAGGGGTGGCCCAGTACAGTAAATCTTCCCCTATGTGTCAGTTGGTAAAACCAAAAGGGGAGCATGACAAAGTTGCTGTGGAAAGAAGGCCTTCAGTCCCTTTTCTAAAATAGCCATGGAAATTGTGGGCGTGTCAACATTCCAGAAGAAAAGTTCCATTTATTAGAGGTAAACTGGCATATCTGGGAAAACCCAAATCTGAGAGTTCCGGGTTTTCCCTCAGTAAATCAAATACCCCCCAAAACCATCCCCTCACTCATCAGTCCATCACAGGCTCCAATTACCATCTGTCCCATCTCGAGACACCACTCCAACCCCTCCTTCTCCAGATGCAGGACTGTCATGACCTTGACCCAAAAGAAGAATGCTATTTTGTCTAACTACATTCTCTCTACTAATTCCCCTGCTCCTACTTTCCCACACAGAAGAAGTTGGCAGCGTGGAAGCTTCTGGTGCTAATATGGCTTCCAAAGCTGACAGGGCAGATACTTTGAAATACGCAGAATATGCAAAAGTGAAAAGAGTTGGAGAATTCTTTTTTAGTTATTTACTTTTTTAGTTATTTACGGGACCGCCTGCTGCCACCGATAGCCTCCCATCGACCTGTGCGCTCCACAGGCAGGGTCTCCTTAGGGTGCCGTCAGCCAAACAATGCCAGCTGGCGACCCCCAGGGGGAGAGTTTCTCTGTGGGGGCTCCTACACTCTGGAATGAGCTTCCTCTGGGGTAACGATCATTCCCCGACCTCCAGGCCTTCCGACGTGAGCTCAAGACCCTCTTGTTTCATCGCGCAGGGTTGGCCTAATTGTGTTGCGGTTTTTAATTGGGATTTTATTATCGTTTTTAATAGTTTTTAATATGAGCCAAAATTTAATTAGATTTTTATAGTGTTTTTAATTTTTATTATGAATATTGTTTTATATTTGCTTGTAAACCGCCCTGAGTCCTTCGGGAGAAGGGTGGTATAGAAATTTAATTTAATAAAATAAATAAATAATTTATTTATTTTTAATTTGAATTTATATCCCGTCCTTCTCCAAAGACTCAGGGCGGCTTACACTATGTTAAGCAATAGTCTTCATCCATTTGTATATTATATACAACTTATTGCCCCCAACAATCTGGGTCCTCATTTTACCTACCTTATAAAGGATGGAAGGCTGAGTCAACCTTGGGCCTGGTGGGGCTTGAACCTGCAGTAATTGCAGGCAGCTGTGTTAATAACAGACAGACTTACCAGTCTGAGCCACATATCAACATATTAATATGTTTATTATGATTATTGTTGTGTTTCTATCTAAAACCAACCCAAACAACATGCTGTTCAGATGGATATGGTATTTGTTATGCTTATCAAAAAAAATGAATCAATAAAACATATATTGAAAATGTCGAAGTATGAATGTTCATAGACTGGGATAGATATGGTAACAGGTCAGCCAATGGGGACTGCTTGGAAACTGAAACATAGTATTTGTTTGTATGGGTCCATAAGAGACACTCTGGAGTCTGGGCATGGCTTAAACTTGTTGAACTGTATATAAGAGTTGGTTGGGCCTGTATAAAAATGGTGCCTCCGTACAATATATACCCTCTGTATCTCTCTATTCTGTAATGACTTGCTTCTATGAATATGTATTCTTGATTTGTATACTGAATTTTGCTGTTTGGTATTGTATATAAAGAAGTTTCTTATATGTAAAATTAAATCCTGCTGAATTGTCTGATTGTGTGTGCTGCAACAAACTCTCTCTCTCTCTCTCTCTCTTACACACACAAACACACACACACACACACACAAACAATTCCTCTTATGAGCACCATGAACTATTGAATTTGGTCACAATGTTCTACTCTGGATAATGGATTCATCAACATTTGAATTAATGATGGACATTAGATGAAGGGAGAGAGAGAATGTATCGTAGAACTTTGGATGAACTAACACCATAGAAGAACAAAGGGGTCATTGAGGCCTTGGATTATAAATTTGTGTATGAAGCTGCCTGAGTCAAGATGAATTAAAATAAGGTTGTTTTAAAATCCATCTGGAAATAGACTGAAATGAGTCCTGAAAATGTGATTTATCATATTTATACACATTTCTACATAGAAAAGAAGCAAGAGGCAAGGAAGGCCAGAATGTGAAATTAAGTAGGCCAAGCCAGGAATTCTCTGTCTTTTACAGCTTTCTGGCTCAGACAAGACATAACTTTGCTCCATCAAACTCGATGATTATCAAAAAGGTGCTAGAATGTGAAGAAGCAGATAAATTAACAATGGAATTAAAAGACCCAGAGGAAACGATATATTATGAAACATGGAACTGATGGTATAACTGGTTGGAGAAAGAATCTAAAATTAATGTATAAATGTAAAAATATAAGAGAAGATACCATAGAGGAATGAAATAGATAATGTGTAATAGATAGCTATAAAGTGTAATGAATATAGAATTTAGCAACAATATATAAAATGTATATGTATATAGTTGGTTAAAAGGCAAAATAGATATTACCAAAGACGCCGGCATTGGAAATCTGTAAAAATTTAATAATGATGATTTTAAAGATGAAAATCAGGGTGAGTTACCAGCTGTACGCTGATGACAGTCAGCTGTACTTTTCCACCCCGGGCCACCCCAACGAAGCTGTCGAAGTGCTGTCCCGGTGTCTGGAAGCCGTACGGGTCTGGATGGGGAGAAACAGACTCAGACTCAATCCATCCAAGACGGAGTGGCTGTGGATGCCGGCACCCCGGTACAGTCAGCTGCAACCGCGGCTGACTGTTGGAGGCGAGTCACTGGCCCCAACAGAAAGGGTGCGCAACTTGGGCGTTCTCCTGGATGGACGGCTGTCGTTTGAAGACCAGCTGGCGGCCATCTCCAGGAGCCTTCTACCAGGTTCGCCTGGTTCGCCAGTTGCGCCCCTTTCTTGACCGGGATGCCTTATGCACGGTCACTCATGCTCTCGTCACTTCTCGTCTGGATTATTGCAATGCTCTCTACATGGGGCTACCCCTGAAGTGCACTCGGAGACTCCAGTTAGTCCAGAATGCAGCTGCGCGGGTGATTGAGGGAGCTTCACGTTGCTCCCGGGTAACACCACTCCTGCACAGTTTGCACTGGCTACCTGTGGTCTTTCGGGTGCACTTCAAGGTGCTGGTTACCACCTTTAAAGCGCTCCATGGCTTAGGGCCAGGGTACTTACGGGACCGCCTGCTGTTACCTTATGCCTCCCACCGACCCGTACGCTCACACAGAGAGGGTCTTCTCAGGGTGCCGTCCGCCAAGCAATGTTGGCTGGCGGCCCCCAGGGGAAGGGCCTTCTCTGTTGGAGCACCTACCCTCTGGAACGAACTTCCCCCCGATTTGCGCCAACTACCTGACCTTCGGACCTTTCGCCATGAATTAAAAACTTATTTGTTTACCCAAGCGGGACTGGCTTGATTTTTAAATTTTTAAATTTTTGACTTCTTAATAATTTTATTGGGATATTTTAGTATCGGTCAATTTGACGGTTTTAATTCGGCCATTTATTGAATATTATTTTAATTGCTATTTTAATTCTGTATATTTAATTGTTTTAATCTTGGCTGTACACCGCCTTGAGTCCTTCGGGAGAAGGGCGGTATAAAAATTTAAATAAACATAAACATAAACATAAACAAAATGAATAAAAATTATTTTAAAAAAAGAAGGTCACAAGAGAAAACTGAAAAATAGGTACAGGAACTAAAATATAATGTTCAAAACAACTTAAACTTTTGTGTCACCAATTATTTTCAAATAATCCCCCTAGCTTGCGCCAATTGCCTGACCTTCGGACCTTTCGCCGCGAAGACTTATTTATTTATTCGCGCGGGACTGGCTTAAATTTTAAATTTTAAATTTTAATTGGGGTTGAATTAATTTATATTTTAGTATGAATTTTAAGGGCTTTTAGGTCTAAATGTTTTAAATCTCTGCCAATTATATAAGTTTTTTAATTTTTGTTTTAGTTGTACATTGTTATTGTTTTTATATTGGCTGTAAACCGCCCTGAGTCCTTCGGGAGAAGGGTGGTATAAAAATCTAATAAATAAATAAATAAATAAATAAAAAGTAAGAATTATTCTTGATGTGTAAATCTCTCAGCCTGCAAAGATTTTTCTATTTGCTTTTAAATCTATGCAATCTCTTTGATCTGTTACTTTGCTGGTCGTACTTAAAATAGTTTCTTTTTTTAAAAAAAAGAAAGAAAGAAATTATGTAGGCCAAGCCAGGAATTCTCTGTCTTTTGCAGCTTTCTGGCTCAGGACAGGACATAACATTGCATTATTCCTTGTATTTGCCACTCACTGAACTGGTTTCAAAAGTGACAGCTGGAAAACTCCCCGGAGAGTAAAGAGAGAGGAAGAAATACCCAGCACTTTCATAATTACAGGGAAGAAGTTGGAACACCTGCCAAAGCTCCTTTGCAGACCTGGAAGTGACCCTGTGAACAAGAACTCACTTCCAATGACACAAAAAACACTTTCCCTCGTTGTGTATGCGATTTTTTTTTAAACTATGCAAAGTTTTAATGACTAGTTTTTGACGGAGCTTGATGTTATTCTTAGAGACTTGCCACACTGTTGCATCAGCCCTTTTGTGGCAATGCCCTTGACTATTAGCTTTCAAAGGAAAGTAAATTTCGGCTCTCCCAACTTAGCAGGCAGTTGTTTCAGATCCATGACATGTTCGGGCACCAACTATCCCCCACTGTTTTCTCTTTGACTGCTATGCCAACAAATACCAAGATTTCTTTTGCTTCTGTCACAGGTGTTCTGAACTCCCTCTGGGGCCAGTTTCAAAGCCGGAGTTCCTAAACCTCTCAATTCTTGATGACCAATTTAATTCTAGCTCCACCCTACTATTATGAACCATGTGGGGATTATTTCCCTTTCATTTCTCTCCAGAGAAATGCGCAACGATCTCTTGAGTCCAAGAACTAGTTGAATTAGTCAGAGATCTCGCCTGACAGGGAGAATTATAATTAAAAAGTTTTAGCTCTCCTCTTTGGTAGAGTAGTCCTCCAGGGGAGACTTTTGGCAGACATCTGGAGTCAAATACAGTTCACTTCTCGCACTGACCCAGAAGGCTTAAATGGAAAACTTTTCTGGTTGAGAACTTGGCTTTGGGCAAATAATTGTTGCTGGAGAATTTCAAACTTTGGATTTCCCTCCCCACTGAAGATCAGTGCTGTCAAAGTGTGCTACCCTGTGGAAAATAAGGTCTTAGTGTTAATGGAGCCATGTTTATGCCTGCCAAGGTCACCCCCTAAAAGCAGCCCCTTTCCAATTTCCTTTCCCCAAAGTTCATACTTCAGGGCAGGGATGAAATCCAGCAGGTTCTGACAACTGGTAGCAGAAATTTTTTAGCAGTTTGGAGAACCGGCAAATACCACCTCTGGCTGGCCCCAGAGTGGAACGGGAATGGTGATTTTGCAATATCCTTCCCCCAGGAGTGGGGAGAGAATGGGGATTTTGCAGTATCCTTCCCCCAGGAGTGGGGAGGGAATGGGGATTTTGCAGTATCTGGAAGTGGACCTTTTGCCGTGAGCTAAAAACATACTTATTTATTCAAGCTGGACTGGCATAATGGTTTTTTAACATTTTAATTGGGTTTTATTGTTGTGGGGTTTTAAATTTTTTAAAATTTAAAATTTTAATTTTTAAACATTGGCCTTTTTGTAATATGTTTTATTTTAAATTTTGATTTTAATTGTATATATATTGTGTTTTATTTAGGCTGTACACCGCCCTGAGTCCTTCGGGAGAAGGGCGGTATAAAAATTTGATAAATAAATAAATAAAAAATAAAATCCACATCTCTTAAAGACACCTCTTAAAGTTGCTAAAACTGAGTAAACGCTCTTCTAGATTTTTCATTGTCTCTGCCGGTTCACCTTTCCTTTTAGGAGGTCATATGGGAGAGGAAGATCGCAGCAACATCATCATAACAGGTGCTTCTTTCTCAATTTTTTCAGCACCCCCACAGTGGGAAGTTCTAAAAATTGTGATTTTTCTAGTGAGGTTTACGAAGCAAAATGGGGGGCATAAACAGACGTTTGAGGCATCTATTTCACCCCCTAGAAGCCTGAATGACCCCCTCAAAAAAAAAAACACCTTTTAGACTGCAATGGAAATTGTGCAGTCAACAACCATTAGAATAGAATAGAAGAATAGAATTCTTTATTGGCCAAGTGTGATTGGACACACAAGGAATTTGTCTTTGGTGTATACACTCTCAGTGTACACAAGGAGAATAAAATACATTCATCAAGAATAAAAAAATACAATGCTTAGTGATAGTCAAGGTTACAATAAGCTATCAAATAGTACTAGGAAACAAATAAAAACAAGGATGCCCAGGACTTCGTCAACTTCCTGATCTCCGGACCTTCCGCCGCGAGCTGAAGACGTATCTATTCTTCCGCGCAGGACTGGCATAGAATTAGTTTTATCATTTGTATTTTAAATGGGGTTTTATGGTTTTATGCATTTTAATTATGGGCCAAATTTAATAAGTTTTTTATTACTGTTTTTACTTGTATTGTACCTATTTATTGTCGATTTTATTTGGCTGTGAACCGCCCTGAGTCCTTCGGGAGAAGGGCGGTATACAAATTAAATTATTATTATTATTATTATTATTATTATTATTATTATTATTATTATTATTATTATTATTATTATTATTATTATTATTATTTATTATTATTATTTATTATTTATTTATTATTATTATAAATTGAGAGATGTACTAGTATTTACACTAGTATTTCTCAACTTTAGCTGACTGGGGAATTCTAGGAGACCACAAAATCACTTAATGGTTAATGATATTTGGCTCACTCTGCTTAATTTTGCTGGGTACCCAGAATTGTCAACAACCTAAGAAGACATTCACACAAAGCCAGTACAGTGGCTCTGCTATGATATACTGTTGGGACCCCACCAATGCTGGGCTTGGCTGAGGCTGAGAAAATCCAACCATAGTACCCCAAGAGGCATCAAAAGCCCAGTGAATCCCCCAAGAGAAGCACAATAAACTCTGGTTCTGCCTCAGCCTGATCTTCTGGCCAGCACCAGTGAATCTGTTGGTTTTTTTTTTTATTTTTTTTTTTATTTATTTATTTATTTATAATTTAATTTCTATACCGCCCTTCTCCCGAAGAACTCAGGGTGGTTTAAGCCATATTTAAAAATACAAATACAAACAGCAGTTTAAAAACAGAATTAAAAACAAATATTTAATAGGCCGAATCGAACTAAAATGATCATTGACCGACGTAAAACCCATTTAAAATTGCAATTTAAAATTACGCTTAGGCCAGTCCTGCACGATGAAATAATAAAGTCTTAAGTTCACGTTTGAAGGTCCGGAGGTCGGGGAGTTGGCGCAACCCCGGAGGCAGCTCATTCCAAAGGGCCGGTGCTGCCACAGAGAAGGCTCTCCCCCTGGGGGCCGCCAACCGACATTGTTTGGTTGACGGCACCCTGAGAAGGCCCACCCTCTGGGAGCGCACAGGTCGTTGGGAGGCTATCGGTGGCAGAAGGCGGTCTCGTAGATATCCCGGTCCTAGGCCATGGAGTGCTTTAAAGGTGATAATCAGCACCTTGAATTGCACCCGGAAGGCTACCGGCAGCCAGTGCAGGCCGCACAGGATAGGTGTTATGTGGGAGCAATGAGGTGCTCCCTCTATCACCCGCGTAGCCGCATTCTGGACTAGCTGGAGCCTCCTGGTGCTCTTCAAGGGGAGCCCTATGTAGAGAGCACTGCAATAGTCCAGGCGGGAAGTAACGAGGGCATGAGTGACCATGCGTAAGGAGTCCCAGTCTAGGAAGGGGCGCAACTGGTGAATCAGGTGCACAACACAAGATGTTAGGTGTTGGCACAACACCTAACACCTGGGGAACAACACCCGCATGGGTGGCTCCAGAGCTAATTAGCCAGACTCAGATTCTGGCATGAGATGTTCCATGGTAGCACTTTCACCCATCCGCGCCAGTGATACTAGTAGAGTATCACAGTACTACTAGTAGAGAGTAGTCACTGCTACTCTCCCACCTTGCACCTTGCACGAGGCTGAGGCTGCTTGGGTCAGATTGGCTGTGGGGTTCTGTCAGTTTCCTCTCCTCCAGCACATCTTCCCTGCCCTCACCAATGAAGTGATATGGACCTTGTGTAATTCTCTGGCCTTCAGGATCACCCCTGCTTCATCACCCTGTCACTTCCTTCATGAGGGTATTAAAAGTTGTTCTCCTGGTAAAGATTGAGGTTTCCTGCCAACTCTGCACAGCACAACCAACTCAGAAATCTTCCCATTTACTGAGTTGATCACTTGGCTGGGATTACAGGAATGAAGCCAGATGCAGTGAGGCCCTCAACCTTGGCCAGCTGTGTACAAAGATTGTCAGAAAGGCACAGGTGGAGCTGACCTCAAGATCTTGACAAGGTTTATAAGAAGTGGTTTGCAAGGGAGACTGGATGACGTCGTGGTGAGATGGTGTGAATTAATGGGGCTCTGTGAAATCCATCCAAATTCTGCTCGCCAGGAAATCCTACAGTCTCAAAGTCACCCCCGAGGGGTGATGAAGACATAAGGGACATTGTAGATCACAAGGAGATGGCAGTCTCCACACTCGATCCAGAGAAATCCCTCAAATCAGTGGGACAAAAAGACGGCCATTACAGCCAGACCAAGGCTGTGATATCCAGACCGAAAGAGGAACTGAAGAATGATTCTGTAACAGTGTGGCTGATCTGGGTGAGATTTCCCTAACTTCTGTTGCAGATTTTCCCCCAAAAAACAATGTTTTAAAAAAGTGGGACTCACTAGAGGAGAAGGCAGAGTTTTTCCCTGTTACCCAAATAGCATTGACTAAGATTTTTAGCTATTGACAGATCCAAAAAAGAAAGGAAATAACTTTCAGAGAGGAGCAAACTTTAAAGCTATAGGAAAGACGGGACTGGTTATTTTTAGTGATTTCAATTGATTAAAAAAATATTGGAATATATTTGTATTGCTACTTCAACTTGAGACACTTTTAAAGAGAGATCTTTGGACATTTTGGATATTTTAAAATTTGCAGTAAAAGTGGAGAAATAGAGTAAAGGCAACACCTACTGGTTCGGAAGGACACTATAAAAGGGATGTGGATGTTTTGACTACCACAGATAAGCCCGAAATGAAATATTGCTTCTGGCCCAAGGAATTTTAAAATCGGCTCCAAATTAAGATTAATATCTGGAGATCTCATAGAAAAGAAAATCCCAAAGCGGACTTTCTTTTAACATCAGGCAGGGCTTAAGGGTACAGATTGTTTCCTTGGTGTTAAGAAGAGAGGGAGCACTAAAGTGAAGTATCAACAATCTAGATTGGCACCAAACTCCACAGCTCTGAATGATCATTCCCATATTTTTATAATGCCTGATCCTTATAGGAATAGAGGATGACTTGTTTTTAGAACAGCTTTTCTGGATCACTTATGAAATATCCCCTTCCCTTTTATGATAGTTGTACTTTTAAAAAGGAGTTATTTTGCAAACTGGGTACTGTCCTGATGACAATTACTGCTGCTATAAATAACAGGCTATTTGTGATTCTTATCTGCTTCCCATTTCCTCAACATTTACAAATATTAAATTTGATGGGCGACTATCATTTGCCTCTTTTTTTTGATCATTATTGACTTCAGACCAGTGGTGGGTGCCGTCAGGGTGCCATCAGCCAAACAGTGTCGACTGGCGGCCCCCAGGGGGAGGGCCTTCTCTGTGGGGGCTCCTACCCTGTGGAACGAGCTTCCCCTCGGGCTTCGACAACTACCTGACCTTAGGACCTTTCGCCGCAAACTTAAAACCTATTTATTTCGTATGGCTGGACTAGCCTGATTTTAATTTCTAAATTTAAATTTTAATTGAACTTTGATGGGTTTTAAATTTCTGTAATTTTATGGGGTGTAATGTTATTTTAAATTTTCTGGCAAATTTGAATCAGTTTTTTAAGGGTTGTTTTAATTATGGTGTATGTTTCTGTTTGTATTTTATTTGCCTGTTCACTGCCCTGAGTCCTTCGGGAGAAGGGCGGTATACAAATTAAAACATTATTATTATTATTATTATTATTATTATTATTATTATTATTATTATTATTATTATTATTATTATTATTTATAGAATAGTTGATATCTGGCTGAGAGCAGCAACTGTGAGAGAAATCTAGGGCTCCTACTGGACCATGGCTTAAATATGAGAAACCAGTGTGCTGCAGCTGCCAAAAAAGCCAATCAAATTGATAAAGGAGAATATTTGTAGCTCAATATTGAAATAAGGGTTTCTTTTTGCTTTCTGAGCTTGTTTATTTTTTTCCCCTACAATCATCAATTCCTAACTTCCCCCGAAAACAATCAAAAATAATACATCATAATCATTCAAAAACAGTCTGATAACTCTTAGTCTGATATCTACTTTGAATATAGTCAATCCATTTTTCCCATTCCTTTAAGTATCTTTCTTGCGTATTGTCTTTCAAAAAGGCTAATATCTTCGCCATCTCAGCCAAATTGGCAACTTTCAATATCCATTCTTCTATTGTAGGTACTTCTTTTTTCTTCCAGTATTGTCCTATTAATAATCTTGCTGCTGTTATTAGATTTTATTTATTTATTTCATCAAGCATGTATTAGATAACAGATAACAGTATAAGCATGATTATGAATACATAGAATTGATAAGAATAAAAAGGGATATCTGTGGCTCAGACTGCTAATGCAGTCTGTTATTAACAGCAGCTGCCTGCAATTACTGCAGGTTCTAGTCCCACCAGGCCCAAGATTGACTCAGCCTTCCATCCTTTATAAGGTAGGTAAAATGAGGACCCAGATTGTTGGGGGCAATAAGTTGACTTTGTATATACAAATAGAATGAAGACTATTGCTAACATAGTGTAAGCCGCCCTGAGTCTTCGGAGAAGGGCGGGATATAAATGCAAAAAAAAAACAACACATTAGGACAGGGACGGTAGGCACACCGGTGCGCTTATGCACGCCCCTTACAGACCTCTTAGGAATGGGGTGAGATCAGCAGTAGCCAGTCTTAGGTTAAAATTTTGGGGGTTTGGGGATAAAACCACAGAGTCAGGTAGTGCATCTGAGGCATTGACCACTCTGTTGCTGAAGTAATAATTTCTGCAATTGAGTTTAGAGAGGTTTACCTTAAGTATGTATCTATTGTGTTCTTGTTTATTGTTGTGGTTGAAGCTAAAGTAGTCATTGACCGGTAGGACATTGTAGCACATAATTTTATGTTCTACACTTAGTTTAGACTGAAGGCGGTGTAGTTCTAAATTGTCTAAGACCAAAATTTCAAGTCTGGTGGCAGAAGGTATTCTATTGCAGGTAGAGGAATGGAGGACTCTTCTCGTGAAATATCTCTGGACTCTCTCAATTGTATTAATGTGCGATATGCAGTGCGGGTTCCAGACAGATGAGCTGCATTCGAGAATTGGTCTAGCAAATGTTTTGTATGCTCTAGTTAGTAATACAATATTATCAGAGAAGAAGCTGCGCACGATTAGGTTAACAACTTTTAATGCCTTTTTGGCAATGCTGCTACAGTGAGCTCTGGCACTTAGATCATTTGAGATGAGTACTCCAAGGTATCAAGGTGTTGTGTCTGTGCCCCCCGAGCCGGGCCTCCTGCCAGAAAATGACTTGGAAAGTGAGGGGGATGGGCCATCAGGACTTACCTCGGGAGCACCGGCTTCCCTGGCTCAGCTCCAGGAGCCAGAGGCAGGCCAGGTGGAAGAGATAATGAGGCCTCCATCCCCTGACTCTTTCCCTCCCCAGGCCACGCCTTCAGACCCAGCTGATGGCAATCAGGCTTGGTTGGACCCTAGGTTTCATAGTCAGGAGAGGAGGGAACAACAGAAGCAGGGGTGGGGCAGGCCTAAGAAGTGCTGAGTCATGGAGCCACATCCCACAGGATATAAAGGCAGCAAGAACTGCTGGGCCTCTTTGTAGCAGGCAAATCAACTGATTAACTAAGAGCTGAAGTTTGTTCCTGGGTGACTCATCAGCGTCGAGGGAGATAACAGAGACACTTAGTAGATGCTCACTATTCTGCTGCCAGAGCTGATAGTGCCGGCTAATTAAGCCATCACTCGGACGGAGGTGAAGGAGGACAGAACACAAGGTATCAGCCCCCTTGTGGTACAAAAGGCCAACAGATTTGGCCAATTTAGTTGCTCTGGGATAATTTACAAGGAGCCGGTACCAGATATATTTTGCTATTAAACATTTCTAATTTTTTAGATGTTTAGAAATGAGTACTCCAAGGTCCTTGACAGAGTGAGGGTCATCTATAAGGTCATGTCCATCTAATTTGTATCTTATGAGTATAAGACACACTTTTCCCCCCCTAAAAGAGGCTGAAAATTTGGGTATGTTTCATACTCCAAATGTAGCTTTTTCGAAGCTTTTTTTCAGCTCTAACAAGACGCTAGTGAGTGAAGCGATCTTCCACGCTTTGCCTGCTTTCCTCATGCTGCTCCCTCTGACAATTAGCTGTGCTTTAGAAGCTGTTTTTCAGCCCTAATGAAGCGCTAGTGAGTCTTCCACACTTTGCCTGATTTTCTCATTACTTCTCTCTCCGACAATCAGCTGTGCTTTAGAAGCTATTTTTTATCCCCAATAGGGAATAAAAAGCACATGCACACGCTCAAAACTAGCAAACTAATGTGCTGAAGCTGACCAGACTAAGGACGCTAGCCAGATGAATACTTGGTAGGCAGAATCCCCCACCCCTATTTCTTCCCCCAAAACTAACTATAGTCGGGGGGAAACAGTAATTGTACATATATTTCAATTTGTTCTCCTCTCTTGATTTTTAATGTTATTATTCTGCCCAAATAATTGTTGATGTTTCATATGCACTTTGCTGTGTCTGCATGTACCAAAAAGCCCCCTCTATTCTTTATTTGGCCCCTCCTGACAAAAAAAGTGTGAATTTTCTTACTATTGTGTTCTTTGCATCTTATATCAGTTAATCCCATTATCTCAATGCCTTTTCTTTCCATTCTTTCTACAATTTCTTCTGTTTTATTTCCCAAACTGACTGTGTTCAAGGTTCCTATTATGTATTAGTATTATAAAAGCCGTTGGTTATGCAGTGATTAGAATTCAGTACTGCAAGCTAGCTCACTGCTCACTCCAGGAATTCATTCTGAATGGTTCAAAATTGACTCAGTCTTCCATCCTTCCGAGATTGGTAAAATGAGGACCCAGATTGTTGGGGGCAATAAGCTGACTATGTAAACTGCTTAGAGAGGGCTATAAAGCACTGTGAAGCGCTATATAAGTCTAAGTGCTATTGCTATTTTGCTGTTCTGACTCTTAGTCCTTCAACATTGCTGCAATGTTTTTCATTGATCAGTCTGTTTGTATCTCATAATAATTTCTGATGCAATATATTGTCAATTGTCAGCTTGCTGGGCTTGTTGCAACTTCACCAGAGCCCCTTTAACCAGGTTGTTTCATGGTGACCCAAGATGGCCTTCATGGTTGCTGTAATGGTCATAGTGTCACAAGGTCGTGCTTACTTCACCCACTGTTCTGATTCCAGTCCCCGAACCTGGCCCCATGCCCAAAAGTGACTCCGAAAGTGAGGGGGAAGGGCTGGTAAGGCTTACCTCGGGAGCACCGATTCCTGTGGCTCGGCTCCAGGAACCAGAACCAGACCAGTCGGAGGATGTAATGAGGCTGTCATCCCCTGATTCCTCCCTTCCCCAGGCTACGCCTTCAGACCCAGCTGATAATAATAATCAAGTTTGGCTTGACCCGCGCTTCAGAAGATTAGAGAGGCGGCATCATCAAAAGGAAGGGTGGGGCAGGAGCCCCACCCCACAGGATATATAAGGAGCTTTGGGAGTGCTCTCACTCCACGGGAAGCAAAAGTTTAGCTGAACTGTTTCAAAAAGAGCTGAAAGTCTTGCTATGTGAGTCATTTGTTTGAACTTTGGCAGGCAGCTATGATTTCTCTGCCAGGACTGATAAGAGCTGTGAATCCACTGGCTGAAGGCCAGCTCGTGGGTTTGAAGTGGGGAAGGAGACATAACATCCACTCCTAGCAATCTCTTACTTTGTCCTGTTACCATCTCTCACAAAGTCGATGAGGGCTTGAACTTTGAAAGATGATGGAGATGAATGAATTATCCAAACTTCTACTGGGTGTCTATTCCCAATCTCACCTGCCTTCCTCACACCATTCCCATAGGGTGCTCAATCATCTCAGTATGCAGAATGGTTTCATAGAAATTGCATGATGCTGTATTTTAACTCCTCTCATGTTTAACTTCAGCATAATAATTTAGTGGGCCAGTTGCATAATCCACAATACCCTTCTCCTAATTTGGATGGGAGGCATCTCTCTACCTTCCTTATGCTGATGATGCTGAGGCCAATATTAAAAAGAACCTGAATTGCAGATGGACAATGATACACATAATGGAATTTTTTTAGAGAGTTCCCAGTTTATTTATGGTAAACCCACAGGATCCTAAATGCAAGACTATCATGTTTCAAACCCCTGGGTGTGGCATTTCAGACCTCAGAGAGGCTAAGGTATTAAATTCTGTGGGTTCCGTAATAATTGAGGCTCCACAGATGTTCACACATAGCGTTTATTTTTAACTCACAGAGACCAGCAACAACACAAGAACAGCGCGCCTGCTTTGACAGCCCTTTTATACTCTGCTGTCAAAGCGGGAGCCAATCAGAACAGAACAAGAAACCATCTCCACCACTAGGGGCCGCCACTGCAGGTGCAGGACATAACATAAGGGCACAGGCCAAATCAGATGCCTTGACTGCTCCAAAGTGCTCAGTGGCCATCTTGAAATTCAGTTCGACAAGCATGGGAGCGTCTGTCATTCAGCTGCCCTTTATTTCTTTCAGACAAAATGCTGGCCCGCTCATGCATGGAGAACAGCTTATATCATTTTCAAAGTTTAGCCTGTTGGAACATTTTGAAAAGGGAAATTCCCCTGTCTCACATTTCCACCTTATGTCTGGTTGTCAGCTGTTCCTTTGTATTCAGGTCTGGTCTCAGAATGATGATGTAGCATTTGGGGATGAAGATGCATCCCAGCAAACCAGTACAGGAGACCAAGATGGAGAAGACCTGAATAGCCACCATATATTTCCCTTTGGTGCTCAGGTAGGTGGGTACAAATGTCACCCAGACGCTGCAGAAGACCAGCATGCTAAAGGTGATCAGCTTGGCTTCATTGAAGGCCGCTGGGAGATTCCTGGCCAGGAAAGCCACTATGAAACAAATAGCAGCCATGAAGCCCAGGTAGCTGAGGGTGATGTAGAACATGACAATGGAGCCTTCGTTGCATTGCAGGATAATCAGTCCAGGCTGGGAGTGGAAGTCAGAGTCAGGGAATGGAGGAGATACTCCCAGCCAAATGGAGCAGATGATAATTTGGACAGAAGAACAAGAAAGAATGATAGCATTGGCCAAGCTCTTCCCCAACCATCTCTTCACTTGATTTCCTGGTTTTGTGGCCAGGAATGCCAGCACCACCGTGATCGTTTTGGCCAAGAGAGAAGAAAGGGCAACTGAGAAGATGTTGCTGAAAACTGTTTGTCGAAGAAGGCAGGTGGCTTTCCTTGGTTGACCAATGAAGAGAAAAGAAGACAAGAAGCAAAACTGGAGGGACACTAGGAGGATGTAGGAGAGGTCCCGGTTGTTGGCTTTGACAATGGGAATTTCCAGGTATTTAATGAATAAAATTAAAACCAGGCCTGTGATTAGGAACAACAGCAGGGCAAAAGAGACCAGGATGATACCCAAATGTTCTTCATAAGACAGGAAGGTTTTAACTTTGAGGATACACTGGACTCGGTCCTTATTTGGATATTTATCATCTGGACACTTGGTGCATTTTTCCATATCTGAGAAAACCAATAAGTAGCATTTCTTTAACATTCTGTCCTTTTACCTTTTAACAAATACCCTCTTGGGAGAACAGCTGATAACGGAGGGAAATTCCAAATGTAGTGTATTTCTTAAGAATTCCACAGAAATATAAGAATATCACTTTTTTTAAAAAAAACTGTAGCTAAAGTCTATGAAATTGTGAGAAGTCCTACTTCTTAAATGATTCCCTATGTAATGTGCAAAACTCTCAAAAGAGCCTACAACATTAGATGTAAATAATTACTTAATTGTTTTAGGCAAAGTTCTGGGACATGCCGTATGGCACTTGTTAATATACTGAACTAACAGGATGCATATCTTGTTGGCTGGCTGAGGAAAGTAGCCCCCCAAAATAATGTGTAATGGATCCTGGGAGCAGAGGTTGTCTGTTTGTAAGGATGTGCATCCATCACTGTCCATACCACCTCATTGTGAACCAGCAACACAATCTGAGTAATCCTCAAGTGGAGGCCTATGTAGAATGGACTGTGTAGAATAAAATTTTCAGAGGATGGACATAAGACAATTCCTCAAATTTCTGAGAACTCACTTGCTCTTTGAAACGTAAGAGTGGAATGAGACATCCAAATTGAAAAGCAGAAGAGATATTTTCACTGACTGTAGTAAAACTTGCCCAATCTGCCTCAGCCTTCTATCTCTTCCCAGCCCCTCCTTCAAGGTTTCATAACATAACATAACATAATAACAGAGTTGGAAGGGACCTTGGAGGTCTTCTAGTCCAACCCTCTGCCCAGGCAGGAAACCCTCCACCATTTCAGACAAATGGCTATCCAACATTTTCTTAAAAATTTCCAGTGTTGGAGCATTCACAACTTCTGCAGGCAAGTCGTTCCACTTATTAATCGTTCTAACTGTCAGGAAGTTTCCCCTTAGTTCTAAGTTGCTTAGTAGTAAAGGTCTCTTTACTATTCTTCCCATTAGATAAGTAATTGTGCACTTTCAAAATAAGGAAGAAAACAGTTGAGGTTCAATCTGTCTTTTAACTTGCACTTAACATAACATAACAACATAACATAACATAACAACAGAGTTGGAAGGGACCTTGGAGGCCTTCTAGTCCAACCCCCTGCCCAGGCAGGAAACCCTACACCATCTCAGTCAGATGGTTATCCAACATTTTCTTAAAAATTTCCAGTGTTGGAGCATTCACAACTTCTGAAGGCAAGTCGTTCCACTTATTAATTGTTCTAACTGTCAGGAAATTTCTCCTTAGTTCTAAGTTGCTTCTTTCTTTGATCAGTTTCCACCCATTGCTTCTTGTTCTACCCTCAGGTGCTTTGGAGAACAGCCCGACTCCCTCTTCTTTGTGTCAACCCCTGAGATATTGGAACACAGCTATCATGTCTCCCCTAGTCCTTCTTTTTGTTAAACTAGACATACCCAGTTCCTGCAACCGTTCTTCATATGTTTTATCCTCCAGTCCCCTAATCATCTTTGTTGCTTTTCTCTGCACTCTTTCTAGAGTCTCAACATCTTTTTTACATCGTGGCGACCAAAACTGGATGCAATATTCCAAGTGTGGCCTTACCAAGGCATTATAAAATGGCACTAACACTTCACGTGATCTTGATTCTATCCCTCTGTTTATGCAGCCCAGAACTGTGTTGGCTTTTTTTTTTTTCACTTCCATGAAAACACTCTGGGTATATCCATTCCCACAAGGCCTTCCCTTTTCTTTGGTGTCACCCACCTTCCTCAGTGGAGATGGTCCCCCCAGGACAAGGGACACAGTCATAGCAGCAAACTGGCTCTCCCTCTTGAGCCCGCTTGACAAATCCAGAATGACATTTTTCCCCACATTTGGACTGTGGCAGAGACTAAGCAAAACAAGAAGGCGCACCAAAGAAAATGTGTTAGGAGTCACTATCCAGGCAAAATGGAGGTTGACATGAAGTCTCTGGGTTTTGCTGAGGTAAACTTTAAATTGCAGGTGATACCACTATATATATACAGATTCTTCACTTAGTACCTGTCTTTTGCTTCTGCAATATCTCATTTCAACAAAGGACTTTTCTACCTAACAAATTCTGGAAGATTATAACTGAGAGAAGATTTAAGGATTCGGTGACAAGAAATGGTTTCTCCTCATCGCTGTACGGATATGAATTGCTCCATTCCTCACATATCCGTGGTTTGAAAGAATGATGATGTATTGATTTTAAATTTTAGAATAAAATTTATTTTATAAAATGTGTTATAGTTTTATTGTATTAGATTTATTAAAATGGAATCAAACTATGAGGGAGAAAGAAATGTCTAACTGGTATAACTTACAAAGGTTTTTTCTGGGCAACATAAAATATTGTATTGCAAAGATTCTCCTCTTTGAAGAAATCTAGCACAGTTTTCCAGTTAAAATACAAAGGGAAAAATAATTACAATTTAGGGCTGTCAACTTTAAAGTATATGGTGTTTTTTTTTGTTTATTTGTATTTTCCCTTCAAATTATATGGTTGCCATCTAGGTCAAATGAAACTAAAATGGACTGTCTAAGGCAGTGGTCATCAACCTGATCCCTATCGCCCACTAGTGGGCGTTCCAGCTTTCATGGTGGGTGGTAGGGGGTTTGGCCAATACTGAAGCACTTTCTCTTTTTTAAATTTAATTGACTTTTTAAAAAAATTTCATAGCATTATTTAAAAACATTTTCATTAGGTTTTCATAAAATTCCCCGTGACAATTTAAATTTCTGAAAATATACTATTTGTATCACCCGCGTATAAGTTCAGTTCACGTTACGTAAGTGAAACTAAATGGCGCTATAGTGCGACTGCAAGCAAAAGAGCCTCGTCCCAGAATAGCTCGCGCATCTCCCCCCAACACCACCCAGCTGTAAGAGACAAGCAGAGCTGGTAGCCGGCGTCCCCCTCCAACCCAATCCACGATGCGCGAGAGGCATGAACAGACAACAATACACGGCGCATTACTGTGGAACCGGTGGGCAGTTAGAAAATTTTACTATTAACAGAGATACAAAAGTGGGTGGTAGGTATAAAAAGGTTGACTACCACTGGTCCAAGGTCTATAAGTGTAGTGAGATGAGATGGAAGAAGAGGCCATGAGAACAAGACTGGCGAAGATGTTTAAAGATAAATCAGCTAAATGTTGGAAATGTCATCAGATACCTGGCTCATATTATCATATGTGGTGGACATGTGTAGAAGCTAAAAAAATATTGGACAAAAATATGTACGTGATTGGAAAAGATGATATAACAACATATTAGTTCAAAACCTGAAATATTTTTGTTGGGGATACTGCCAGAAACTTATAGTAAAGAAAATGTATATTTGATTATTCATGCAATAACTGCAGCTAGAATTGTATTTGCACAAAATTGGAAAAGCGAAGAGATCCCTACAGATGAGAATATGATAAGGAAAATATTACAATGTGCAGAAATGAATAGATTAACACTGGCAATTAAAGAGAAAGAACGAACTGGTGATTATGCAATATGGGAAACATTTTATCGATGGTTAGAGGACAAATATAAAAATTAGAAATAAAAGTAGATGAGTAAAATATAGAAAATAGTTAATAGAGTTAAGCAAATTAAGAAGAGGATGTAAAGTATTAGATATTTAATGTATTGGTTTTAAGTTAAGAATAGATTAAATAATGAATATGATTGTAAATTTTAACTGTTATTGCACAAACATTAGTATCCAGAAGACACAATGTTTAATGGAAGAGGAATTATTTGTACTAAAATAAAATATTCTTTTAAAAAAAGACTAAGTCAGTTTTGCTGCAGCACATGGGACATGAGTATGAACCCAGTATGATGAGGGATGTTTCTAAGGTCCATCTAGATATGCACGAAAAGTTCATTTCTGTTGAAGAACTACAATTAAGTGACACCAACTACAACTGAAATACAGACCCCCATTTATTATTAGTTAAATCTGGAGCCTCGTCTCTTTCCCCAAGAGGCTTAAGGTAGTTAACAATCAAGATAAAATGCATTCAAGGGATTTTCAGATGAAGACCCCACTTACAAGCCAAATGCCAAATCTAAGAAGCGTTTAATTTCAAAGTGCCCCTCATTACTTCAGATATAAGGAAGGGCTTTTATATGGATCAAAGTCATGTTTCAGTGCTTCAGTTTTCTGAGTCAGGGCCTTAGCTCACATCTGACCATTCATTGTGATTTCATGTGAACTGAACGTCTTAGATATCTTTCCTGGGAGCAGAAAGTCAATTGCTCTATCATAGTCAGGTGGGAGGGAGGCATGGTTAATTCTGTTCAGATCTGGTCTGCTTCAACCTGGATAAGCTGAACCCTAATGCCAGTGGTGAAATGACTTTCCTTCGCTACCGGTTCATAAATGTAAGCGTGCAGAGCCATC
Source organism: Ahaetulla prasina (assembly GCF_028640845.1). Taxonomy (NCBI): domain Eukaryota; kingdom Metazoa; phylum Chordata; class Lepidosauria; order Squamata; family Colubridae; genus Ahaetulla; species Ahaetulla prasina. The sequence goes on along the minus strand of NC_080540.1, from coordinate 30,258,180 downwards.
TGCATGCATGCCTCTTCTGCGCATGCAGAAGAGTCAAAAACAGGATGTGATGTTGTCCTGGCGGGTGAGCGGAGCCTCCCGCCACCGGCCCTACCGGTTCATGCAAGCCAGATAGACCCGGCCAGATTTCACCACTGTCTAATTAACATAACATAATAACAGAGTTGGAAGGGACCTTGGAGGTCTTCTAGTCCAACCCCCTGCCCAGGCAGCAAACCCTACACCATTTCAGACAAGTGGCTATCCAACATTTTCTTAAAAATTTCCAGTGGTGGAGCATTCACAACTTCTGCAGGCAAGTTGTTCCACTTATTGATTGTTCTAACTGTCAGGGAATTTCTCGTTAGTTCTAAGTTGCTTCTCTCCTTGATTAGTTTCCACCCATTGCTTCTTGTTCTACCCTCAGGTGCTTTGGAGAATAGTTTGACTCCCTCTTCTTTGTGGCAACCCCTGAGATATTGGAACACTGCTATCATGTCTCCCCTAGTCCTTCTTTTCATTAAACTAGACATACCCAGTTCCTGCAACCATTCTTCATATGTTTTAGCCTCCAGTCCCCTAATCATCTTTGTTGCTCTTCTCTGCACTCTTTCTAGAGTCTCCACATCTTTTTTACATCATGGCGACCAAAACTGGATGCATTATTCCAAGTGTGGCCTTACCAAGGCATTATAAAGTGGCACTAACACTTCACGTGATCTTGATTCTATCCCTCTGTTTATGCAGCCCAGAACTGTGTTGGCTTTTTTGGCAGCTGCTGCACACTGCTGGCTCATATCTAAAAGGTTGTCCACTAGGACTCCAAGATCCCTCTCACAGTTACTACTATTGAGCATGGTACCACATATACAGTACCTGTGCATTTGGGTTTTTTTTTGCCTAAATGTAGAACCTTACTTTTTTCACTGTTGAATTTCATTTTGTTAGTTACTTCCAAAGCTTATTTCTTCCTGGGACTAATAGGACCTTCATCCATTCTTGGTGTAATTTCATCAGATTCAATCCAAAACTAAAGTCAGGCAGTAGTAAACAGAATTAAATTCTTTGCTACGTGAGGACAAGGAATAGGCCAATTGATGTTATCATCACCAAAATCCCCATCTCTCACCAGTTTCATGGAGATTCCAGAGGATTCACAAAATGATAAAACCTATTTCCTACAAAATGGCAACCCAGCATCTCATGTTGGACATGGCCAAATCAGCATTAAAGAGTGTTCATATTATATAACATGTAAAGGATTTCTTATCGGGACACGGTGGCTCAGGAGCTAGGACGTTGAGCTTGTCGATCGAAAGGTCGGCAGCTCAGCGGTTCGAATCCCTACATTCCATGCCGGCCACATGACCACAGAGACATCTTCGGACAGCGCTGGCTCTTCGGCTTTGAAACAGAGATGAGCACCACCCCCTAGAGTCGGCAACGACTAGCATTTATGTGCAAGGGCAACCTTTACCTTTCTAAAGGACTTCTTGGTCAATACTACTGAAGTCTTCCAAGCATTCTAAGAAAACTCTAAATCTTCTACTTCCGATAGTGTTAAATTTTACTTGAAGGTCACCCACCATGGTCACTAGGCATAGTCATTTTGAAATGGGCCCCACGGATTTCAAAAATAGAGAAAAGACACCAATATTTCACAAACCTTGTTGAGCAACTTAAGCCGTGACAGCATATCCTGGTTGATGAGAAGCTTCTGTCTTTCAAAACTCCCCAGTTGCTCTTTGATAGGATCCTCCTTGGGGAAAACCAACCAGCTTGTGATGTTCAGATCAGCTGATACCTCTCCATTTTTATCCAAGTACATTTTCTCTTGTGAAAGGTTACAAAACTCATTCTTCTCCAGAAAGGGATGGAACTAGAACAGAAACCAGGGGTGGGTTCTACTTGCCTTTACTACTGGTTCACAGCAGGGCTGCATGCATGGAACGCTGTTACCTTCCCACCAAAGGTGGTCCCTGTTTTTCTACTTGCAATTTTTACGTGCTTTCGAACTGTTTAGTTAGTTTTAGTTTTATTAAATTTTTATACCGCCCTTCTCCCGAAGGACTCAGGGCGGTGTACAGCCAAAGGGTAAAAAACATGAAAAAATACAGTTAAGACAACAATTTAAAACCGAGCAAATTAGAAGAAATGGCCAGTATTAAAAAATTTAAAATTTAAAATTTCAAACCCTAAAATGATAAAACCCCAATTAAAAAATTTGAAAAATATTAGGCCAGTCCCGCTTGACTAAATAAGTGTGTTTTCAGCTCACAGCGGAAGGTCCGAAGATCAGGCACTTGACGTAATCCAGGGGGAAGTTCGTTCCAGAGCGTAGGAGCTCCCACAGAGAAGGCCCTGCCCCTGGGGGCTGCCAGCCAACATTGTTTGGCGGACGGCACCCTGAGAAGGCCCTCTCTGTGCGAGCATACGGGTCGGTGGGAGGCATACGGTAACAGCAGGCGGTCCCGTAAGTACCCGGGCCCTAAGCCATGGAGCGCTTTAAAGGTGGTGACCAAAATCTTAAAGCGCACCCGAAAGACTACAGGCAGCCAGTGCAAGCCGCGCAGGATTGGTGTTACATGGGAGCAACGAGTTGCTCCCACTATTACCCGCGCAGCTGCATTCTGGACTAACTGCAGCCTCCGGGTGCACTTCAAGGGCAGCCCCATGTAGAGAGCATTGCAATAATCCAAACGGGAAGTGACAAGAGCGTGAGTGACCGTGCATAAGGCATCCCGGTCAAGGAAGGGGCGCAACTGGCGGACCAAGCGTACTTGGTAAAAAGCCCTCCTGGAGACGGCCGCCAAATGATCGTCAAACGACAGCCGCCCATCCAGGAGGACGCCCAAGTTGCGCACCCTTTCCATTGGGGCCAATAACTCGCCCCCAACAGCCAGCTGCGGCTGCAGCTGGCTGTACCGGGGTGCCAGCATCCACAGCCACTCCGTCTTGGAGGGATTGAGCTTGAGTCTGTTTCTCCCCATCCAGACCCGTACGGCTTCCAGACACCGGGACAGCACTTCGACAGCTTCGTTGGGGTGATCCGGGGTGGAAAAGTACAGCTGCGTATCATCAGCGTACAGATGATAACTCACCCCGAAACCACTGATGACCTCACCCAACGGCTTCATGTAGATGTTGAACAGGAGAGGCGAGAGAATCGACCCCTGCGGCACCCCACAAGTGAGGCGCCTCGCAGTCGATCTCTGCCCCCCTGTCAACACCGTCTGTGACCGATCGGAGAGATAGGAGGAGAACCACCGATAAACGGTGCCTCCCACTCCTAAGCCCTCCAACCGGTGCAGCAAGATACCATGGTCGATGGTATCGAACGCCGCTGAGAGATCTAATAGGACCAGGGCAGAGGAATAACCCCTATCCCTGGCCCTCCAGAGGTCATCCACCAACGCGACCAAAGCTGTCTCTGTACTATGCCCGGGCCGGAAACCGGACTGGAACGGGTCTAGATAGACGGTTTCCTCCAGGTACTGGGGAAGCTGCCAAGCAACCACACTCTCTACAACCTTTGCCACAAAGCGAAGGTTGGAGACTGGACGGTAATTACCCAAAATAGCTGGATCCAGGGAAGGCTTCTTGAGGAGGGGTCTCACCACCGCCTCTTTCAAGGCGGCGGGGAAAACCCCTTCCATCAAAGAAGCATTTATAATTCCCTGGAGCCAGCCTCGTGTCACCTCCTGAGTAGCCAGTACTAACCAGGAGGGACATGGGTCCAGTAAACATGTGGTTGCATGTAACCTCCCCAGCAACCTGTCCATGTCCTCGGGAGCCACAGAACTGCTAGGTTGGCAGAAGCTGGGACAAGGAACAGGAGCTCACCCCATTACGCGGCATTAGGGAAGATGGCACCGACGAAGGCTGCCTCGGTGAAATGCTCTCTAATGGTTTCTTTATTTCTAATTGTTCTCTGTGACTCACTACGGATGAACGTATCTTTTCTTTTATGTACACTGAGAGCATACACCAAGACAAATTCCTTGTGTGTCCAACACACTTGGCCAATAAAAAAATTCTATTCTATTCTATCTATTCTATTGAACCGCTGAACTGCCAACCTTTCGATCAACAAGCTCAGCATCTTAGCCACTGAGCCACCATGTCCAAATAATACAATCTCTTAATGGAAGAAGGGAGGATATAGCACTTTTTTGCTTACACCAGAACTTAAGATCTGTTTACTGCTATTCCAGAGCATCAGATATGGTTACAAGATCTCAATCACAAGAGAGGAGATTCTGACTGAATGAGAGGGAAAAGATTCTAAAAAGAGAAGCAGTTTTAGCTGAGGTAGTGAATCAGAGGAGTTTGGCCTCTCCTTCAAACTTTAACTAGGATTCCGTCAGAGAGGAGGTTTTGGGCTATATAGCTTCAAATAATCCTTGAAAATTATGGTAAATTTTTACGATGCTAATCATAAATGCAAAAAAAAAGACAGGAATTTATTTAAAAATGCATACATCTTTTTAAAATCAATTTAGAATAACAGAGTTGGAAGGGACCTTGGAGGTCTTCTAGTCCAACCCCCTGCCCAGGCAGCAAACCCTACACCACTTCAGACAAATGGTTATCCAAACATCTTCTTAAAAATTTCCAGTGTTGGAGCATTTGCAACTTCTGGAGGCAAGTTGTTCCACTGATTAATTGCTCTAACTGTCAGGAAATTTCTCCTTAGTTCTAAGTTGCTTCTCTCCTTGATTAGTTTCCACCCATTGCTTCTTGTCCTGCCCTCAAGTACTTTGGAGGTGCAATTGTTTATTGTACCTCAGGTGCAATTGTTTATTATCAGATTTTATCTGTCATGTTTCCTGCTCTTTGGAACATTATCACCTGAGTGAATAAATAAGCCAACCCATTAACATTCTTTAAGCACAAGAAGGTTGAGATCGTTCTCCTTCTTTTCCTTTGGATTTCTTCTCCAAAGAAATTTTGATGGATCCTTGGGGGGATCCCATACCTGCCAGGGCTGCAGCCTTAGAAACCCAAAACTCTCTCTGCCCTCTTTTGTTCTCCTTCTGGATCTGTAGGAATAGGCAGCACTGAAGGCATGGACCAGAGTCTTAAAAGCACTATAAAGATGGTGGTGAGTTTTGATCCGGATACTGTTTTTTTTCTCTTGGGTATCCAACAGCATTTTTTGGGTGCATCTTCTCTGGCCCTTGACAGAAAAACTGTACTTTGAAAAAGAACAGTGAAAAGACTGGTCTTGAAAATGAGGTTCCACAAAGATAATGAATTGATTATCTTTTGACCTTTCTTTTTCCTGAAAAGAAAAGGACCAAATACTATGGACATATTTGAGAAGTTTGTCCCAACCAACTATGAAGTGCCCCAGGCCTGTCTTGATCCAGATTTTCCCTTCAATGGCTCCTGACAAATGCATAAATGTTAAATGGACTGGAAGAAGTTGGGCTCTAAGGGAAACATATTCCATGAAGTGAACATACACATTGACTTGTCTCCACTTAGACAGGGCAGCCTTGAGAGGTTCTGTCTGTCCAGTTGTGGAAAATTGTTGTGATATAACGACACAAATCCCATTCCTGACAAGCACTGGAATAAAAGTTCTCATGAAATTGTCTCCTTTCTCTGTGTCTGAAGCAAAAAGACCAATCAAGGTCCATCTGAAATGGAGGAGTAGTTGGACAATTGCTGGGTACTCGACACCCTCTTTGGGAAGCATCGGGTGGAAAAAGGGGAATTTAGTTTTATCACTCAGAGCTCCTGAAATAATTCCATAACTTGTCTGAAAAAGCAAGGAAGAATTCTGTATTATATTTGGGGCAAGATCAAATACAAAATGCAAGATTTTAACAAATTTAAATTGGTTCTCATGAGGACATAAAATACCTTATTGTTGATTATTCATTAGACAGGTTAAAAAGTATAGAAAATTTATAACAGTGTACATAAAGTATAATAAAAAGTTTAAAAAGAATAACAATAACTAATGTAAATTATATTTCTGTATCTACATCTTACCACAATCAGACCCAAAATGAATTTTTTTATTCAAATAAATGCCATATTATATGTATTTTTGTGAATTCTGACCATACAGAATATGTTGTTTTAATGTAAGGATCCAAAATGTCATATTTGTAATGTGCACTCCAAGATATTAATTTCTCTCGCTATATATATATATATATAACTTATATAATTGACTTTGATATAATAGATGTTATGTTTTTTATCTCTGAAGGTCCACAAATTAAATTGAATAGAACACTTTATTTGTCCAAATGTGATCAGACTCACAAGGAATTTGTCTCCAGTACAGAAGCATTCAGTGTACTTGCAAGGCAGTAGAGAAAATAATAATAATAGAAATAGAACGACTATAGCAAAAGAAAGCAAACGTACTTCCGATAGTAATAGGCACCTTAGATCAGTGGTGGGATTCAGCCAGTTCGCACCACTTCGGGAGAACCGGTTGTTAACTTTCTGAGCAGTTTGGCAAACTGGTTGTTATAAACTGGACTGGCCTGATTTTAAATTTTAATTGTGGGTTTTAACTTTTGTAATTTGTATGGGGTGTAATGTTATTTTAAATTTTCGGCATATTTGAATCAGTTTTTTAAGGGTTATTTTAATTATGGTGTATGTTTCTGTCTGTATTTTATTTGCCTGTTCACCACCCTGAGTCCTTCGGGAGAAGGGCGGTATACAAATTAAAATATTATTATTATTATTATTATTATTATTATTATTATTATTATTATTATTATTGTTGTTGTTGTTGTTGTTGTTGTTGTTGTTGTTGTTGTTGTTGTTGTTGTTGTTATTATTATTATAATAAGAAATCAATAGGGCAGAGAACCGGTTGTTAAATTACTTGAATCCCACCACTGCCTTAGATGCAATTCCAAAACAATTGGAGCACCACTAGAATAACATGAGCATTGACCAATTCATTTAGCAGTCAATTGCAAAAGGTGGCTTTACTTGGGACAGCTTACATCCTATGTAATTCCTTAGAACATCCAGATGTGACTATCCCAGATCCTTGGAAAGGACTCAATAGGGAGGCAAAAATGTCAAATTCGATCTGTACATATGGCTGATTGTCACGGACCAATAATATTAATTCCCAGTGGCACAGACACTGTGATGTGGTTGTGGGGCTTGTGTGTTCTGAGGAAGAGGAGAGCTATGCCAGAGGTTCAATATACTGGACAGGTCTCCTCAGAGGAGTCGGACAAAGTGTGTCTTTCCCATAAAACACATGGTGAGATATAAATTACAGAAATCTGTACCAGTTCTGTCATCACGGTCATCACCTTGGTTAACAAAGACTGCACTATATATTGGAATTCCAGCACATCTAGTGAAAAATGGGCTATGGGACTCAGAATTGTTGGCTGAGCAACCAGGACCAGCAGCTACAGAACTACTAGAAGAAAAGGTCTATCGCAAATATACAGCGATTGGAAAAAAAATCCTCTTCTGTTGATGATTGTCAGTGGCAATCTCTGCAGACAGGAAGAGGATGTGCAGAGGTTGAAGGATAGGGGCTGGTGGATGGGCGGGGTTACATTTGGAGTATAAGATGCACCCAAATTTGTAGCCTCTTTTAGGAGGGAAAAAAGTGTGTCTTATACTCCAAAAAATATGGTATTTACTCTATATCTGTAGAAGAACATGTCAATAGAGGGCTCCACCAGTCAGGATATTTTTTTAACTAGTGCAGCTCATAAGGAACCTTAGGGAAGAGTGATCATGCCTTATTGGAACTCAACATAATGTAAGGTAAAGGTAAAGTTTCCCCTCACACATACGTGCTAGTCGTTGCCGACTCTAGGGGGCGGTGCTCATCTCAGTTTCAAAGCCAAAGAGCCCGCGCTGTCCAAAGACGTCTCCGTGGTCATGTGGCCGGCATGACTAAACACCAAATGCGCACGGAACGCTGTTACCTTCCCACCAAGGTGGTCCCTATTTTTTCTACTTGCATTTTTTAGGTGCTTTTGAAACTGCTAGGTTGGCAGAAGCTGGGACAAGTAATGGGAGCTCACCCCGTTACACGGCAGCACTAGGGATTCAAACCGCTGAGCTGCCGACCTTTCGATCGACAAGCTCAACGTTCTAGCCCCTGAGCCACCATGTCCCCTTTCAACATAATGTAGACACAGGCAATACAACAAAGTCAAACTAGAGCCTTAGACTTTAAGAGAGCTGATTTTAAACAAACTTAGAGATTGCTCAGAAAGGATTTCAAGGATGGAAATGCTCAAAGGGATCACCCAAGAAGCTTGGAAAACTTTAAAAAGTGAGTTTATAAAAGCCCAATCTAGCACAATACCAATGAAGAAGAAAAATAAGAGATCCCAGAAGAAGTCAGCACAAAGAATTCTGTGATAAACTGAAAGACAAAAAAAGGGACAAGTATAAAAAATGGAAAAAGAGGCACAGAATATCAGCCTACGGCCCAAACCCGCAAAGATGAAGTCAGGAAAGCTAAGGCTCAAAATAAACTAAGATTTGCAACAAATCTAAAAATAAAATAAAATAATAAAATAAAATAAAATAAATAAAATAATAAAATAAAAATAATAAAATAAAATAAAATGTCATTTGCACCTCTATAACTGTCTGGTTCGGTTCTGCACCTCTATAACTGTCTGGTTCGGTTTCATAGTTCCCATCACCAATCTCTTTCCACTTATGACTGTATGACTATAACTTGTTGCTGGCAATCCTTATGATTTATATTGATATATTGATCATCAATTGTGTTGTAAATGTTGTACCTTGATAAACGTATCTTTTCTTTTATGTACACTGAGAGCGTATGCACCAAGACAAATTCCTTGTGTGTCCAATCACACTTGGCCAATAAAAATTCTATTCTATTCTATTCTATTCTAAAGAAGCTTCTTTCAACATGTAAAAAACAACATGTAAAAAACAAGAAAAATGTCAAGGAAACAATTGCTTCATTAATGAAAGAAATTGGCAGGAAGGTAACTACAAGCACGGAGAAAGCAAAACTGCTCAGTTTATGTATGCAAAAGGAAAAGCAGCCCAACCTATCAAAAGATTAGGAATGCAATTCAACATAGGAAAAAAATGATATGAGGACACCTGTCTGCCCTAGACGAATTCAAACCAACAGGTTCAAATTCATTACATCCTAGGTTTCTGAAGGAACTGGCAAATGTGATTGTGGGACCACTGAACTGTAACTTTCAAAGATCCTGGGGCATCAGGGAATTACCCGATCCAGAAAGCTACAGACTTATCAGACTGACATCAGTACCTGGAAAGATTCTGAAAAAGATAAACAAGCAAGGAATTTGTGAACATCTAGAGGCAAGCAAAGATATAACCAGAAGCCAAATGTGGGTTTAATTCTTTGGCAAAATTAATGGACCAGTGAAATGCTGCGGACATAATTTACCTGGACTTCAGTAAAGCATTTGATAAAGTAGACCACAACCTACTATTTGAGAAGATAAAAATGTGGATTAGTTAGCATCACCATCAAATCAATTAGTAACTGACTGATCAACCACACTCAACATGTAGTTCTTAATGGAAGTATATATACATGGAGGGTAGTATGCAGTGGGGTATCTTATGGTTTTGCCTTAGGCCCAGTACTCGTCAATATCTTCATCAAGCTGGCAAGAATAGCCAATATTCCAAAAGAGATGGGATTTGTTCACTATTGAAAATATTATTATTTTGTTTAAGTTTATGTACAAAATATGAGCTTCCCGTCATTGCTGCACCTTTCTTTTGTACAGAAGATATTTTCAATGGACTCAAAACCTCTCCTCATCTCCAAGCGTGCATCCAGAAGCCCCCAGAGTGATAGGATTATGATGATGATGATGATGATGATGATGAAGTTATGAGAGGATTTGTTTGCTTTGATCTTTGCTCCCTCCCTGCTGTGAATCCCATTCCTCAGACATGGCACACCAGAATGGCCACGGTGAAAGGCATCTCTTGAATTCTATATAGGAGAAGGTTGGATCTATTGCTCATCTATCATCATCCAACTCATTTTACCAGATAGAAATAGGCATGCACAAACCTGTGGGACTTTGTAGATGCCTCCTAATGTTGACATCTGGGTGGAGATGTCCCTGTCAGCTGCATCAAGAAGAGTCAACAGATTGTCCTTCTTGCCACAGCTGTAGTTGGGAACATTGGCTTCTCCAGTAGAGAGCATGTCCAGCAAGGCATCTGAAGTGCCCAGTATGTCCAGATAGTTGTCATGGATGTTGTAGCCCAATGTGCGATTTTGCAGGAGCTGGGAATTCTTGTTGGCTTCTTGAATGGCAAAAATATTGCAGAGCAGTTTTGCATGACCAACAGAGAGGCTACTGTAAATCATGTTCATAGGATTATCATAAACAACAAAAGAAACAAGAAAATACTTTTTAAAAAAATTTAATCCTCTGTTTCCACAAGCCTATTGAGTCATAAGCCATTATTTTTTATAATGTATTTTCATTATTTTTTTCTTTATATAAAATACAAATAGAAATAAAAGCAATGAAATAAAAGGAAAGTAACAGGAATAGAGGAGATAAAGTGAGGGAAAAGGGAATTTTTTTTAAAAAAAGAAACAAAATTCAATAGCTTCCAACTTTTTTCAGTGTACTGTAGTAAGATATTTAATGATATTTTAGTATCAATTTACTATTTACACTAAATAGTAACTATTAGACATTTTCTATAACAATAATATACTCAATTGTTAAAACTCAAAGTCAGAATTCCATTTTTTTCTCTTTCCAAGAAACTACAAAATTGTAGTATTGCCTTAAATTGCCTTAAATTAATGTATTGCCTTAAATTAATACAGTAATTAATAATTAATTAATTAATTAATTAATAATATTAATTAATACATTAATTAATACAGTCAGCTTCATCATTTCCATCATTTTTTTTCAATCAATTCCTCTATTGTGGAAATTAGCACTTCTTTCCATTTCTCGATGTATAGAATTATTTTGTCTAAAGCAACAAAGTTCCAATTTTCTCCCATTTCTTTATCTAATATTATTAAAATAAACATTTGTGGTTTCCATTGTAAGGCTGTTTTTAAAATTTTTCTGAATTAAACCATGAATCTCAGCTTCGTCATATGTCCACATGTGATAAAAAGTACCCTCTTTAGACTTACATTTCCAACAAATATTTGAAACTACCTTAAACAGTTTATCTGGTGTTTAAATACCATTGGTACATCATTTTATAGAAGTTCTCTTTAAAGTTATATTTCAATATGAATTTTAGTCCTTTAATCCACATAGTTTCCCATTGCTCTAACATTACATTATAACCAAAATTTATTGCTGACTGAACTATGCAATGTTTAACATATTCACTACACTTTCTAGGTTTAATTGTAACAGCATTTTATAAACCTTAGCCATTAGATGTCTGTCATTATTACAACGTATCATTTCAAATTCATTTTAGCAGCTTCAAAAGCACTGATCATCATGTAATTTTTATTCGTGTCGGGAAGCTGGTATAGAGATAGTATTGCACAGTGGTGGGATTCAAGTAATTTAACAACCGGTTCTCTGCCCTAATGATTTCTTCCAACAACCAGTTCACCAAACTGCTCAGGAAGTTAACAACTGGTTCTCCCGAAGTGGTGCGAACTGGCTGAATCCCACCACTGGTCCTGCACCAGGATTAAGAATCGCAAACATGCCATTATTTGTAGCGAAACTAATTTTCATCAGTCCACTAACCAGGTTGCAAAATCATGAAATCATGAAAAGAACCATTAGAAAAGGAAAAGGATACATCCTAAGTGACTCGGATAACCCGAATAAGACAAATAAAAAGGAGGCCATAGAAAATAAAAATGATTGAAGAATAGAATAGAATAGAATAGAATAGAATAGAATAGAATAGAATAGAATAGAATAGAATAGAATAGAATAGAATAGAATAGAATAGAATAGAATAATTTAATTTCTATACCACCCTTCTCCCGAAGGACTCAGGGTGGTTTCCAGCCAGGTAAAACACAATAAAACATACAATATACAGTTAAAAACCCGTTTAAAAAACCTATTCAATTTGGCCCATTAATTAATTAGGAAATTAGAAATTAGGAAAGTCCTGCAATATAGGAGGAAGTAAAATTCCACGGGCAAACCATAGATCAATTATAGAAAACACGACTTCAGCAACAGAGTGGTCAATGCCTGGAATGCTCTACCCGACTCCATTGTTACATCCTCAAACCCCCATAGCTTCAACCTTAAACTGTCTACCGTGGACCTCACCCCATTCCTAAGAGGTCTGGCAGGGGGTGTGCATAAGCGCACCAGCATGCCTACGGTCCCTGTTCCACTGTCCCCATTTATCTGTACTCATTTCATGTGCTCATGTCCATGTTTATACTTATACCTGTTATCTCGTACATGTTTGATGAACTAAATAAATAAAATAAAATAAACTAGGACTGGTCGTACTGAGTGACTTACAAAGGAAACTCAGTGGAAGGAGCTGCGTTGAAAGGAAACATTCTAGGGGATATTCTTGTTATAGTAAGGATCATACTAATGAGATGATCTCCTGGCTTGTAATAACTCCATGGTCTTTTTCCATCCTGGTGCTCCAAAGTCAGTGGGCACTTCAGTCTGAGCTTCCCAGAGACTGGTTGGAACACCAGCAGCATCAGGAGCAGAGGCACAAGCTCCATAATTGATGGGGAGCAATCAGTCACCTTCCTTTTTTTTTAACAAGAAGTCTTTGAAGAACCCAAAGCACTCTCCCAGGATGGAAATGCCAGTGGCTTTCCTGATTCAGACAGAGACAAACTGAGCTTCCTCTGGAAAGGGGGAAAAAGTTTCATTGAAGAATTTCAGCCCCAAAATTTGCGCCCACACATTAACGTGACATGAGGCATTTATCCTTTTCTGAAGCTTTGCATGTTGCTTTCGTTTGAAGTTTACATCAAAAAGCAGTCACTGGAGAAGTAGAAGAAGTGGTCTCGAAGACTGGGCAGGTGATAATTAGAGCGAGAAGCAACTTTTCCTTAGGGGATCCTGAAGTTCTCCCGGGATTTCATGTCTAAATGAGAGGCTAGAGAAAAGTGTGCTTGTGAAAAATCACAGATGCATCCCTTGGGGCCCAGTTCTGCAATGGTTGTGGTTCTTCCTGTCAGTTCATGTCTAGAATGTGATGCTGGAGGAAGATTCTTCGACACACAGGGAATTTACTTCTGCTGGCGGTTATTATTAACGAAGGTCTGGAACCGAGGGAGGCCACTGTACCACAGATATCCGGATGTGAATCTCTCTTTGTGAAATGGGGTCAAGAGATACAGGTGAGTTTGCTGATTACGTACCTGGCTCCTTGCTGCGTGACAGCAGCCCTGCCCGAACTGCTGGATGTGATAGCCGGGATGGCGGTTGATACCCCCAGACTTATGGTTATGGGGGATTTCAACCTGCCATCGGTCGGTGAAGCATCAGCGGCAGCTCGGGAGTTCATGGCTTCCATGATGGCCTTGGACCTGACCCAGTTAGTTAGTGGTCCCACTCACATCGGGGGAAACACTCTGGATCTAATTTTTGTCTCTGGACAGTGGTTGAATGATCTAGAATTAGGGGACTTAGTCATTAATCCCCTGTCATGGTCAGATCATTCTCTCCTTCAACTCGACTTTCGAACCGCCAACCCCCACCGCAGGGAGACAGGGCCGATTCGTTGGTTCCGTCCCAGGTGTCTGATGGACCCGGAGAGGTTCCTGACGGAGCTTGGGCCATTTCCTGAGGATCTAGCTCACGGCTCGGCTGAAGAACTAGTCACCGCCTGGGAAAGGGCGGCGGCAGGGGCTTTGGACCACATCGTGCCTTTCCGGCCTCTGACCCAGTGCCAATCTCGACTGCCTCCTTGGTATTCTGAGGAGCTGAGAGAGATGAAGCACTGGAAAAGACGCCTAGAGAGTGGATGGAGGGCCAGCCGTTCTGAATCCAACCGAACACTAGTAAGGTCTTATATTCAGACCTACCTAGTGGTGATAAGAACGGCAAAATGTGAGTATTTTTCCGCTCTTATTGCATCGGCAGATAACTGCCCAGCTGCCCTGTTTGGGGTGACCCACTCCCTCCTTCATCAGGGAGCTCAGGAGGACCCCTCGCAAGGGCGTGCTGAGGATTTCGGACAATATCTGCACGATAAAATCGCTCAGATCCAGGATGGTCTGGACTCAGACTGGATAGATTTGGACGGGATGACGGAGGTAGGTCTTGGTGATATTATCTGGGAAGAGTTCGATATTGTGGCTCCCGAGGACATGGACAGGATATGGGGAGGCTGAATGCGACCACATGTTTATTGGACCCGTGTCCCACCAGGCTGGTACTGGCCACACAATAGGTTACACGAGGCTGGCTTCAGGGAATTGTCAATGCTTCTTTGATGGAGGGTGTCTTCCCTACTGCCTTGAAAGAGGTGGTGCTAAGGCCCCTCCTCAAGAAGCCGTCCCTGGATCCAGCTATTTTATTGAACTATCGTCCCGTCTCCAATCTTTGTTTTGTGGCGAAGGTTGTTGAGAGTGTGGTGGCATGACAGCTCCCCCAGTACCTGGATGAAACTGTCTATCTTGACACATTCCAGTCCGGCTTCTGGCCTGGGTACAGCATGGAGACGGCATTGGTTGAGTTGGTAGATGATCTCTGGAGGGCTCAGGACAGGGGCTATTCCTCTGCCCTGATTCTATTAGATCTTTCAGCGGCTTTTGATACCATCGACCATGGTATTTTTCTGTGATGGCTGGAGGGTTTAGGAGTGGGGGGGCACCATTTTTCGGTGGTTCTCCTCCTATTTTTCTGACCGGTCGCAGACGGTATTGGCAGGAGGGCAGAGATCAGCCGCGAGGCACCTCATGTGTGGGGTGCCACAGGGATCGGTTCTCTCGCCTCTTCTGTTCAACATCTACATGAAGCCGCTAGCTGAGATCATTCGTGGTTTTGGGGTGCAATGTCATCTGTACGCTGATGATACTCAGCTGTACATTTCCACCCCTAACCACCCCAACAATGCCGTTGAAGTGATGTCCCAGTGTCTGGAGGCTGTGTGGGTCTGGATGGGGAAGAACAGGCTTCGACTCAACCCTTCCAAGACTGAGTGGCTGTGGATGCCGGCATCCCGGTGCAGCCAGCTGCCTCCATCGCTGACTGTTGGGGGCGAGTCATTGGCCCCTAGGGAGAGAGTCCGCAACTTAGGCGTCCTCTTGGATGTATGGCTGTCCTTAGAAGAGCATATGACGGCCGTCGCCAGGGGAGCTTTTTATCAGGTTCGCCTGATACACCAGTTGTGTTCCTTCCTAGACTGGGATTCCCTATGCACAGTCACTCATGCCCTCGTCACTTCCTGCCTGGACTACTGTAACACTCTCTAAATGGGGCTCCACTTGAAGAGCACCCGGAGGCTCCAACTGGTCCAGAATGCGGCTGCGCGGGTAATAGAGAGAGCAACTCGAGGCTCCCATATAACACCTCTCCTGCGCAAGCTGCACTGGCTTCCGGTGGTCTTCCGGGTGCAATTCAAGGTGTTGGTTACCACCTTTAAAGTGTTCCATGGCATAGGACTGGGTTATTTATGGGACCGCCTGTTGGCACAAATTGCCTCCCATCGACCTGTCCGCTCCCATAGGGAGGGTCACCTCAGGGTGCCATCAGTCAAACAATGTCGTCTGGCGACCCTCAGGGGGAGGGCCTTCTCTGTGGGGGCGCCTGCCCTCTGGAATGAGCTGCCTCCAGGGTTACATCAACTCCCTGACCTCCGGACCTTCCAATGCGAACTAAAGACCTTTTTATTTTATCGCGCAGGGCTGGCTTAACATAATTTTAACATGGGTTTTATTATGGTTTTATTATAGTTTTTAAATTTTTGTTTCAGCTTAATTGAATTAGATTTTTAAAATGTTTTTAATTTTTGGTGTAATTTGTTTTTTATTTGGCTGTGAACCGCCCTGAGTCCTTCGGGAGAAGGACGGTATATAAATTGAATTAATTAATAAATAAATAAATAATAAATATTTTATCTTGTTTATTTGTACACTGCCCATCCTGACAACAGATGACTAGGTGTTTTACAATCAAGAAAAACAAGATAAAATATTCAACATTTTTAAAAAAATCAATAAAATTGACTTTTATAGTTTGATCATTTGCTTTCTGTTGTATTACATATGTCAGCTTTGGAAGCCATACTAGGCCAAAGGCTTTTGCACTGCCACTTTCCCAGGTGTGGGAAAGCAGGAGGGGGGATTTGGTAGAAGGGGCCATTAGACATAATCACATTCTTCCTGCTGGTCAAGGTCAGGCCGAGCCGGAGTGATTTCTCCAGATGGGACATTGGAGCGATTGGAGCATGTGATTGGCTGAGGGGTCACGGGAGTGGAGATTTTGGAGGTAAAACCCGGATCCCCCAACTTTGAAAGATGTTTGCTTTGGAGTCTTTTCTGCAGGAGGGGGTTTTCTGGAACGCGGACAACATACACATCAAATGTACTGTATGGATCATATCTTTTTCTACCCTATAAAATAGACTTGGACTTACTTGAATACGCTTGCAGGTTTTACATTAGGTGCAAACCCTGCTGGGAAACAGTAATATAACCCATAAATTTGCCACTTCTGGAATGTTATCTAGAATCAAGAGGCTTCTCATTGTTGACGTCTCACCTGTAATCAATGTCTTTTATTAGTTGATCACTTGCTTTCTGATATATCACATATTGCAAAGGGATGCATCATTTGTTTCTATACCCTATAAAAAGTCTTGACACCCCCCCCACACACACACACACATTTAATGCCTGCTTTTTACTTTGTCTGAATTACCTGGCAATTTGGATTTTAAGGTGGGCAAAAAAAAACCTTTGCAAAAGAAAAAGTATATCTTCAAGGATCAAGTTCTAATCAGCTCATGATGAGTTTATCAGAGCCCAGATGAAATGGGGGGGGGGGAGGACACATTATCATAATGGATAGTCACCTTATGCCTTGCCAGTTGCTCTCTTTTGTACTGGAATCTGAGTAGAAACTCAAGGTCAACCATGCAAGTGCCCGACTCTGTGAAAGAAACCCTAAGCCACTGTGCTATCCAGCCAAGGATACTTGAAACAGCAGCTGCTAGCAGAATCTCTGGCAAGCCCTGTGCTATGCGGTCTCCACTGGCTTTGCAGATAAACACCACCCAAAACTGATAGAAAACAGTGCATGGCAACACAGAATAACACTCACAGCTAATATAACAATAGACTTTTATTGCCTCCTGTTAAGTTCGGGAAGTAACGAGGCTGGAGACCAGGGTAGTGACAACAGCTCTTTAATATATGGTGAACCAGCAACAGGCTGGGGAAAAAACCTCTCCTTATATACAGTTCTACCGGCGGCTTTAACCAATCAGCAACGTGCTTGTTTCCCGCCAAAACCATTTAAAGATACATTACACTCCTTCCCCCCAGAAAACACTTTACCTATATTTACATGATATTTACATATTATTTTTCGACGTAATCACGCAAATAGACTGGGCGTCTCCTGACTCTTTCGGACCTGCGCAGTACATTCCCTGGGAGTGGGTCGAGCTGACCGGAGGGGCTGTTTGCTCCTCTCAGCTCTTTCTCTAGGCCATCCGGCCCTGGATTATTAGCAGAGTCGTCCCTGCTGTTTTCTACTGGAACCTGTGGGCGTCGCTGGACCTCCGGAATTTCAGCTAAGTCCTGCGAGTTCTCCGGGTTTGAGTCGGCTGTGGAATCAAACATTGTGTAGTCAGGGCCCGTTTCTATTGATTCAGATTGTTCAGCTATGCTCAGATTTGGTCTATGTGGCGCCTCCATACTCGACCGTCCCTTAATTCTACTAAGTATGATTTGGGACCTGTTCTGTTTAGGATTTGTCCTGCTATCCAGGTTGGGCCTTCACCATAGTTGTGTGCCCACACCGGTCGCCTATGTCCATTTCTCTTGTTTTTCCTATTTCCCTTGTAACCCTCCGGTATAGTTTGGATGTAGACGGTCTAGGGGCACCTGAGCCGCCCATTAACAATTCGGCTGGGCTTCTGCCGGTTGTGACACAGGGGTTCTGTGTTGGACTGCCAGGAAAATATCTATTTTTGTTTGCCAGTCGCCTGGCTTAAGTCTGACAATGCCTCTTTAGCGCCCGGACGGAACGCTCTGCAAGGCCATTCGTCGCAGGGTGGAAAGGCGCCGAGAGGGCATGTCGGATGCCCTCCTCTGCCAAGTATTCTTCAAATTGGGTTGCCGTGAATTGTGGACCGTTATCGGACACTAGCGTGTCGGGCAACCCATGGGTTACAAATAGGTGCCTTAGGACTGAGATCACGGCCTCGGCTGTCATGGATCTCATGAGAATGATTTCCAGCCATTTGGAATAGGCGTCTACTACGACCAGGAAGGTTTGGCCGTGGAAGGGGCCGGCAAAATCAATGTGTATTCTAGACCAGGGGCCCTGGGGTTTCTCCCATTCCCGAACCGGGGCCGTTGGGGGTAGCGGTCTGGACTCCTGGCAGGCCTGGCATTTCCCTACCCTTTCAGCAATTTCTGAGTCCATTAAGGGCCACCACACATAGCTTCTTGCTAAACCCTTCATCCTAACGATCCCTGGGTGACCCTCGTGGAGGAGGTCCAACACCCTTTTCCTCAATTTTTCTGGAATCACCACTCTATCCCCCCATAGCAGGCACCCCCCTTGAGCCGACAGTTCCCCACGTTTTTTTACAAATTCCTTAAAACGCTCGCCCGGCGCAGCGGGCCACCCTCTTTGTACCCAACCGAGTACAGTTCTCAAAGTAATGTCCCGGTATGATGCCCGAGCCACCTCCTTAGATGTGACTGGGCCAGAGTCCAGAGAGTCAATTAACAGTATGGGCGTCCCCGGAGTGGGGTCTTCGATCGCTCCTGGTAGTGGGCATCTACTTAATGCGTCCGCATGCCCCACCTCTTTTCCCGGCCGATGCTGCAGTTTGTAGGAATAGGCAGCCAAGAAGATAGTCCATCGGGTCAGTCGTGGCGACAGTGCCACAGGCGTTGGGCGGTCGCCAGCCAGTATCCCTAACAGTGGTCTATGATCTGTCACAATTTCAAAGTCTCTACCAAAAACGTACTCGTGAAACTTTTTTACCCCTGACACAATAGCTAGCGCTTCCTTATCCAACTGGCTATAGTTCCTCTCTGTCGAGGACATCATTCTGGAGTAGAAGGCTATTGGGGCTTCTGTGCCATTTGGAAACCTGTGGCTGAGCACAGCCCCCACCCCGTAAGGAGAAGCATCGCAGACTAATACCAATGGCAATGAGCTATGATACTGAACCAGTAAGCTATCGCTCGAGAGTAGGTTTTTTACTGCTTCGAAAGCCCTAGCTTCTGACTTTCCCCAAGACCAAGCAGTATTCTTTCCCAGTAACTTATGTAGCGGCTCGGCAACGGTTGCCTTATTTTTTAAAAAGACCGCGTAAAAATTCACTAGACCCAGGAATGCCTGTAGCTCTGTTTTGTTTTTGGGCGCTGGAGCCTTTCGTATTGCTCTGACCTTACTTTCAGTGGGGTGAATTCCCTCCTTGTCTATTCTGTAGCCCAAGAAATCTACGGATTCTACCCCTATCTGGCATTTGTTCACTTTAACCTTTAGACCGGCTGACCGGAAAATGCCCAGAACTCTTCTCAAACGCTCCCCCAATTCTTCTAAATTTTCGGCTGATACCAATACATCATCGAAATAGGGACTACCCGGGAGCCCTTGCAGAAGTCGCTCCATTAAATTTTGGAATAGACCAGGTGCCACACTCACCCCAAACTGTAACCGGGTACACTTGAAAGCACCTCTGTGAGTCACAATCGTCTGGGCTTCGGCTGTGTTGGCGTCTACGGGTAGTTGTTGATAGGCTTGAGCCAAATCTAACTTGGCAAAGACGTGTCCTTGCCCCAGCGAGTGCAGCAAATGTTGCACCACGGGGACCGGGTAAGCGCTTTTCTGCAAGGCTTTGTTTAACGTCGCCTTGTAATCAGCGCAGATTCTAACTGACCCATCTGGTTTTACTGGGGTGACGATTGGCGTCTCCCACTTTGCGTGATCGACTGGCACCAGAATCCCCTGACTGATGAGCTTGTCTATCTCCTTGTCAATCTTAGGTTTAAGGGCAAAAGGGACTCTCCTTGCCTTTAACCTAATGGGGGCTACCTGGGGGTCTAAATTGAAGGAAATAGGGGTCCCCTTGTACTTGCCCAGGCAGTCCTTGAAGACATCTTCGAACTCGTTCATGAGTGTGTCTTTTAGGTTAAAGTCACTTCTGTAGATGCCAGTCACTCCCATGCCCAATGCACGGAACCAGTCTAGTCCCAACAGACTTGGCAGTGTCCCTTCGACTATCGTGATGGGCAGGGTCTTCTTGTGTGGTCCATACTCGACGCGGACGGAGGTGGTCCCTCGAACAGGGATGGGATTCTCTTGGTAGTCGTCCACTCGTACCCGTTGTGTTTGCAGTTTGCGTTTGGCGATTCTCGGCAAAGCTTTTGCAAAAGTGTCCCAGGACATGATTGTGATCGCTGACCCGGTGTCCACTTCTAGTCGGCACGGCACTCCTTCGATTTTTGGTTTAGTGAAAATTTTCTTCTCGGCGGGTTGCTGCACGGCCTATGATCACGGTCATTCGATTTGAGTTCGCGCCTTTTGTTTTGACCAATCGCGGTCGCCTTGCCGATCCCGCGCTCTGATTGGTTGGTTTGAATTTTCGGCGGAAGGTTGGGGTGCTCGACAGACTTGAGCCAGGTGCCCTTCTTCTCGCACCGACATGTAGCGTCCTTGAACTTGCATCGTTGACGCTGGTGTTGCCCTCCGCAACTTCCGCATTCATCCCGGTCTTCTTTTCCCCTTCTCTCGTGAGGCAAACTCCTTCCTCATCCTCGCCGCCTGACTCGGGCTGGATTTCTTCACTATGGACCGGGGTTGATTTCGCTTGTGCTCGCCGTTGGCGAGTGGCTTTGCAGGGTTTCCGCCGCTTGGGTGGACATCTCATGAGCTCTGGCTTCGTCCAGAGCGTTTGCCAGCGTTAGATTGCTTTTTGATAGCAGCCGCCTCCGCAAACGCATGTCTCTGACCCCACTGATGAGTTGCTCTAACAGCTCCTCATCCAAATCTCGGTACCCACAGTCCTTGGAGGCTTTTCGCAGGGCGGCCATGTAATCGCTGATGGATTCGCCCTCTTGCTGTCTGCGCTCCCCAAATTCAAAACGCCGTACGTATTTGGACGGTGTTGGCGCGAAATGGTTCTTCAATAGATTTTGCAGAGTTTGCCACGGTACCGATTGTACCGGCGTTGGCTCTGCCAGGGCTTCCGCAATGTCGATGACCTCAGGACCGCAGTGGCTCAGGAAATATGCCCTTTTGCGGTTGTCTGGAACTCCTTGCAGTTCGTTTGCTTCTAGGAAGCTTTCGAAACGGGTCATGTACGTTCCCCATTTCTCCCTGGCTGGGTCAAACGGTGCGGGCGGAGTGTAGCTGGCTATCTCCGCGTTTCTGCCCTGAGTTTGCTGGGTTCGGTTCTCCGTGCGTTCAGCTCGTTCCTGATGCTCTCAGCCTCGAAATCCCATCCTCGTCGCCAGTGTTAAGTTCGGGAAGTAACGAGGCTGGAGACCAGGGTAGTGACAACAGCTCTTTAATATATGGTGAACCCAGCAACAGGCTGGGGAAAAAACCTCTCCTTATATACAGTTCTACCGGCGGCTTTAACCAATCAGCAACGTGCTTGTTTCCCGCCAAAACCATTTAAAGATACATTACACCTCCCTTATGCTAGACTCTGAGCTTCAGGAATGGGACTGCGGAGCCAACTTGGTATTCACAGATGAAATTCACAATAGGTCTGGCAGAATTGAATCTGATTCACTCACCAGGACCAGTGTTGTGGTCCGCCAGCAGCCTGAGGAGCTGGCAATGGAGTTGGACAGCGATGAGGCTGAGGAAGAGTGTGGGCCAGTCCTAGAAGTTGGGGAAGGCCTGGATGAGGGCTCTGCATCAGAGGCTGAGGTGGGGGCAGGGCCATCTGGGAGTGAGGTGTGGACTCCAGAGCCTCCAGAGAGTGACAGTAGTGAGGTAGAGGAACAGAAGGAGCCTGTTTCTAATGCACGCATGAGAAGAATTGCCAGAAGGCAACAGCAGCTCAAGAAAGAGGATGACTCGGGAGTAGGGCCAAGAGATGATTAGCCCCTCCCATAAGGCTTAAAAAAGACCAGCAACGGTGTTTGGGCTTTGCCGGAAAACAACATTGGTACTTCGTCTTCTTGCATTTATTTTTGTACCGGTGTCTTCTGAACATTTGCCAAGAAAGGCCTTTGGCAGTTTGCCTAATAGGACCAAGGTTTCTGATACGGCTGAGGAATTTGTGTTGGGAGGAATTTGCTTTAATTTAGTTGAACTACGCTAAGAATGAAGTAATTCTCAGCTGTTTGAATAAAGCTTGTTTGTTTTTTCACTGCAACCAGCGGTTTATTCTGCCAAACTTTTGGATTTGGAATGCAGCCCATCCTCAGGGAACTTCTCTCTCTCCTTCTAGAGAGACAATGTCTTTTTCTGGAAAGACACATTCTACAGAAAGAGAGGTTCCCTCCACCATGAGCTGGAAAGCTTGTGCCAGTGAATGACCCAGATTGGATCCTGCAACATTATCCTGGTACACATATATTTGCCTTCATTCTCAACTGTTCTTCTTTAAACCCATACTGAGTAAAAGTACTAGCAGAACTGAAATGTGTTACATGGACTAAATGAAGGAGGAATGCATGATGATCCTCTGGAGAATCCACCAAATTCTAATCCTGGGATTAGAAAACTTAGAACTCCGCCGATTCCGACAAGACCTGTGGTTAACACAGAGAATCATCTATTGCAATATCCTTCCTGTAAAAGACTACTTCAGCTTCAATCGCAACAATACAAGAGCAAACAATAGATTCAAACTTAATGTTAATCGCTTCAATCTTGATTGCAGAAAATATGACTTCTGTAACAGAGTTGTTAACGCTTGGAACTCACTTCCTGACTCTGTGGTCTCTTCTCAAAATCCCAAAATCTTCAACCAAAAACTGTCTACTTTTGACCTCACCCCATTCCTAAGAGGACTATAAGGGGCGTGCATAAGAGCACAAATGTGCCTACCGTTCCTGTCCTATTGTTCTTTTTCATTATATCAAATTAACAGTTATTGCATTCTTTTGCTTATATATATATTTTTCTTATATGGTGTGTGGTTGTTTTATGTCGATGTTTGTATACTGTTGTGACAAAATGAAATAAAAATTTTAAAAAAAAATGCTGGAAATTTCTTTAGGCCAACTTCTCCCAAAATTCACCTGATTTTTTTTTTATTTGCATTTATATCCCACCCTTCTCCGAAGACTCAGGGCGGCTTACACTATGTCAAGCAATAGTCTTCATCCATTTGTATATTATATACAAAGTCAACTTATTTCCCCCAACAATCTGGGTCCTCATTTTACCTACCTTATAAAGGATGGAAGGCTGAGTCAACCTTGGGCCTGGTGGGACTTGAACCTGCAGTAATTGCAAGCAGCTGCTGTTAATAACAGACTGCATTAGTCTGTTGAGCCACCAGAGGGTTGCAATCTCAATGACAATCTCAATGATGTTCAGACACTTTCTACTTCTATTATACAATTTGTCGATGAAGCATTTCCTTCTTATTTCAAATGCCAATTTTCAGAGGAAGGCTGAACAAGAGAGCCGCAGAAAGTTGACTTGGACTCTCCCCCAGCAGGGAACTGACAGAATCTTGCCCCTAAAACTCACAACTAAAATAACGGGATTTATAGAGCTTTCTCCCCTATATTTTTGGGCATATCAACAAGGTTCCAATTGCACAAATGTCATGTTTCAAAAAGCAGGATGTGGCATCTCGGGCCTCAGTAGGCTAAAGGCATTAGACAGATATGCTGTCTTGAGAATTCAAAAAGGCTCAGTCGGACATTTTGGAACTTTACTGTACATGGTGAGGGCATTATCTTCCAAGCTCCTTTAAATATTTCTAGAAAAATCACTGGCCAACTTATGCATGGAGAGGAGATTGACCATTTCCTAGGTGTGGATGGTTGACAAATGTTGAGGCTTAAAATTCCCCTATCTCACATATATTTGCTCCTTTGTATTCAGCTTTGGCCTCAGAATGATAATGTAGCACTTGGGGATGAAGATGCAGACCAGCAGACCAGCACTGGAGGACAAGATGGAGAAGACCTGCACGGCTACCATGTATTTCCCTTTGGTGCTCAGATAGGTGGGCACAAAAGTCACCCAGACACTGCAGAAGACCAGCATGCTGAAGGTGATCAGTTTGGCTTCATTGAAGGCCCCAGGGAGATTTCTGGCCAGAAAGGCCACCGTGAAGCAGATGGCAGCCAGGAAGCCCATGTAGCTGAGGGTGATGTAGAACATGATAACAGAGCCTTCGTTGCATTTCAGGATGATCTCTCTGGGTTGGGAGTGGAGGTCAGAGTCAGGGAAAGGGGGAGAAACTCCCAGCCAGATGGAGCAGATAATAATTTGGACAGCAGAACATGAAAGGATGATGGAGTTGGCCAAGCTCTTCCCCAACCATCTCTTCACTTGATTTCCTGGCTTTTTGGCCAAGAAAGCCAGCACCACTGTGATTGTTTTGGCCAAGAGAGAAGAAATGGCAACTGAGAAGACGATGCTGAACACTGCTTGCTGGAGAAGGCAGGTAGCTTTCCCTGGTTGACCAATGAAAAGAAAAGGAGACAAGAAGCAAAGCAGGAGGGAGACCAGGAGGGTATAGGAGAGGTCTCGGTTGTTGGCTTTGACAACGGGAGTTTCTCGGTATTTAATGAATATAATTAAAATAAAGGTTGTGGTTAAGAACAAGAATAGGGAAAAAGATACAAGGATGATGCCCAGACTTTCTTCATAAGACAGGAAGGTTGTTATTTTGGGGATACATTGGACTCGGTCCTCATTCGGATATTGATCAAGTGGACATTTGGTGCATTTTTCTGTATCTGAGAATACCAAAAAGATATTTTTTTTTAACAATCTCTCCATTCAGATTTAAAGAAGCAGCTTCTTGGGACAAGAACTGGCATTAATCAACTGGCATTAAGCTCAATCCCTCCAAGACGGAGTGGCTGTGGATGCCGGCACCCCGGTACAGCCAGCTGCAGCCGCAGCTGGCTGTCGGGGGCGAGTTATTGGCCCCAATGGAAAGGGTGCGCAACTTGGGCGTCCTCCTGGATGGGCAGCTGTCGTTTGATGATCATTTGGCGGCCGTCTCCAGGAGGGCTTTTTACCAAGTACGCTTGGTCCGCCAGTTGCGCCCCTTCCTTGACTGGGATGCCTTATGCACGGTCACTCACGCTCTTGTCACTTCCCGTTTGGATTATTGCAATGCTCTCTACATGGGGCTGCCCTTGAAGTGCACCCGGAGGCTGCAGCTAGTCCAGAATGCAGCTGCGCGGGTAATAGTGGGAGCAACTCGTTGCTCCCATGTAACACCAATCCTGTGCGGCTTGCACTGGCTTCCTGTGGTCTTTCGGGTGCGCTTTAAGATTTTGGTCACCACCTTCAAAGCGCTCCATGGCTTAGGGCCCGGGTACTTACGGGACCGCCTGCTGTTACCGCATGCCTCTCACCGACCCGTACGCTCTCACAGAGAGGGTCTTCTCAGGGTGCCGTCCGCCAAACAATGTCGGCTGGCAGCCCCCAGGGGCAGGGCCTTCTCTGTGGGAGCTCCTACGCTCTGGAACGAACTTCCTCCTGGACTACGTCAAGGGCCGGATAGCTCAGGCTGGTAAGGCCTGTTATTAAGAACACAGAAGCCTGCAATTACTGCAGGTTCAAGCCCGGCCCAAGGTTGACTCAGCCTTCCATCCTTTATAAGGTAGGTAAAATGAGGACCCAGATTGTTGGGGGGGCAATAAGTTGACTTTATAAAAATATACAAATAGAATGAGACTATTGCCTTATACACTGTAAGCCGCCCTGAGTCTTCGGAGAAGGGCGGGGTATAAATGTAAACAAACAAAAAAAAAATTGCCTGATCTTCGGACCTTTCGCCGTGAGCTGAAAACGCATTTATTTATTCAAGCGGGACTGGCATAATATTTATAATATTTATAATATTTTAAATATTTTAAAATTTTAACTGGGGTTTTATTATTATATGGTTTATAATTTTAAATTTTAAACTTTTAAATGTGGCCATTTTTTCTAAATATGCTCGGTTTTAAATTGTCGTTTTAATTGTACATTTCTGTGTTTTTATCTTTTGGCTGTACCCTGAGTCCTCCGGGAGAAGGGCGGTATAAAAATTTAATAAATAAATAAATAAATAAAATTAAAAACATTTTCCTGAATGCATGTTTTAACATCTCCTCAGAATAACATTAATAAGAACACCGTTTTCTATATATAAATACTATACGCAGCTAAGATCTATGGAATTTGGGCAAAACTTGGGAACCAATCATACAATTTATTCCACACTTTGTAATAATCCGACTCTTTCCTTTCCTTGATTTCTAACGTCATCCTGTCCATTTCTGCACATCGTAAATTTTTTTGAATAATTATTTCCTCTCCTGGAACATTATTTTGTTTCCATACACGTGCTACAGAGATCCTTGCTGCCATTAATAAATGAAGTATTAGATATTGCAAAGATTTATCCATTTTTGAACGAATTATTCCCAATAGATAAAATTCCGGTTTGAATTCCATTTTTAGTTGGGTAATTCTCTCTAGCCATTTTTTGATTTAATCTTTCTAGATACACTTTCCTGAATTCTGCAGGATGACAATTCTTAATATGTTGGAATCAGTATTTTAAGATATATCTATCTTATGAAATTTAGTAAAATGGCAGAAAAAGCTAGTCCTGCAAATAATCTGGAATGACTAATGGGAACATTGGTAATATCAATGGAATGAGGGCTCCCCATAATTTAACACAACACAAATTGTGGACCAGTGATCCCAGTGACCCCATAATGAATGTATTGCAATAATCCTTCCAATAATAATCCTAACATAATTCCTCAAGTTTCAAATATATCTGATGTTCCTGGAATTTAACATATAGAAGAAAACTATAACTGGCTGACAAACTGCACTCAACATATGTTCCAATATTTGAGGGGCTGCCACAAAAAAGAAAGGGCCAACCTATTTTCCAAAGTACCAGAAAGCAAGACAAGGAACAATGGATGAAACTACTCAAGCAAAGAAACAAGCTAGAACTAAAGAGAAATTTCCTGATAGTCAGAACAATTAACCACTGAAATGGCTTGTCTTCAGAGATTATGTGTACTCCGTTACTGGAGGCTTTTAAGACATTGGACAGCCATTTGCCTGGAATAGAAATAGAATAACAGAGTTGGAAGGGGCTTTGGAGGTCTTCTAGTCCAACACCCTGCTTATGCAAAAAACACTACACCACTTCAGACAAATTGTTATCCAATCTCTTCTTAAAAACTTCCAGTGTTGGAGCATTTACAATTTCTGGAGGTAAGTTGTTCCACTGATTAATTGTTCTAACTGTCAGGAAATTTCTCCTTAGTTCTAAGTTGCTTCTCTCTTTGATTAGTTTCCACCCATTGCTTCTTGTCCTGCCCTCAGGTGTGTCAGGTTCCAAGTAATGCATCCATCACAATTTTTTTTTTATTTGCATTTATATCCCGCCCTTCTCCGAAGACTCAGGGCGGCTTACACTATGTTAAGCAATAGTCTTCATCCATTTGTATATTATATACAAAGTCAACTTTTATTGCCCCCCAACAATCTGGGTCCTCATTTTACCTACCTTATAAAGGATGGAAGGCTGAGTCAACCTTGGGCCTGGTGGGACTTGAACTTGCAGTAATTGCAAGCAGCTGTGTTAATAACAGACTGCATTAGTCTGTTGAGCCACCAGAGGCCCTTTTAATTGAACTTCCAGGCATTCCTTTCTCAAAGTACAAATGTATTTAAACATACCATATTGGCACTAACTGGTGAAAAGCCAGTACTAACGTTCCCGGGCTTTTCACTTCAGTGTAAGTTTTCAGTTTCTCAAGTTTCCAAAACATTGGTCACATTGTCCAACCAAGATGGGAGCTGGTTGCTTAGCAACATCTCTCCTTCTCCTCCAGTCAGCCAGACAATGGAATGTGGATGACTCATCAGCTAGGAATGATGTTTTGACTGAAGGCTCCATCCCACTCCAATCCCAAGCTATGTCAAGCTGAATTCATACTAGGATGTCCAAGGATACCAACAATCCCACACCCCAATCAAATTCAGGCTTGTCAAGGTGCTTTGGAGAATAGCTTGGTATTGGGTTTCCGGTCTGAGCAGGGGGTTGGAGCAGAAGACCTCCGAGGTCCCTTCCAACTCTGTTATTCTTTTCTGTTCCCTTCAGCAGATAAATACAAATTTTAAAAAAAACTGGCAGTAATAAAGCTTGCCCAGTCTATTAAATCCAATATCTCAGGAGTCGCCACAAAGAAGAGGGAGTCAAACTATTCTCCAAAGCACCTGAGGGTAGAACAAGAAGTAATGGGTGGAAGCTAATCAAGGAGAGAAGCAACTTAGAACTAAGGAGAAATTTCCTGACAGTTAGATCAATTAATCAGTGGAACAGTGCTCCAGAAGTTGTGAATGCTCCAACACTGGAAATGTTTAAGAAGATGTTGGATAACCATTTGTCTGAAATGGTGTAGGGTTTCCTGACTGGGCAGGGGGTTGGACTAGAAGACCTCCATGGTCCCTTCCAACTCTGTTATTATGTTATATTGTTATGTTATGTTATGTTATGTTATGTTATGTTATGTTATGTTATGTTATGTTATGTTATGTTATGTTATGTTATGTTATGTTATGTTATGTTATGTTATGTTATGTTATGTTATGTTATGTTATGTTATGTTATGTTATGTTATGTTATGTTACTCTCTCTAACTAGCTCCTTTTTCAATTTCTTTTTGCTATTCCTCACCTTAGATAATAAATTGAGCAATTACTGTAGAAGATGAACAAAAAAGCATGGTTTTTTCGTTTTTTTTTTACATTTATATCCCGCCCTTCTCCGAAGACTCAAGGCGGTTTACAGTGTATAAGGCAATAGTCTCATTCTATTTGTATATTTACAAAGTCAACCTATTGCCCCCCCCCCAACAATCTGGGTCCTCATTTTACCTACCTTATAAAGGATGGAAGGCTGAGTCAACCTCAGGCCGGGCTTGAACCTGCAGTAATTGCAGGCTGCTGTGTTCTAATAACAGGCTTCTAACAGCCTGAGCTACCACGGCCCAATCTGTCTTTTAAGTTGTTCTTTCATGAAAGTGCTCTGAATGAATTCAACTTCCACAAGACCTGCCCTTTTCTTTGGTGTGACCCACCTTCCTGAGTGGAGATGGTCCCCTCTGGACAAGGAACGCAGTTGTAGCAGCAAACTGGCTCTCCTTCTTGAGCCTGTTTGACAAATCCAGGGTGACAATTTTCCACACATTTGGACTGAGGCAGCGACTAAACAGAAAAACCAGCATGGAAAATAAAGGTTAAAATGAATATTGGTCCGAGTCTCTGGTCTTCACCTAGATAACTCTCTAACTCAGGGGTCTCCAACCTTGGTCCCTTTTAAGACTTATTTATTTATTTATTTATTGTTCAAATTTTTATACCACCCTTCTCCGAAGACTCAGGGCAGTGTACAGCATAGATAAAACAAATGTACAAAAGAATTAAAATACAATATATATTTAAAAATCTAATTCCATGAGCTGAATATTTAAAATAAGTAGATAAAATTATAAAATAAAATAGCCCCGCTAAAAAACCCTCAATTAAAATTTATCATTAGGCCAGCCCTGCTTGATGAAAGAAAAAAGTCTTAAGCTCGTGCTTAAAGGTCCGGAGATCAGGGAGTAAGCGTAGCTTCACGGGTAGTTCAATCCCCAGGGCAGGAGCTACCACAGAGAATGCTCTTCCACTGGGGGCCGCCAGCCGACATTGTTTGGCCGACGCACCCTAAGGAGGCCCTCCCTGTGAGAGCACACAGGTCGCTGGGAGGCTACTTGTGGATGTCAACTCCCAGAATTGAAGCTTTGCTGGCTGAGAGACTCTGGGAGTTGAAGTCCACAAGTCTTAAAGGGACCAGGGTTGGAGACCCCTGCTCTAACTAGTTCCAAACTCTCTAACTAGTTCCAAATAGTTGCAGGAGATATAACTACTGACAGATTCTTCATTTAGTTCATCCCGCTTGTCACAAAGGTCCTTTTTCCGAGCGGCAAAGTCCAGTTAGAAAAAACACCTTCGGGACAATCATGACCTGGATGACCTGGAGAATCTCCACAGACATTCATCCCTTTTGCTTTTGGAATTGTGTCATTGAAATAAAGGACTTTTCTATTTAATAAAGTTAAGAGGGATGGAATTAAGAAAAGGTGTGAGCATTAAGTGGCGACCGGTGGTTTCCTTCTCATGGCTGCGTTAAAATTTATTGCTCCATTCTTCACATAGCCATGGTTTTAAAGTAGGACGATGCATTCATGTTCAATCAGGGGTCTCCAACCCTGGTCCCTTTAAGACTTGTGGACTTCAAATCCGTTCAGTTCTGTACTTCAAATGTACTTCAACTCTGGGAGTTGAAGTCCATAAGTCTTAAAGGGACCAAGGTTGGAGACCCCTGTGTTAAATGATAGAATCAACATTATTCTAAACCATTTGATAAAGTTTTATTCTATTAGATTTGTAAAAAAAAATAGAATAAAACTGTGGTGAAGAAAGAAGCTCATCACTGTGCAGAGGTTTCTTCAAGACTACATAAAACGTTGGAAAACTGCTCCCCTTTGAAAGTAGTCTAAAATAGTCTCCTGGTTAAGATACATAGGAAAGGGTCCTTGCAATAGAGGTGTCAATGTTAAAAGAGAAGATCCTTGTTTATTTGTATATTTTACTTTAATTTATATGGATGCCCTCTTAGAGAACATATGCACCGAAGACAAAGTCCTTGTGTGTCCAATCACACTTGGCCAATAAAGAATTCTATTCTATTCTATTCTATTCTTTTCTATTCTATTCTATTCTATTCTATTCCACACCTCTCCACTCCACTCCACTCCACTCAATCCTTATTCCATATTTTCTTTTCTATTCTATTCTATTCTATTCTATTCTATTCTATTCTATTCTATTCTATTCCATTCCATTCCATTCCATTCCATTCTAGTGATATGAGACTAAAACCAAGTGCCTAGTGCAGTGGTGGGATTCAGCCAGTTTGCATCACTTTGGGAGAACCGGTTGTTAACTTTCTGAGCAGTTTGATGAACTGGTTGTTGGAAGAAATCATTACGGCAGAGAATCGGTTGTTAAATTATTTGAATCCCACCACTGGCCTAGTTTCTAAAATGTACGTAGAGGACATAGAGATAAGGTCATGAGATAAGGACATTTTGTCCCTCAAAATGTCAAGCATCCTTTGCTGCAGGAGATGGATATGAGCCCTTTGTTGGAAAAAGTTATTTCTAAGGCCCAGCTAGGTATCCAAGATAAGGTCTTTTCTGTTGAAGAACTCCAATGAGGGGACACCAACTGGCATGGAAAGATAGACTCACTGGCTGAAGAAACCTGGAGGTGAAATCCACAAGACTTAAAGTTGCCAAGGTTGGAGACCCCTGAGTCAAAGGTTATCTGTATGACTGTAACTTTGTTGCTGGTAATCCTTATGATTTATATTGATATTGATGGTTTCCTGATTGCTTATTTGTAGCCTATAACTATTATTAAGTGTTGTATCATTAAGTGTTAAACTTGTACCCTATGACCATCATTAAGTGTTGTACCTCGATGAAGGTATCTTTTCTTTTATGTACATTGAGAGCCTATGCACCAGAGACAAATTCCTTGTGTGTCCAATCATGCTTGGCCAATAAAAAATTATATTCTGTTCTATCGGATGAAATGCCCTCTTGCAAGCCAAAAGCCAAATCTAAGTAACATTTAATTTCAAATTATCTCTTGTTACTTCCAATATTTTTTTTTTCAATCAAAGTCATGTTTCACTGCTCCAGTTTTCTGGGGCAGGGAATTATCTCACATCAGACTAGTCACTGGGATTTCAGGTGAACTCAATACCTTGGACTTCCTTCCAATGAGCAGGAGACCTAGTGCTCTCTCCCACTGGAGTGAAAGGAAACTATGGATAATTATGGCCGCATCTGGCCTGCTTAAAATTTTTACTGACTATGGTCCTTCCTTTTTAAGGGACACTGTGCCCAGCCAAAACAATCTGAATCCCAAGGCATATTTGCCTCAGGGATCAAGGGGGTGTTTTGTTTCCACTTCATTTCAATCAATCAATCAATCAGAATAGAGGTGGAAGGAACCATGGAGGCCTTCTAGTCCAGCCCCCTGCTCAAGCAGGAGTTCCTATACTATTTCAGACAAGTGATTGTCCAGTCTCTTCTTGTTCAGTCCAAGCCTGAACTTGGGGACTGTTTAACAAAATTGCCTTCTCCTTTGCTATTTTAGAACAAGGAACAAGAAAAATCGAATCTATCGGTAGCACAATCATCAGCACTTGAGGGCCTCTCTCATCAGTTTTACGGAAATACCAGATTGTATAGGATGCACAAGAGGCCCATGATCCGTGTTCTGAAAAATTGAGATCCAGCATCTTATGTTGAATAGTTCAGAATCAGCTTAAAACAATATTCCATACTTTAGCGTGTAAAGGACACCTGCTTTCCAAGCAGTCTGAAAAAAACTGTGATATTTCTACTCCCCACATTCAATTCTCAGGGAAGGACAACCACCTTGATGATTAGGCTAAGCCAGTGGTGGGTTTCTACCGGTTCACCCCAGTTCAGGCGAACCGGTAGTGGCATCGGCGGAAGGCTCCGCCCACCCACCTGGATGTCATCATGGACGCTCTGCGTGTGTGTGTGTGCACACGCGTGCTCACAGTTCTGAACCTGTAGTGAAGGTAAATTCAACCCACCACTGGACTAAGCCAACTTGAAATGGGTGCTCAGGCTTTTGGAAACAGAGACTGGACACCTATATTTTTCCTACCTTGTTGAAAAAGTTTAGCAATGACAGAGTATCTTTATTGACTGTAAATCTCTGCCTTTCAAAATTCCCCAGTTCTTCGTCAATGGGGTCCAACCCGGGAATAAACACCCAGGTTATGACATTCAGATCTGCTGTTACATCTCCCTTTCGGTCCAAGTACAATTTCCGATGGGAAATGTTGCAAAATTCATTCTTCTCCAGAAATGGATGGAACTAGAACAGAAACATCCAGGAATTTTAAAAGCAGAAACCTTGGTTTCCTATCCCAGGTGGTCTTTTCACATTTGAAACCTTCATCTACGGTTGTCAAACTTGTAAATACAGTGAGTTGGGAGAACAGGTGTTACCACTTTCTTCAAAATTGAAGAAGGCTCTGATAAATTGGTCAATCATATATTGGGGGGGCGGGAATATGTATTGACAAAATGTAATTGACCAAATTTGCCTTTTAAGGGGAAGATTTTAGAGTTCGTCAGAAATAATTGAACAAAGAAACAAATAATGAGATTCATCAACACCTTAGGAAAAAAAGGATCTGTATAGGGTCTTCTGCTGAAGCAGGGGTTGGGTTAGAAGACCTATGAGGTTCCTTCTAACTCTATTATTCTATGTTCAGAAACACATCAATTTGGACTCCTGAAGAGAGAATGTTGGGCTATATGACCTCATGGTGTCCTTCAAACTGATCCATGTAAAATTCTACACTGTTACTCATAATATCCTACATATAGCAATTTATGTAAAAATGTATACATTGTTCCAAAAGTAGAAGTTTTGACACCAATATATGCATCATAGTTCGACACTTTGAAATTTTCTATCTATCTATCTATCTATCTATCTATCATATTTGTTGGCCACCCAGATTGGCCAAGCTGTTGGCCCTTTATAGCAGAAGGAGGTTGATAACCCGCTCCTTGTTGTGGTCCACCAGCAGCCTGTGGAGCTGGCAATGGAGTCAGACAGCGATGAGGCTGAGGAAGAGCATGGGTCAGTCCTGGAGGCTGGGAAAGACCCAGATGAGGGCTCTGCTTCAGAGGCAGAGGTGGGACCAGGGCCATCGGGGAGTGAGGTGTGGACTCCAGAGCCTCCAGAGACTGACAGTAATGAGGCAGAGGAACAGGATGAGCCTGTTCCTAATGCATGCATGAGAAGAGCTGCCAGAAGGCAAGAGCAGCTAAAGCAAAGAGGACAACTCGGGAGTAGGGCCAAGAGATGATTGGCCCCTCCCATAAGGCTTAAAAGACCAGCAATGACATTTGGACTCTTTGCCGGAAAACAACATTGATTGCTTTGACTTGTTGTATTTGTTTCGTATCGGTGTCTTCTGAATTTTTGCCAAGAAAGGCCTTTGGCAGTTTTTCTAATTGGACCAAGGTTGGTGATAGGACTGAGGAATTGTGTTGCGAGGAATTTGCTTTAATTTAGTTGGACTACGCTGAGATGAAGTAATTCTCAGCTATTTTAATAAAGTTTGTTTTTACACTGTTTGTTTTTACACTGACCTACTACCTACCACTGACCTACTACCTACTTGGGCCTGGGTCACAACACTCCTTAGGAGTTTCATGGATCCTAGTAGGGACTCCATACCTGCCAAGGCTGCAGTCTTGAGGCCTCCAACCTCTCTTGGCCCTTTTTACTTCTCCTCCTGGATCTGGAAGAATATGCAGCTTTCAAGGCATAGGCCAGAGTCCTAACAACACTGTGTAAATGGAGGTGAAATGGGATCCATATACTCCTCCTTTCCTCTCCAGGCTCCAACGGTGCTTTCTGGGTGCATCTTTTTCGATCTTTCACAGAAGAAATGTGCTTTGAATAAGAACAGTGAAAAGACCGATCCGCAAATTTCAGTTTCACAAATTGGCTGGGTTCAGAATCTTCTGGCCTTGTTTTTTCCTGAAAAGCAAAGCTCCAAATACTATGGACATATTCGTCAAGATTCTCCCGTCCCAATACCAAATACTCGATGCTTTCCACGATCCAGACTTTCCCTTCAATTGGTCCTGGCACACCTTCAAATGTTAACTGCAAAGTATAGATTCTGTCCCAAACGTTAACCGTTTCTATGTAGTTCACAAAGACGTTGACTTGTCTCCACTTAGAGATGGCATCCCTGAGAGGTTCTGTATGCCCAGTCACTGAGAATCGTCGTGATATAACCACACAAATTCCATTCCTGACAAGCATAGGAGTAAAAGTCCTCATGAAATTCTCTCCTTCTTCTGTGTCTGAAGTAAAGAGACCAATCAAGGCCCATCTGAAATGGAGGAGCAGTTGGACAATTGCTGGATATGTGATCCCTTTTTTGGGGAGGATCCGGTGGAAAAAAGGGAATCGGTTTTTATCATTGAGAGCCTCTGAAACAATTGCATCACTGATCTGAAAAAGTAATGAAGAATGCTATGATATATTTGGGGTCAAATGAAGTTCAGAATACTAGATTTTAATAAATCCAACTTCCTAGTCATGAACATCTTGGAATGACACATTAGTAATTACGCCCTGAACCATATTTAGATACAGGATGTAAAGCATAGAACGATAATGAGACTGTACATAAAACTAAAAGAAGAAAACAACTGAAGTTAAAAAGAATAAATATAAAGAATTCAAATCATATTTTTATGTCATGTTAGCGGTAAAAGGAAACCAGGCTGTCAAGGAACATGGTGGCCAGATACCATCAACGCTGACACCAGCCACAACATAGAGCAACTCAAAGAAGCAGTGCAAGATCAGAAGATGTGGAGAGACCAGGTCCATAGAATTATCAAGAGTCAGACACGACTGAATGGATAACATCATCATCATATCATCGACCTACATATGCAGATCTTAATTGAACTGTTTTGTTCAAATAAATATCTATAGTATATGTTGTTTTTTAATTCTCAGGAAATGTAGGTTTTATTTTAGTGCATGGGTCATAAAAGGACACTATGTTGTTCTCCAATTGTACAGTCCAAGATACTTTTCTCTCTCTTCCTTATACAATTGAAGAATGAATAAGAATGTTATTTATTTATTTATTTTAACTCTGGAGCTTTGCAAATGTAAGCGTGTCCTGTAGCATGGATTGGGTTAAATCTTCCCTAGCTAGCCATTGTGTCCAATTGCTCAAATCTTGAGTAAATATCATCCTAACATATTTTTGCATTGAAATATTTGGCAATTTGGAAGGTCCATTTGTAGAGGCTCATCAATATTAATGTTCCAACCTTAATGAGGATGGCCATCTCCCTCTCTACTTTGATATCCTGGGTTGTTTGTGCAGGAATCTTTTTAGCTCGTTCTCCAGCTGTGCAAAACACAAGGAGACCGAAGCTCCTGATACAATCGGTCAGTTGTACAATCCAAGATGGGTTTAATTAAAAATTGGTTTCTTCTACAGTGGTGGCCAAAATTGTGGAAACCTTTTGGGAAAAGTGTGTTTTCTAAAACTAGCTAATAACACCACTTTTTTTGGGAGTAGTACCATAAAATTATATATCAATGGAAAGGTAATTTAATCAAGAATGTAATGCAATAACTGTTATGAAGGATTTTCTATTAGAATAGCAGTTACAGTATAAAGAAGAAAAGTGAAACACAAAGAAAAAAATGAGATATACAAAAATTATCATGCCAGTTAATACTTAGTTGGGTAACCTTTAATCTGAATTACGGCCTTACTTCTTTTTTTTTTCTTTTGTCATAACAGAATACACAACAATTGTTATAGATAAAACAACATATTTTGAAATATGCATCAACTATATCAATTTGATATGATGAAGGGAACAATAGGACAGGAACGGTAAGCACTTTTGTGCTCTTCCCATGGAGTGAATCAAATCTTTCAGTTCTGCAGCTCTTATAATGTGAGACCAGGATTGAGTGATTGCTTCTATTAATTGGGTTTTATTGCTGGGTCGCTTCTGACTAACAAGTTTCCTTAGCCGGTTCCATGATTTTCAGTTGCGTTAAGGTCTGGACTATTCCCAGGCCATTCCAGCAGTGGGTTAGGATTAGGGTGTTGTTATTAGTCATCAAACCTCAAAAATACACTTTTCCCAAAAGGTTTTCAAAATTTTGGCCACTACTGTACAAGACAGAATTTGGGCATTCTCTCCTTTTCCACAGCTTTAATTTTAGACTATTAAATATAGGTCTGGATTTTAGACAAAGAACAAAAATACATACATTCTGAAATCAATTCTGAGGGCAGCAGTTGAAGTTCTTTTATCCACCTATAAGATACATTTCAGATTTTGTTCTAGCAGTGATATATTTTAAGTACTAAATATCAGCTCTGCATAAGAGCATTTACGTAACCTTGGCACGATAGACAGTAAAATATTGGGATGTGTTATGCTTTGTTTGGTTTTTTTGAAATTTAAGCAGCAAATTCACTTCAGCCCTTGTTTTAAATCAGCTCCTTTGGCGAAGGGGGAAGTTAGAGCCAGTCTTGGAGAAAACTACTCCTAGATAAGAAAACATATTAATTCATTCTGGTTCATCATCAGACAGCCATTTATAGCTACAGTGTCATTTCCAAAGACCATAAATTTGAGTTTTATTTACTAATAATCTTAGACTGAATAGAGGATAATATTTATAGCTCAAAGTTGAAATGTGAGGTATTTGATGCTCTCTAAGCTTGATTGTTTTCTTGTAGACATTTCATTACCAAACTACGTAATTTCATCTGCGCTAGTAGGGAATGGGGTTTGCTCATATTTTTTATTCTGGGCCCAGTCAGTGTGGGTGGAAGTAGTCTTGCTGGTTCCTTGGTTGGACATTATTTAGACAAGGACAATACAGCAACCCTGAACATCACAAAAAGGAAACAGACCATCTATACAACATTTTCCAACAAAGAAGATATCCAAGCAATTTCATCCAAAAGTTCCTGATTATCCAACCTAATATAACACAACTAACACAAGATGTGAAAAGGATAACACTGCTGTTCATCAAAAAAACATCTCACCAACAAGCTTTTACAACTATTACAACCAAATGATATCATTGTAGCAAGAAACCAACTAAAGTTGGTTTCTTGCCAACCAGAAGATTGGCTGGTTCCACCAAAACATTCCAAAACATACTAGGTAAAGAGTCATCTACAACAGGGGTCTCCAACCTTGGCAACTTTAAGACTTGTGGACTTCAACTCCCAGAGCTTTGCTGGCTGAGAAACTCTGGGAGTTGAAGTCCACAAGTCTTAAAGTTGCCAAGGTTGGAGACCCCTGATCTACAACATAGAGTGTAAGGACTATGACAGCCTCTGTGTAGGACAGAGAGGCAAAAGGCTAGCACAATGCATCTATGAACACCAATCAGCAGTCAGAAGTCCCTTTGATTGGACACAAAGCCTCTCCTCACCTTCACAAGTGTGCAGCAAAAGCCCCCAAAGCAATGGGGAAGGTATCATAAGAGGATATGTCTCCCCCCCTCCCCAGAGTGTACCCCAACCCATAGCCATGATACCAATGAAGGCCATGGAGAAAAGCAGCTCTTGAATTACATAGGCAAAATATGGCTGGTTCTATCGCTCACCCACCACTGCCCGACCACAATTTACCAGATAGAGAAACACACACACAAACCTGTGGGACTTTGTAGGTACCTACTAATGTTGACATCTGAATGGAGGTTTCCCTCTTAGCTGCATCAACAAGAGCCAAAAGGTTTTCCTTCCTCCCACAGCTGTAGTTGGGAACATTGGCTTGCCCAGTAGAGAGGATGTCCAGCAAGGCTTCTGAAGTAGCAAGGGTGCTGACATAGTTGTCATGCATGTTGTAGCCAAGAGTGAGATTTGGTAGGAGCTGGGGATTCTCGTTAACCATTTGAACGGCGAAAACCATGATTAGCAGTTTAAAATAATGCCCTGTGCTGTAAGATAGGTTCATGTTATTATCATCATCATCAACAGAAACAACAAAATCATTTTTAAATTTAATCCTCTCTACTTACACAAGCCTCTTGTGCAGCAGTGAAAGACACTTATCTTCGGGAATGGGTGCGTGCAGGAGCACATGTGTGCTATGCGCGCACATGCCTGTTTTGCAGATTTATTTATTTATTTATTTATTTTGTCACAACAATATATGTAGGTATCATACAAAAAAATTATATAGTATATAAACACTTATATGAGTAAATATAAGGAGGTATAAGCATATATATATATATAGGAAGAAGAAAAGAAAAACAATAGGACAGGAATGGTAGGCATGTTTGTGCGCTTATGCACGCCCCTTATGGTCCCCTTAGGAATGGGGTGAGGTCAATAGTAGAAAGTTTTTGGTTAAAGCTTTGGGGATTATGAGAAGAGACCACAGAGTCAGGTAAAGTATTCCAAGCACTGATGATTCTGTTACAGAAGTCATATTTTCTGCAATCTAGATTAAAGCGGTTGACATTAAGTTTAAATCTATTGGTTGCTCTTGTATTATTGCAATTAAAGCTGAAGTAGTCTTTGACAGGAAGGACATTACAATAGATGATTCTGTGAGTTAAACTTAGGTCTTGTCAAAGGTGACGGAGTTCCAAGTTTTCTAAGCCTAGGATTTCGAGTCTGGTGGGATAAGGTATTTTGTTGTTTTCAGAGGAATGGAGAACTCTTCTTTTCTGGACACGTTCAATTGTATTGATGTCAGAGATGTGGTGAGGGTTCCAAACAGGCAAGCTGTTAAAAAATGGGACGTAATGACGTCCTGGCGGGTGGGTGGAGCCTACCACCACCGGTGCTACCGGTCCAGTGAACCAGATAGAACCGGGGAGATTTCACCGAAGCTTCTGTGTCAATGCCTTACAGATCAAAAGACATACACAAATGATAGCCACCTATCAGCTGGTAGCTTTTATGAACACTGAGAAGATGGAATGGAGATAGTCCTCCACCACGGTTAAGAATCACAAGTACACCAGTATTTCTACCAGTCTTAATATTCATCTGCCCAGTAACCTGTATTCAGAATCGTTCAATCATTGAAGTAGAACTACCA
Organism: Ahaetulla prasina; assembly: GCF_028640845.1. Lineage (NCBI taxonomy): Eukaryota > Metazoa > Chordata > Lepidosauria > Squamata > Colubridae > Ahaetulla > Ahaetulla prasina. Next base: position 30,218,090 of record NC_080540.1, on the reverse strand, counting down.
TAAAATGAAGAGGATGTTTTATAAGTGACCCAGAAAAGCAACTGCAAAACGAACTCATCCTCTGTTCTTTTAAGGATCAGGCATTGAATATTGTATCAATGAATGGTTATATAAATATGAAAATGAGGTGGCAGAAGAATCTGCAACCCTTTCAGTCACTACTTTAAACCCCACTTAGTATTCAAGTGATTGAATGAGAATGGATAAATAATCTGGACTTGGTTCAGATTTTAATTGCTTCTTGTTTGGATTTGAGTCTCTCCCACAATAGAAGATCAAAGATGAAAGCCACGGATAACTGAATGATTCAAGAAATTAGACAGGTCCTGCAATATCAGCAAGGAGTAAGTCAAATCAAAAGAAAAGAAGAGCATTAAAACTGCAAATGGAGGGAATGAAACTCTATCACACTGAATAACTTACGAGCGAGATGGACTAGAAGGAGCCATGTTGAAAGGCAACATTCTAGGTGATGATGTTGTTTCAGTGGTGACTATGCCAATGAAATGGTCTCCTGGCCTGTAATAGTTCCATGGTTTTTCCACATCCCGGTTCTCAAAATTCAGTGGGCATTTCATTCTAAGGTTCACAGAAACTGCACGAGACATCACCAGCACCAGAAGCAGAAGAACCATAACTTATAGGGCTGAATGAATCCCCTTCCTGTTTCTAAGCATGAACAACAACAAGAATTAGAAGAATTCAAAGCACCCTCACTTTCCTGATTCAGACAGAGACAAACCAATCTTCACCTGGAAAGGAGAGAAAAGTACCTTCAAGAGCACAATCTCTGTCTGTCCCTTAACTTGTGCCATATAGCATGACCTGTGGTATTTTTTTCCTTTTCTGATGCAAGATCCCTTTCATATTTCTTCACTGATGTTTATGTCAAAGGCAAGAAGTAGCAGAACAGTTCACCAGCAAAACACCAGAATTATGAAAATTACAGTGAGAAGAAATTTCTCCTCTTGGGATCCTGAACTCCTTCCAGGGCCCCACATTGTAAATGGACAGCTGCAGATTTTTAGTATCTTAGTGAAAAATCACAAATCCACTCTTGGGAGCAGTGTTCGCTAATGGTTGTGGTCTTTTGTGTCAGGACATGCCCAGAAAGTGATGCTGGAGGAAGATAAGCAGATAGACTTCTGCTGTCCTTCAAAGAGAGATCGTGTCTCCAGAGAACAATGGAGATGTCAGCTAGAGCTATGATGTTTGGTGACATTCTAGGTTGGTGACACTTAACTCTAGTGCTGTGTCCTAATACCTATTAAGTAATCAGTACCCTTGAACCCTGTCCAATGTTAAGAGTTGAGCCTGTGCGTGCTTTTGTTTTCTATTAGATCTCCATATATGAATCCTAAGGTGGAGATGATTTTAAAATGGTTTATGAATGAAGCAGGAGTGAAATGCTCCCAGTTCGGGCCGGATCAACCGATCCGGTAGTGATGGTGGAAGGTGGTTCGGAGAAATGGTAGCAAAAATCGCTGCCTCCCTGCCCATGCCCACCCAATCGCCCAGTCGCCTGCTTGCCACTTCTTCTAAAAAATGTGTTTTTCCGCTCCTCTGAAAACAACAAAATACCTTACGCCACCAGACTTGAAATCCTGGGATTAGAAAACTTAGAACTCCGCCCACTCCGACAAGACCTGTGTTCAACACAGAGAATCATCTATTGCAATGTCCTTCCTGTTAAAGACTACTTCAGCTTCAGTCACAATAATACAAGAGCAAACAATAGATTCAAATTTAATGTTAACCGCTTCAATCTTGATTGCAGGAAATATGATTTTTGTAACAGAGTTGTTAACGCTTGGAACAACTACCTGACTCTGTGGCCTCTTCTCAAACTCCCAAAAGCTTTAACCAAAGACTATCTACTGTTGACCTCACCCCATTCCTAAGAGGTCTATAAGGGGCTTGCATAAGAGCACAAAAGTGTCTACCGTTCCTGTCCTAATGTTCCCTTTCATTATATCAAATTAATGCAATTATTACATACTTTTGCTCATATATATGCTTATATGATATTTTGTTGATTTATGTTGATGCTTGTGTATACTGTTGTGACAAAATAAAATAAAATAAAAAGGCCTGATTGTCAGAGCCTCTTTACTTTACTTTTAAAAGCATTTTTTACGACCTATTCGGCCGAATAGGTTGTAAAAAATGCTTTTAAAAGTAAAAAAAAAAGATTGCGTGCCACAGCTGATCACCCCCCAACACACACACATTGTTCTACTTACCTCATGCCTCCTTTTGGCGTGCATGAATAGGCTTCTCACATTTGGTGTGAGGTGCACACTGCACATGCACGCGCACAGCTGCGCATGTGCAGCCAACGAACCAGTTGTAAACTGGTTCAGATTTCGCCACTGGATTGAAGTGAAAATTTTATTTCCATTGTTTTCCAGTGTTGGAAGAAATGTCCATCTGGGTTCAGTTCCAAGTGGGGAGAAAGACACTGGAAACACGGAGGCTAGAATAGAATAGAATAGAATAGAATAGAATAGAATAGAATAGAATAGAATAGAATAGAATAGAATAGAATAGAATAGAATTTTATGGGCCAAGTGTGATTGGACACACAAGGAATTTGTCTTGGTGCATATGCTCTCAGTGTACATAAAAGAAAAGATACGTTCATCAAGGTACAAAATTTACAATACAATTGATGGTCAATATATCAATATAAATCATAAGGATTGCCAGCAACAAGTTATAGTCATACAGTCATAAGTGGAAAGAGATTGGTGATGGGAACGATGAGAAGATTAATAGTAGTGCAGATTCAGTAAATAGTCTGACAGTGTTGATGGAATTATTTGTTTAGCAGAGTGATGGCCTTCGGGAAAAAACTGTTCTTGTATCTAGTTGTTCTGGTGTGCAGTGCTCTATAGTGTCGTTTTGAGGGTAGGAGTTGAAACAGTTTATGTCCAGGGTGCGAGGGGTCTGTAAATATTTTCACGGCCCTCTTCTTGATTCGTGCAGTATACAGGTCCTCAATGGAAGGCAGGTTGGTAGCAATTATTTTTTCTGCAGTTCTAATTATCCTCTGAAGTCTGTGTTTTTCTTGTTGGGTTGCAGAACCGAACCAGACAGTTGTAATTTATTATATAAAATTATTATATATTATTATAATTATATTATTGTTATATATTATATAATCTTTTATTATTTAAAAGATTATATAATATATAAACATATATATGAGGAGAAACAAGGTGTATAAGCATATATATATATATATAGGGGAAGAAACAATAGGACAGGAACAGTAGGCACTTTTGTGCTCTTATGCACGCCCCTTAGAGTCCTCTTAGGAATGTGGTGAGGTCAACAGTGGATAGATTTTGAATAAAGCTTTTGGGGTTATGAGAAGAGATCACAGAGTCAGGTAATGCATTCCAAGCATAGATAATTCTGTTACAGAAATCGTGTTTTCTGCAATCTAAACTGGAGCGGTTGACATTAAGTTTAAATCTGTTGGTAGCTCTTGTGTTATTGTAGTTGAAACTGAAGTAGTCATTGGCAGGAAGGACATTACAACGGATGATTGTATGAGCTAAACCCAGGTCCTGTCGAAGGCGACGAAGTTCCAAGTTTTCTAGACCCAGGATATCAAGTCTGGTGGAATAAGGTATTTTATTGGTTATGGAGGAGTGGAGAACTCTTCTCATAAAATACCTTTGGACGCTCTCAGCTGTATTGATATCAGATATATAGTATGGGTTCCAGACAGGCGAGCAGTAATCAAGAATTGGCCTAGCAAATGTTTTATATGCTCTGGTCAGTAGCGTGGTGTTTTTGGAAAGGAAGCTACGTAGAATTAAGTTAACAACTCTTGGAGCCTTTTTTGTTATATAGTTGCGTTTTTGAAGAATTTACTTGTGAAGATCAAAGTACATTGTTACATAAAAGACGAAAGACAAGGCAAGAATTGTATTGGATGAAATAGAATATTTACACACAATGTAATGAAAAACAAGCTGAATTAATCTTCTTAGATGCAGGGAAAACTTTTGAGAAATTTCATTTAGAGTCTGAAAGGTATGGACTTTGGAGAGAATTTTATTCAAGGAATTAAATAATATATACACCTCAGAATTATGTTTAATAATGATCTAATTAAATTATGGGATATCCAGAAGCGACCAAGACAAGGTAGCCATTTTCCCTCTATGTTTTTCCTCCTTTTTGCACTTGAGATGTTGACTTGACATGGCCCAGGAGGAAGGAAAGCAGAAGGGAGGTTCCGTTAGGCTAGTTGCCTAGCAACAGTCAAGATTCCGATCAGTGACAGTTGGCTGGAGCAACATTCCAAGGAGTGACAGTTGATAGAAGAGTCTGTGGAGTCCCTCTCTTTTCTTTGCTGGAAATGACATTTAATGCTCAAATGTGATCCCTGTGTATGAATTTCACTCTTGAATTTTAAACCCTGACCCTGCTCTTGAACCATGGACTAACTTTACAAAGAGAAATTTCCCAACAGCTAGAACAATTGATGAGTGGAACAACTAGCTTCCAGAAGGTGTGAATCTTCCAACAGTGGAAGTTTTTAAGAAGAAATTGGATAACCAGTTTTCTGAAATGCTGAAGGGTTTCTTGCTTAAGCAGGGGGTCCAAGCAGACCTCCAAGGTCCCTTCCAACTCTGTTATTCTATTCTATTCTATTCTATTCTATCCCTTTCTATGTTCTTCCTTCAAAAACCCACTTTGTAGAATGAAGTTGCCCTGAATGACCAATTTCAGGAAGGGTGGGCAGATGAGATTCTTCACAAGTTATGTGCTAGTCGTTCCCGACTCTTGGCGGGGGGGGTGCTCATCTCCGTTTCAAAGCCAAAGAGCCAGCGCTGTCCAAAGATGTCTCCGTGGTCATGTGGCCGGCATGACTAAACACCAAATGCGCACGGAACGCTGTTACCTTCCCACCAAGGTGGTCCCTATTTTTTCTACTTGCATTTTTTAGGTGCTTTTGAAACTGCTAGGTTGGCAGAAGCTGGACAAGTAACGGGAGCTCACCCCGTTACACAACACTAGGTATTCAAACCGCTGAACTGCCAACCTTTCAATTGACAAGCTCAGTGTCTTAGCATAATAAATCACAGGTTACTTCTTGCCATTCTGTTATCTGCAAAGAAAAATAGTCTTAGATATAAGAACTATTTGCAAACTTCAGACTCAGGGGTTGATATTGGGATGTTATGATGAAACTTACCATAAGTCACTAGGAGCTGCAAGGCTACATTCCTTATATATCCATTTGCTTACTAAACTGTCCCATTCATCTGGAAGCTAATTTCACCCACACTATTGTGGCTAAAAATGTATTGTTATTGGTTGTACTGTAGATGAGTAGTAATTTCTTTAGGACTGTACAGGAGTAGGAATGGGAATAGCTTTAGGAATAGGAGGAATATGTCCTCTCCATGTGCATCTTGCTCCGTGTCTTCCCTTACTTGTCAATTTTAAACCAATTTTTAAAATGTTAGTAGTACTAGTTATTGTTTTAATCTTTCTTCTTCTTTTTTCTTGATTGTAAGCTGCCTGGAGACATCTCTAGCCAAGATGGGCACCATTTAGGTTTAAAAATGAATAAACAAACAAACATTAAATGATCAAAACCCGTTAATCAAGCCTACTAAATGACATTTTTGAACAAAATAATAGATCCCTAAAAGTCATTTTTTAAATTTTATTTTGACATCAAATATTCTTTGGTATTCAGATCTGGTCTAAAAACGACAATGTAGCATTTGGGGCTGAAGATGCAGACCAGCAGACCAGCACTGGATGCTAAAATGGAGAAAACCTGCACGGCCACCATGTACTTCCCCTTGGTGCTCAGGTAGGCTGGCACAAAGGACACCCAGACACTGCAGAAGACCAGCATGCTGAAGGAGATCAGCTTGGCTTCGTTGAAGACCCCAGGGAGATTCCTGGCCAGGAAAGCCACTGTGAAGCAGACAGCAGACAAGAAGCCCATGTACCCAAGGGCAACATAAAACATGGAGACAGAACCTTGATTACATTTTAGGATGATCTCTCTAGGTTGAGAGTGCATGTCAGAGTCAGGGAATGGGGGGGAAGTTCCCAACCAGATGCTGCAGATGACAACTTGGAGGCCAAAACAAGAAAGCACAATGGAGTTGGCCAAGCTCTTCCCCAACCATCTCTGCACTTTATTCCCTGGTTTTGTAGCCAAGAAGGCTAACACCACTGTGACTGTTTTGGCCAAGATTGAAGAAATGGCAATTGAGAAGATAATGCTGAAGGCTGTTTGTCGGAGGAGGCAGGTCACTCGTCTTGGCCGGCCAATGAATAGGAAGGAGGTCAAGATGGAAAGCAGGAGGGAGATCAGGAGAATGTAAGAGAGGTCCCGGTTGTTGGCTTTGACAATTGGTGTTTCCAGGAATTTAATGAAGATCCACAAGCTAAAGCCTGTAATTAAAGAGAGGAACAAGGCAATGGCAGTCAAAATAATCCCCAGATTTTCCTTATAAGAAAGATAGCTTTTCATCTTGGGAATACAGTGAACTCGACTGATATTTGGATGTTGATCTTCCGGACATTTGATACATTTGTCTGCATCTGAAAAAGAGCAAGAGTAGGATCCCCCTTAAAGATGTCCTTTTATAAAATGCATCCAGCTCTATTCTGTTTGAAACTGTCAGCTTAGTTCATCAGATTTGCCAGCTTTGTGAGAGCTCTAATCTGGATTGTCATCATAACAAGAAGTAGAGAATGGAAGCTGCACAGAGTGATTTCATTAGTGTCTAGAAGCAACCAAGATAGTTTTGTGACTCTTGGGTTATGAGAAAATTTGAAACTCGAAGCTGTGGCTGCCCATAGAAATGGGTCCCACAAAACATGGAACAATCCGATCAATCACCATCCAAAGACCCAGTCAAGGTTCAAACAATATATGGATAAAAATTTGGTGGATTATGCAGAATGTTTTGAAGAAGATTAAGTTTCAACCACAATTTTTCCTTTTAGGGATTACGATGGATTTATACAGTAACTGATACTAAATTGATTTTGAACTTGATAACCGACCCGTACACTCACACAGAGAGGGCCTTCTCAGGGTGCCATCCGCCAAGCAATGTCGGTTGGCGGCCCCCAGGGGAAGGGCCTTCTCTGTTGGAGCTCCTACGCTTTGGAATGAACTTCCCCCTGGTTTACGTCAAGTGCCTGATCTTCGGACTTTTCGCCATGAGCTGAAAACGCACCTATTTATTCAAGCGGGACTGGATTAAAATTTTATTGGGGTTATTTATATTTTTATATTTTAAATTGTTTTAAATTTTTCGGCCATATCATAATATGTTTCCTTTTAAATTTCTTTTAATTTGTATACAGTGTATTTTTACTTGGCTGTACACCGCCCTGAGTCCTTCGGGAGAAGGGCGGTATAAAAATCGAAATAAAAAAAAAAATAACAGCAGCAAGATTACTGATTGGACAGTACTGGAAGAAAAAAGAACTACCCACAATAGAAGAATGGATATTGAAAGTTTCTAATTTGGCGGAGATGGCCAAAATCTCAGCCTTTTTGAAAGACAATACTCAAGAAAAATATTTAAACGAATGGAAGAAATGGATTGACTATATTCAAAATAGATATCAGACTAAGAGATATCAGACGGCCTTTGAATGAAGGACGTAATTTTTTATTTTAAAGGAGGAAGTCAGGATATGCGAAAGAGAAGGATTATAATTGTGTTAGACTTTAAAAATTTAATGTATGAATGTTAGTTTTTTGAACTATACCTTGTGTTTGCTCCGGGAAGTCTGGGGGGGAGGGGGGTTTTAGAGGGAGTGGGGAGGGAGGGGGAGGGGGGAGAAAAATTTATTTGTTTTTGTAAAACTTTTCAAATAAAAAGAAAAAAAGAAAAAAAGGTTCAAACAATATATACTGGAATCTGAGAAATCTCACTATTCAGAGCAATGAGGTAAACAATGATGTGAAACATGGAAGATGTGATGTAAAACATGAAGAACAAGAGATGTCATCTGTCTCATAGTACTCAACTCACACTTATCCTATATCTTTATCCATAATTTGTAACCCAGTTTACTTGACCAGTATCAACCTCCAAGATAATTTCTTATAATTATGAAATAAATGTATATTTTGATCAAAACTCTGGCCAAGTCTTCAAACATACATGCTCCTGGAAAATGTCAGAGTCATTTTCCTCCCAAAAAGACTTTCTCCTGCTGTCACCCACCTTCCATGGTGGAGATGGTTCCTTCTGCACATGGACGACAATTGTAACAGCAGATGGGCTTCCCTTCCTGAGCCACCTTCATGAATCCAGGAGAACAACTTTCCACGCACCTGGAATGGGGCAGGGGCTGGGCAGAGAGAGAAAGAAATAACATCCACGGCATGATTTAGTGTATTTCCGAAACAGGTAAAAAGAAAAGTTGCGGATCTCCAATTTAAGGCTTATCTTTTGCTAAATTTGAAGCCTCAAAAAAAAAAAAAAGCAACCCACCTTGGAGTTCATCAAACTGATTTGGTTGCTTGTTGCCTATTTATCCTCTCTTCTAATGTTTCTCACACATAATTTTTACAGAATACAGAATAACAGAGTTGGAAGGGACTATGGAGGTCTTCTAGTCCAGTCCCCTGCTCAAGCAGGAGACCTTATACCTTATTCTGGACAAATGGCTGCCCAATTTCTTCTTTAAAACCTCCTGTTGTGGAGCACCCACAAGTTCTGAAGGCAAGCTGTTCCACTGATTAAGTGTTCTTACTGACGGGAAATTTCTCCTTACTTCTAGCTTGGATCTCTCTCTCTTTGATAAGTTTCCATCTGTTACTTCTTCTCTTGCCCTGTGTGTTTTGGAGATTGACACCTTCTTCTCTGTGACAACCCTTCAAATATGGGGAGATTACTATCATGTCACCTCAGTCCTTCTTTTTGCTAGACTAAACATTCCCAGTTCCCAAAACTGTTGATCATATGGTTGAGCCTCCAGTCCCCTAATCTTCTTTGTTCCTCTTCTCTGCATTCCTTCTAGAATTGCATGTTCTTTTTAGTTTACATTTTCAATGTACATACTCAAGGTAAAGTCAGATGGATTTTCTGCTTTGGTGGAATGATTCCTGTTGCCCCACAATTTAAATCTTTCTGCCTCACAGAAAGATTTAACTGAGAGACAGTTAACGGTTAAGGATATTTTTCTCAGACACCTGAACATGTAACCAATGAATATTTTTCCTCTTGGAGAACTGAGATGACATCCTTGCCCCAATTCTGCAATCCTCTTAGTAAGACCTTCAGAAAGGATAGAATAAAGTCTAAAATGGTGTAGGAAGCAGAGGGTTGGACTAGAAGACCTCCAAGGTCCCTTCCAACTCTTCTATTCTGTTCTGTTCTGTTTTATCTTTTCCCCACCTTGTTCAGCATTTCCATCTTTGCAGTAGCATTCAGATTCATCATCAACTTGAAATCCAAGGATCCCTGCCTTTCTAGACTCCCAACGGTCCCTCTGCTGACCGACATATTGGGGAAAATCATCCAGTTCACAATGTCCAGGTCTGACACCAGCAATCCATTCTCATTCAAATATACCCCATCAATACAATTATTATAAAACTGAGAGGTTTGAAGGAAAGGATGAAGCTGGAACGGAAGAGTAAAAGGGGCGATGTTACATTAGACACGGAAAGTTCTCTGTCAAGGCTCCTCCATTTGAGCTGTAACGAAGGATCTGTATACCGAGGAATACAGAATAAGAATCTTGTTAAAAGGAAGCAAAATGAAAAGGGTGGTGAACAGAGGCACTTTATATCTCTTCCCTTTCATAATTGTCTCTGCAGAGTTGGAAAACCGACTGATGAGCTGATGATGTCCAAAATTTAAAACTCTGGAGGAAATGGATGTGCACAATCACACTGAAGGAATTTTGCCAATGAAGCCAAACTTAAATCAAATCTCCCACACAGAAACAATACTGTTAACAACTGGTGTGCAGATCAATGGGCAGATAGGAAGAGAGAAAAATCTTTGCTCACTTTGAGGATGACTATGGGGGTCTTTGCTCTCCTAGCAGGTTGTGCTTATGAAACTCTAAACTGAGGTGATAGATGCACCACTTGGCATGGAGACGTGACCCCAGATCTCCACTGCGAAAGTGTCGTGTCCCACTCCTCCGCTGACGGCTGGGTCAGGGAAATCCGAATCAGGTGTGCCTCTGCAGCTCTGCCAAAGTCCTAGCAAAGTTCTCAAGGCAGGCAGGAGATCAGAAAGTGACTTCAGCAAGATAAGGTAGACTTTGCCTGACTCAGAGAATGCCAGAAAGCAGATCCTTTATATAGGCCATGGGGTGTGGCTCCATGACTCAGCACTTATTCAGGCCTGCCCCTCCCTTCCTTCTGTTGCCGCCGCCTATCAATTCTCCTGAAGCGAGGGTCACTCCAGTCTGCAGCTGTTGGTAATTGACCTTCCTCAGGCTCACATGCTGTGGGGGAGGATGAGGGGTCTAGTTGCTCCGTTTGCCTGGGCATGGAGCCAGAGCTGGGGGCTGGAGGCACTTCTTCCTCCTTGGCCTGTCTGGGCATGGAGCCAGGGCTGGGGCCGGGAGGCATGCTAGGACATTCCTCAGCGTTCGGAAGCAGATAAGATGGGCTCGGCTGTGGGGAAAGCGGACGAGGCACAACAGAAAGATGATCTCTCTTACTAGTTAAAGTCACCCTCTTAAAATTTTATGGAACATGTAAGGAATATTTAATGTAACGTTCTTCAGTCTTGCTACTTCTGGACTTTTCCCCCATCCATCACCTTCTGACCTGGCTTCAGCATGTTTAGCTTCTCTGCCCAAACACATTTCCCCATATGTTGTTTCTTGATGAGACCTGTTCATTTCTCTGATCATACTGAGAGGAATGAGACTCACTCTATGCAAAGACTGTCCTGGAGCAGATGGAAAACCCATGCGGGGGTCAGAAATGTTAGACTGTCTATGGAGGTTCTCAAACATCCAGGTCATAGTTGTCTCAAAGCTGCTTGTTCAAAAGGCAACTGTGTTGTTTTTTCTTTGAGGAAAAAGCAGACATTTCACTTCTCATCCGAAAAGCTTTTGGGATGAGAAGAAAAATGTATTCTTCCTCAAGCAAAGAACTTTTGAAAAAGCACCTTTGAGACAAGTGTCTATGGAGCTTCTCGGTCATCCCATGGTTGTCCCAAAGGTGTGAATTTGGAGGATTTTCAGCCAACACAACATACATGCATACTTATATAGAAAATAGAAATTTAAATTCAATTTAATTTTTATTTTCAAAATAAATTATTACTAGCCATCATTTTACTAGCAATTATTATTACATCATCATCATCATCATTATTATTATTATTATTATTATTATTATTATTATTATTATTATTATTATTATTATTATTACAGAGCCAACATTATTACTAGCCATCATTATTACTAGCCATTAGGGACACGGTGGCTCAGGGGCTAGGACGTTGAGCTTGTTGATCGAAAGGTCAGCAGCTCAGCGGTTCGAATCCCTAGTGCTGCCGCGTAACAGGGTGAGCTCCCATTACTTGTCCCAGCTTCTGCCAACCTAACAGTTTCAAAAGCACGTAAAAATGCAAGTAGAAAAAATAGGGACCACCTCTGGTGGGAAGGTAACAGCGTTCCGTGCGCCTTTGGCGTTGAGTCATGCCGGCCACATGACCACGGAGACGTCTTCGGACAGCGCTGGCTCTTCAGCTTTGAAATGGAGATGAGCACCGCCCCCTAGAGTCGGCAACAACTAGCATGTATGTGCAAGGGGAAACTTTACCTTTACCTTTAACTATCAGAATCGTTACATGGTTCTTGACATTACAAAAATTGATTCTCAACTGCAATGGAGAGATCGCCAACATGATCTCCAATGTCTGATGACAGATAGGGCACAAGAAGAAGAAGAAGAATGGAGAGATGTGTGAGGGAAAAGAAATACCTGCCATGCTTTCAGCATTTGATTTTTCATGTTTTGATCCCCTTTATATGTGGTCCTCCTGGATCTGGATAAATAAGCAGCATTGAAGGCCCGAACTACAGCCTGGATTGTGTTGTAAATGAAATAGCTGTCCAGAGCCAGGATCGGCTCCATCTCTTCTTTCCTCAGAGCCCCGCATTCTTCTCTCTCCCTGCACCGTCTCCAGTCTTTCACCGAAAAGGGATCCTTGGTATTAGAACACAGGAAGGAGTTCTTTGCAAAGACTTCCATGGGAGAATCCGACTGCAGATATCCATCATACTTTATCATTTGGTTTTTCTTCATAAGAAAGGAAAAGATACTATGGATGTATTGAGTGGGTAAGTAATCTCCTGCCCAGTAAATACTGGTTGCAAAGTCCCAACGGGTTGTGGCGATCAGGACTTTTCCTCTAAGAGGTTCAGTAAGGCTTTCAGATATATGATACATAATTAAAAACCCTATATTGAACGTATTCATGTCTGCGCCATAAATAAAGACCTTCACCTTCCTCCAATTTTGGTATAGATACATGTCTATGAATAGCTTTTGAAGATCTGGGGGAAAGGGTTGTGATAAAACTGGGCAAATGCCATTCTTTATCAGCATGGAAGTCAATGTCCTCATGAACCTTTGTCCATTCTCAGTGTCCGGAGCAAGAAGACCCACCAAGGTCCACCTGAAATGGAGAACCAGCTTCACCATCCCTGGGTACTGGACTCCTTCAGCAGGAAGCATTGGGTAGAAGAAAGGAAGCTGAGTTTTATCACTCGGAATCTGGGAAAGAAAACTGTGACTGATCTGAAAAGGAAAGAAAGGAAACTCTATAAACCCATAAAACCAACAATCTAGCCCTAATAGAGGAATCATCTACTTTTGTAGGGAATCTCTGGTCATTTTATTTTTACATTGCTTCTCTTCTCACTTCTTTGTGGCATTATGTTCTTGCCAATGGCCAGCAGACATGCAAAATCTGCATTAAGAGTGCCATGCAGGGGATTCTTGTCTGCTCAGATTCTTGTCCCCCATTCAACGGACCCTTCTTCCTTACTTTATACAATTCCTATACTAGAACTTTGCTCTTCATTGATAACAAAAGATGTAAAAGATCCTGAAAGTTGCATGACTAAAAATTCATCTTCTCAGCAAAGACACACCTGAGGGATTTTGTAGGCTTCCAACATGGTTGAAATCTGAATGGAGATGTCGGTATCAGCCTCTTCAAGAACAGCCACTGTGTTTCTCTGCCTTCCACAGCTGTAGTTGGGAACATTGGCCTCCCCCTCTGAAAACAGGTCCAGCAAAGCCTCTGAAGTTATTTGTGCACTGAAATAATTGTCGTAGATGTTGTAACCCAGGGTGACATTGAACAAAATGTTGGGATTCTGGTTGATTTCTTGGATGGTGATAAGGAAGGACAGCAATTTCCAGTGCTCTGTTGGTGCTCTCCTGAAAGAATGAATATATTGCAACATAATCAGTGGGAAGAACATTTAATTAACCCTTTGAACAATAATAGAATAAAACAGAATTCTTTATTGGCCAAGTGTGATTGGACACACAAGGAATTTATCTTTGGTGCATATGCTCTCAATGTACATAATAAGACAGGATACATTCATCAAGAATCATAAGGTACAACACTTAATGATAATCATAGGGTACAAATAAACAATCAAATCATACTAGGAAACAATCAATATCATTATAAATTATAAGAATAATATTTTAATCCACCCAAGACTAAGATGTTTGAGAACATTTCATTATATATTTGAGTGGATTATTTCCAAAAACTGTCTCTGGTATTTGAATGGAACAATGGGAATCTTTCAACATATTTTCTTTTAAGATGAGGAATGCATCTTATATCTAAAGTAATCTAGTGATTATTAACTTTGGCTTTTTTTCATATTTCATAAGAAATTTATGTGGAATAAAAGTTGAACCCTAAGAAGAAAAGGAAAGGAAGGAATAAAAAAAAATCTTGTTGCAGTTATCATATACAAAATCCACCTTTTCTAATTCATTGTTCAGAGATCCCAACTGAGTTTCATACATAGAAACTCAATTGTGACCTGGGATTTTTTCTTTTACTTAGTGAATTCTGGTTCAGAATAAAAATTGTGGAGGGAAAAATTGAATTACTGCAGAGAAAAATACAATTGTCTTGCATTTTTGGTACTCATGTTGACCCCTTGATGGGGAAAGGAAGGAGTAGAAGGGAAAAGCCATCATCTCTTCTCCATCCACAGTCCAGCTGTGTTCAGAGGATGTCAAGAAAAATGGATCTTGTGTGGGTTTTTTTTTAAGTCCAGAAAAAGAAAAGATACCTTCTGGTGATTTACTTGAGAATTTCAAATCAGCCACATCAGCTGCAGAGTGGAAAATGATTTCCAATGACAAAATGAGACTGAAAGAGACAATAATAGAATAATAGAATAGTTGGAAGGGATCTTGGAGGTTTTCTAGTCCAACCCCCTGCCCAGGCAGGAAACCCTACACCACTTCAGACAAATGGTTATCCAACATCTTCTTAAAAACTACCAGTGTTGGAGCATTCACAACTTCTGGAGGCAAGTTATTCCACTGATTAATTGTTCTAACTGTCAGGAAATTTCTCCTTAGTTCTAAGTTGCTTCTCTTCTTGATTAGTTTCCACCCATTGCTTCTTGTTCTACACTCAGGTGCTTTGGAGAATAGCTTCACTCCTTCTTTGTGCCAGCCCCTGAGATATTGGAACACTGCTATCATGTCTCCCCTAGTCCTTCTTTTCATTAAACTACACATACCGAGTTCCTGCAACCGTTCTTCATATTTTTTAGCCTCCAGCCCCCTAATCATCTTTGTTGGTCTTCTCTGCACTCTTTCTAGAGTCTCAACATCTTTTTACATCATGGCGACCAAAACTGAATGCAATATTCCAAGTGTGGCCTTACTGAGGCATTATAAAGTGGTATTAACACTTCACATGATCTTGATTCTATCCCTCTGTTTATGCAGCCTAGAACTGTGTTGGCTTTTTTAGCAGCTGTAGCACACTGCTGGCTCACATTTAAATGGTTGTCCACTAGGAGTCCAAGATCCCTCTCACAGTTACTGCTCTTGAGCAAGGTACCACATATGCTGTACCTGTGCATTTTGTTTTTCTTGCCTAAAAGTAGAACCTTACTTTTTTCACCATTGAATTTAATTTTGTTAGATAGCGCCCAACGTTCAAGAGAAAAGTTAATAGATCAGGGGGACCATTCATGGTAAGAGAGGATACTGAAATCAGAAAGGGATAGAGTGGCTCTCATGAAATGCATGAAATTTGACTTACATAAATAATTCAGTTAGAGGAGATTTATTGAAGCGTAGGTATTCAAAATCAGCCTTTGTTGCAGAGACTATGCCACCAACGAGAAATTCTCCTGGCTTGTAATGGTTTCCTGTGTTCACCTCATCCTTCCTCAGAGTCTGGGGACATTTGGGTTTGAGACCCACCAAGACTGCCCGGGGCAGCAGAAGCAGCAATAGGACTTGTGTTCCTGACCACGTCTCCAGTTTTGCGTCTGTTTTGAAGAAACAATGATAAGAAGAGGTGGAGGAAACCAACACCTTCTTCCAAGAGAGAACTTCGGAGGTTTCTTAATCCAGAGTCAAGCCAAGGCTTCACATCTGAACGGCAGGGGAACAAATGCAATACCTGCATGTCCTTAAAGCCTCCCCAGGTGTTCTCTTTCTCCAGAGCCATTTCTTCCCTCAAGGTGTCCCAATGCAAAGATGTTCTTCACCAACAAGGCTTTGATGTGACATCAAGGTGAAAACATGTTATGGCTGAGTTTGTGTGTGACATCCACAAGTTTTCCGAAATGTCTTTAGGGATTTAGCATCAAAACAACACCTAAATCACTACGATTTGGATAATGGCACTAAGGAGAGACATCAACTCTCTAAACTCTGAGTGAGTCGACAGGCAGGTGCCCAATGAGTGGAGAAGTCTACAGAGGTCCACAACAGGGATCAGAACGGCAAAAGGAATATGGGGCTTTTGCCCATCCAATTTGTATGTGAGTTGGGGGCTTGAGGCAGTTCTGCATGTGCTTCTAGAATTTATTTTTTATTTATCTATTTATTTTGTCAAGCATGTATGAGAAAATAAGTAAATTATAAGCATAACATTTAAACATATAAGTATAAACAGGTATAAGTATAAACATAAGAAAAGAGTATGAATAAATGGAAACAATAGGACAGGGACGGTAGGCACGCTGGGGCATTTATGTATGCCCCTTACTGACCTCTTAGGACTGGGGTGAGGTCCACGGTGGACAGTTTAAGGTTAAAGTCATGGGGGTTTGAGGATGTAACGACAGAGTCAGGTAGTGCATTCCAGGCATTGACCACTCAGTTGTTTTAGTTGTCTTTTCTGCAATCCAGTTCGTAGCAGTTTGCTATAAATTTGTATCTATTGTTTGCCCATGTATTATTGCGGTTGAAGCTGAAGTAGTCATTGACAGGTAGGATGTTGTAGCAGACAATTTTGTGTATTAAGCTTAGGTCATATCGTAGGCGGTGTAGTTCTGGCTTATCCAGGCCCAACATTTCAAGTCTGGTGGCATAGGGTATTCTATTGCGAGAAGAGAAGCAGAATATTCTTCTCATGAAATACCTCTGGACTCACTCAATTGTATTAATGTTCAATATACAGTGTGGATTCCAGGCAGATGAGCTGTATTCGAGAATTGGTCTGGCAAAAGTTTTGTATGCCATGGTTTGCAGTACAATGTTACTGGGGAAGAAGCTTCGCAAAACTAGGTTTTTTTAATGCCTTTTTGGCAATGTTATTACAGTGAGCTCTAGGGCTTAGATCTTTTAAAATGAGTACTCCTATGTCCTTGACAGAGTGAAGGTCATCTACTAGATCGTATCCTCCCAGATTGTATTTGGTGTTCTGGTTTTTGTTGCCAATGTGTAAGACAGAGCATTTGTTGGTTGAGATTTGAAGTTGCCAACTAGAGAACATTTATAATCACAGCATCTGGACCCAATTTAGTCCAGGATCAGTCCCAGATATAGGATTGAGGTGACTGTGATCCTTTTGAATGATGACCTCATTTCATGACTGTGAACTTGGTCATTGTAGGACCTCATGGGCTTTGCAAATCACAAATTGTGGTGTTCTACTATCTACTAGCCAGGGCTTGGGCATTGTCTTTCAATGGTTCTGCTTCTCCCATAGTGAACAACTTCAGTTGGTGGCCATTGGGAGAATTGCTCTGTCTTACATATTGGGAAAAAGAATCAGAACACTAAATACAAGCTTGATGGACATTACCTTGTTGATGACCCTCACCCCGTTAAAGACCTTGGAGTTTTCATATCAAATGATCTAAGTGCCAAAGCCCACTGCAATTACATCGCAAAAAAGGCTTTAAGAGTTGTAAACTTAATCTTGTGTAGCTTCTTCTCCAGAAACACTACATTACTAACCAGTGCATATAAAACATTTGCTAGACCAATTCTTGAATACAGCTCGCCTGTCTGGAACCCACACCTCATTTCTGACATAAATACAATTGAGTGTGTCCAGAAATATTTTACAAGAAGACTTCTCCACTCCTCTGATTACAACAAAATACCTTATGCCACCAGACTTGAAATCCTGGGTTTAGAAAATTTAGAACTCTGCCGCCTTCGACATGACCTGAGTTTAACTCATAGAATCATCTGTTACAATGTCCTTCCTGTTGAAGACTACTTCAGCTTCAATCGCAGCAATACACGAGCACGCAATAGATTTAAGCTTAATGTGAACCGTTCCAATCTTGATTGCAGAAAATATGACTTCAGTAACAGAGCTGTTAATGCCTGGAACGCACTACCTGACTCTGTAGTCTCTTCCCAAAATCCCCAAAGCTTTAACCAAAGACTATCTACTCTTGACCTCACCCCATTCCTAAGAGGTCTGTAAGGGGCGTGCATAAGAGCACCAGCGTGCCTACCGTTCCTGTCCTAATGTTCCCTTTGATTGTATCCAATTCGTATAGTTATTTCATGCTTATGCTTATATATACTGTTGTGACAAATAAATAAATAAATAAATAAAATAAAAGGAAACAAAAAAGAAATCAGATTAGTGGTTTGGGGATTTTAGATAAATCTCTCCATTCTGTTTTTAATACCCGTGCAATTTCGGGTAATTGGGGTTGGGTTGTAACACAGTATATCTATGCTTTGCCTTGCCTATGATTTGCCTCCTGGTCCACGCTGGAAGTGCCTGCCAAATTCTATCTTGATGCCTGAAATTTGTGAGCGTGTGAATGGGAGACAAATTAACCCAAGCAGAGTGGAGTTGCTGTTTCTACATTTGGGTCCTCTTTCGCCCATTTATTTCTCTCAAGAAGAGTAGCTGCTTCTTCAGAAGCAAGTCCCAATAAAGGAGAATCTCTGTAGCTCAAGATTGGTGCTCTCTGAGCTTGGTTGTTTTCTTGCAGACATTTCATTACCCAAAGTAGGTAATATCATCAGTGCTGCTAGTGTTACCTAGTTTGGGTAATGAAACATCTGCGAGAAAACAACCAAGCTCAGAGAGCACCAAGGGCCCCTCAGGAGAAAGTCTTTGACTTGGGGTGGGGGTCATCTTGGATTCACAGTTCTGCTAGAACTGTGCAGAAGGAGGATGGGGCGAGGGAACTCTGCCCAGTCAGCGGTGGCTTTTCAGAGATCATTGCTTTCATCTCCCCTTGGGTAATGGACTCTCTATGGTGCTGCCTTTAAAAATGTCGTGTCCCATTCCTCCGCTGATGGCCGGGTCAGGGAAATCCGAATCAGGCGTGCCTCTGCAGCTATGCCAAAGTCCTAGCAAAGTTCTCAAGGCAGGCAGGAGACCAGAAAGTGACTTCAGCAAGATAAGGTAGACTTTGCCTGACTCAGAGAATGCCAGAAAGCAGATCCTTTATATAGGCCATAGGGTGTGGCTCCATGACTCAGCACTTATTCAGGCCTGCCCCTCCCTTCCTTCTGTTGCCGCCGCCTATCAATTCTCCTGAAGCGAGGGTCACTCCAGTCTGCAGCTGTTGGTAATTGACCTTCCTCAGGCTCACATGCTGTGGGGGAGGGGGAGGGGTCTAGTTGCTCCATTTGCCTGGGCATGGAGCAAGAGCTAGGGGCTGGAGACACTTCTTCCTCCTCAGCCTGTCTGGGCATGGAGCCAGGCTGGGGCTGGGAGGCATGCTAGGACATTCCTCAGCGTTCGGAAGCAGATAAGACCGGCCCGGCTGCGGGGAAAGTGGACAAGGCACAACAAAAAACCATCTGAAAACTTCAGCTGATGCTGGATGCAGTGGCTTGGTTGCTCAGTGGCAGTTCAAACCAGTGGAGGTATTCAGCTGGTTCTATCCAGTTCGGGCAGCAGGAGTCTCCACCCACCCGCCCGGACATAATCACATCCTGTTTTTGATGCTCTGTGCATGTGCGGAAAGCCCTGCACATGCACAGAAGGTACTGTGTGTGCGCGCTCACATTTGCGAACCAGTAGCGAAGGTAAGTGAATACCATCCCTGGTTCAAATCCTGCTTTGGTTGCACATCAGCATCCAGGTTCAAGGAAAAGTGCTTGGAAGGCACAAGGCTAGCAATATTTATATTAGAGTTGGTCTTTTGTGAGATGTGTGAATATGTTAGTCAACATTCTGGTGGACATGCCGCTTTGGAAGGAAAACATCATTTTCTCACATTCCAAGTGTATTGATTCCTTTTTTCTTGAGTGTATTTTATGTGTGGGATTTAGAGGTGTCACTTCTCATCATGATGGAACTGGTTTTTAATTGAATCAATTGCCAATATTTGCTTTTCCTAAGGCAAGTAGTGCTGTTACCAGTTTTAGCCTGGCTGTCAATTATGGTCTGAAAGGCACTTTAGTTACTGTCAGAGTGAATAATTACTCAAATTAATTCTTAAAATGTTTCAGGGTCATTGGCAGTAGCTGAACACCAAATTTCTATGAATGATTTTCATGGAGTTCTTTTTAGGAAATTTATTTTGATGAAAGAGTTACAAGAATTCAGATCATTTAGCCATTTCCAACTTAGAGACATCTACAGTACATTTGATTTTCTTTGACTCTGGCATACAATCAGATTGGACATAATTAATATTTTCTTTCAAATATAGGGAAGATTTACAGTTATTCTGATATCATAATGGTGTTATGTCTAATGTTTTGCATTTCTTCTGGTAGTAAGCTGCTCTTTTGTATTCAGGTCTGGCCTTACAATAATAATGTAGCACTTGGGCATGAAGATGCAACCCAAGAGACCAGCACTGGAGGCTAAGATGGAAAAGACCTGCACAGCCACCATGTATTTTCCTTTGGTGCTCAGGTAGGTGGGGACAAAAGTCACCCAGACACTGCAGAAGACCAGCATGCTGAAGGTGATCAGCTTGGCTTCATTGAAGGCCCCAGGGAGATTCCTGGCCAGGAAAGCTACTGTGAAGCAAATGGCAGCTAGGAAGCCCATATAGCCAAGGACAACATAAAACAGGGTGACAGAGCCTTCATTGCACTGAAGGATGATTACTGCAGGTTGAGAGAGGAAGTCAAAATCAGGGAATGGGGGAGAAACTCCCAGCCAGATGGAGCAGATGATAATCTGGACAGCAGAACTAGAAAGGATGATGGAGTTGGCCAAGCTCTTCCCTAACCATCTCTTCACTCGATTTCCTGGCTTTGTGGCTAGAAAAGCCAGCACCACTGTGATTGTCTTGGCCAAGAGAGAAGAAATGGCAACTGAGAAGACGATGCTGAACACTGCTTGTCGGAGAAGGCAGGTAGCTTTCCTTGGTTGTCCAATGAAGAGAAGAGGAGTCAAGAAACAAAGCAGAAGTGAGACCAGGAGGATGTAGGAGAGGTCTCGATTGTTTGCTTTGACAATGGGAGTTTCTAGGTATTTGATGAATACGATTAAAACAAGGCCTGAGGTTAGGAACAAGAAGAGGGCAAAGGAGACCAGGAAGATTCCCAGATGTTCCTCAGAAGACAAAAAGACTATTCTTTTAGGAATACACTGGACTCGATCCTCATTTGGATATTTATCATACGGACACTGGGTGCATTTTTCTGTGTCTGAGGAAAGAAGAAGTAATGTTTCTGTTATATTCTGACCTGTCAAATTTCAAGAAACACCTTCTGTGGATGAGAGCTAATACTGAGACAGAAAAGGCATAGTAAATGGTAATTATGAGTCCACATATATTTCCTTATTTATTTTAAATGTTAGAATAAAATAACAGAGTTGGAAGGGATCTTGGAGGTCTTCTAGTCCAACCCCCTGTTTAGGCAGGAAACCCTAATCTCTTCTTAAAAACTTCCAGTGTTGGAGCATTCACAAATTCTGGAGGCAAGTTGTTCCACTTATTGATTGTTCTAACTGTCAGGAAATTTCTCCTTAGTTCCAAGTTGCTTCTGTCCTTGATTAGTTTCTACCCATTGCTTCTTGTTCTACCCTCAGGTGCTTTGGAGAGTAATTTGACTCCCTCTTCTTTGTGGCAGCCTCTGAAATATTGGAAGACTGCTATCATCTCTCCTCTATTGGACTAGCCCTCCCATTGGACTAGCTGCTCATGTTTAGCAAAATTTGGGGCATCCTACAACCCACCCACCCCTCATATATACAAGTATAAAAACAACAATGACATAAAACTCAAAAGAGAAACAACTGGTGCCAGAACCAGCTTTCAGTGATGCAGCCTACCACATTCTCATCCTGCTCTGACCTCATCTTATCCCAATGTCTGGGAGAAGAATCAGGTCTCCTGAAGGTTAAGAGGGTGGAAGCCTGTTGGGTTTCAAGCAGGAGGGTTTTAAATAGGTCAGGAGCTGCAGCCTAGAACCCACAAGGCAGATAGAACAATTAATCAGTTCAATTCTGTTATTCTATTCTATTCTATTCTAAATAAATCCCATCTCTCACACTCTCATCCCTCAATGGATTTTATATTGAGTCTTCTGTTTAGAATTCTTTTATCCCTTGAACCTAGCCGGTCTCCTTCCATCAGCCTCCCAATAAGATCTTTCTGCGTATGTGGTTCTAGGATTTTTTCCCCAGTGTTGGAGCATTCACAACTTCTGCAGGCAAGTTGTTCCACTTATTGATTGTTCTAACTGTCAGGATATTTCTCCTTAGTTCTAAGTTGCTTCTCTCCTTGATTAGTTTCCACCCATTGCTTCTTGTTCTACCCTCAGATGCTTTGGAGAATAGTTTGACTCCCCCTTCTTTGTGGCAACCCCTGAGATATTGGAACACTGCTATCATGTCTCCCCTAGTCCTTCTTTTCATTAAACTAGACATACCCAGTTCCTGCAACCGTTCTTCATATATTTTAGCCTCCAGTCCCCTAATCATCTTTGTTCCTCTTCTCTGCACTCTTTCTAGAGTCTCAACATCTTTTTTACATCATGGCGACCAAAACTGGATGCAATATTCCAAGTGTGGCCTTACAAGGCATTATAAAGTGGCACTAACACTTCACGTGATCTTGATTCTATCCCTCTGTTGATGCAGCCTAGAACTGTGTTGGCTTTTTTGGCAGCTGCTGCACATTGCTGCTCATATCTAAATGGTTGTCCACTAGGACTCCAAGATCCCTCTCACAGGTACTACAGGAAATCCAACAGGTACCTGTGCATTTTGTTTTTTTCTTAATAATCTTAATTAAAAAATGGACTGATCAATGGATGGATGGATAGATGGATGGATGGATGGATGGATGGATCTTTTGGGTAAAGTTCATTTGGTCTGTGAACAAAAGTCATTGACCAGAAAACATTCCTCAAATTTAAAACAATCCAGATATTCCTAAGAAAGATAGACATGGAAGGACACTTCCAAACTGAAAAGTGGAAGAGATGGTTCCTCTGGAAGAAATAACTTGCTCAATGCACCATGTCCTTCTATCTCTTCCAACTTCAACATTCAAGATCATTTACTTATTTCTCCCATTATGGAAAAAAAATTGGACATGTTGAAAATAAAGAACAACAGAAGAAAGTTAAGCTTAGATGCATCTTTTAACAAGCACATTAATCGAAATATTCTGGATGGACCCAGTTCCTTTTCTTCTAATGTCACCCACCTTCCTGAGTGGAGATGGTCCCCTCTGGACAAGGAACGCAGTCATAGCAGCAAACTGGCTCTCCTTCTCGAACCCTCTTGACAAATCCAGGACGACAATTTTCCACACATTTGGACTGAGGCAGGGACTAAGCAGAAAAAACAAGGATTGCCAAAAAAAATGCATTATTTATTTATTTATTTATTTATTCGTATTTTTACACCGCCCTTCTCCGAAGACTCAGGGCGGTGTACAGCCAATAAAACGACAAAAATCCCCACAAATTTAAAATACACTATCAAATTTAAAAAACTGATTCAGTCGCTGTAACTTAAAATATTAGCTAAAATTTATCAAAATTAGGACTCACCATCCATGGGAAATGTAAAAAAAAAAAAAGAAGACCATTAAACAAATAGTCTCTGGGTTTCTCATAGGTGACTGAACTTTCTAAGTAAAGGTAAAGGTTTCCCCTATCCAGTTGTGTCCGATTCCAGGGGGCGTTGCTCATCTGCATTTCTTAGCTAAGGGAGCCAGCCTTGTTTGAAGATGTATCCGTGGTTATGTGGCCAGCACGCTACACTCCAAGGTGCATGGAATGCTGTTGCCTTCCCACCTAAGTGGTACCTATGTATCTACTCACAATTTGCATCCTTTCAAACTGCTTGCTGGGCAAGAGATGAGGAAAGCAAAATTTCTAACTAGTTCCAAATGCTTCTAGCAGATAAAAGCAATGGTGGGATTCAGCCAGTTCGCACCACTTCGGGAGAACCGGTTGTTAACTTTCTCAGCAGTTTGGCAAACTGGTTTTTGGAAGAAATCATTAGGACAGAGAACCAGTTGTTAAATCACTTGAATCCCACTACTGGATAAAAGTATTGGCAGATTCCTCATTTCATTCTTCCTTTTTGCTTCTGACAGATCACCATTATAATCCCAGCAATTTTCTACTTAATAAAGTCTGGTGGATGGAATTTAAAACAGATTAATGTATTAAAATGACAACCAGTGGCCATATTAATGTTCATTGCTACATTTTTTTACATATCCATGATTCTTAAAAGTATGATAAAAATAGGAGAGGAGAGGAGAGGAGAGGAGAGGAGAGGAGTGGAGAGGAGAGGAGAGGAGAGGAGAGGAGAGGAGAGGAGAGGAGAGGAGAGAAGAGAAGAGAAGAGAAGAGAAGAGAAGAGAAGAGAAGAGAAGAGAAGTTGGAAGGGACTTGGAGGTCTTCTAGTCCAGCCCCCTGCTCAAGCAGGAAAACCTATACCATTTCAGATATGTGACTGTGATGATGCATAATGAAAGAAAATTTATTTTGAACGGGGTACTATATTTTACTAGTATCTATCACTTAGGTATATTAAAATAGAATAAGACTGTGATGAAGAAATAACCTTCCAAGCAGAAGGATCTACAAAGGCTTCTCCTGAACCTCATAAAAAAATGGCAAAGCCACTCCCCTTTGAATACACTACAAAAAAAGGCTCTCAGTTAAGATATAAAGGAAAAATTCCTTACAAATTAGGCCTCACAAAAGGATCCTAAAGGAGACGCTTTATTTGTTCAATTAACATGGCTGTTATCCTGGTGAAGTAGGACTAAAACTGACAACTCAATTTCTAGAACTACAGTGAGGTGAGATGGAGATGAGGTCATGACAAAAAATTTTCTTTTGGAGTACATAAAATATTGCAAAAATACTCTCCTTTGAAAGTAGTCCAAAACCATCTCCCAGTAAAGATACAAGAAAGAAAGAAAGAAAGAAAGAAAGAAAGAAAGAAAGAAAGAAAGAAAGAAAGAAAGAAAGAAAGAAAGAAAGAAAGAGTTTCTTACAGGTTAGATCTGATCAGTCTTGAAACACATATTCTTTGTTTATATGTATATTTATTTCTTCACTCCAGATGGCTGCCATGCTGATGACATAAGACAAAAATTGAATGCCTAATTTCTAGAACTTGATTGAACTGAGTTGGAGGTGAAGTCGTGTCTCTTAAAAAGAGTCAGGCATATCTATGGAGATTCTCAGTCATCCAGGTCATGGTTGTCACAAAGGAGCATTTTTAAAAAGGCAACTGGACTTTCACGGTTTTTCCTTGAAGATGTTTTGGCTTATCCAAGAAGCTTCTCGGATAAGCAGAGAAATGTCTTCAAGGAAAAACAAAAGAAAATGAGCTGTCTTTTGAAAAAGCACCTTTGGAGGAAGTCAGTCATCTTTCGCTACAGACCTGAGTAGTATTAGCTGTGTTTCTAAGGCCCAGTTGTTGTTTTTTGTTGTTGTTGTTTTTTGTTTGTTTGTTTTTTATTTGCATTTATATCCCGCCCTTCTCCGAAGACTCAGGGCGGCTTACACTGTGTTAAGCAATAGTCTCCATCCATTTGTATATTATATACAAAGTCAACTTTTATTGCCCCCCCCCAACAATCTGGGTCCTCATTTTACCTACCTTATAAAGGATGGAAGGCTGAGTCAACCTTGGGCCTGGTGGGACTTGAACCTGCAGTAATTGCAAGCATCTGTGTTAATAACAGACTGTCTTAGCAGTCTGAGCCACCAGAGGCCCCTTGTGATCCAAGACAAGGTTCTTTCCGTTTTGGAACTACAATTAGATAACACCAACTGTAATTAAAAAATAGAGATAATTTGAAATGAAATCGGGGCTGCTCAGCTGCCATTTCAGAAGGGAAGGGAGAGGGAGAGAGGAGTAGAGAGAGCGAAGAAAGAAAGTAGGTAGGAAAGAGAGGTAGAAGAGGGGGAAAGGAGAGGAAGAAGAAAGGGGAGGGGGTTAGAAAGGGTGGAAGAAAAGAGGAGTGGGGAAGGAGGAGAGGAAGTAGAAAAGTGAAGGAGAGGAAGGACGGGGAAAGTAAAAGAAGGTAGAGAAGGGAGGAGGAAAAGTTTGTTAAGGAAGGAAGTGGTAGCTGAGCAGGCCCGAATAAGTAACAAATGAAAGTTAATGACTGATGTTGAATAAGAGACTGTACATTGAATATGTTGATAGAAAATGGAAATAAAACTTTTTATAAAAAAAAAAAAAGACAGATCCATATTTGTTATAAGTTATATTTGGAGCCTCCTTTTTGCCCAGAGTCTTAAGACAGTGGTGGGATTCAAATAATTTAACAACCGGTTCTCTACCCTAATGGGTGGGCATGACCATGGTGGGCGTGGCCAGGAGGTGTGACAGGCAGCACTCGGCCTCCTGCACCCTCCTGGGAATAAAAATGGACCGCCGGGGGGGGGACATGCCTCCCATGCTCCATTTTGGGCCTAGTAGGCCTCTCTGCAGCCTCCTGGGAGCAAAAATGGGCTGCGGGGGGGGGGGCACATGTTGCAAACTGTAATGTATCTTTAAATATTTTGGCGGGAAACAAGCACGTTGCTGATTGGTTGAAGCCGCCGGTTAGACTGTATATAAGGAGAGGTTTTTCCCCAGCCCGGTTGCTGGGTTCACCATATATTAAAGAGCTGTTGTCACTACCCTGCTCCAGCCTCGTTACTTCCCGAACTTAACACTGGCGACGAAGGTGGGATCTCGAGGCTAAGAGCACCAGGAACGAGCTGAACACGCGAAAGAACCGAACCCAGCAAACTCAGGGCAGAAACGCAGCGATGGCCAGCTACACTCCGCCCGCGCCGTTTGACCCATCCAGGGAGAAATGGGGAACGTACATGACCCGTTTCGAGAGTTTCCTCGAGGCAAACGAACTGCAAGGAGTTCCAGACAACCGCAAAAGGGCGTATTTCCTGAGCCACTGCGGTCCCGAGGTCATCGACATCGCGGAAGCCCTGGCAGAGCCAACACCGGTACAATCGGTATCGTGGCAAACTCTGCAAAATCTATTGAAGAACCATTTCGCGCCAACACCGTCCAAATATGTACGGCGTTTTGAATTTGGAGAGCGCAGACAGCAAGAGGGCGAATCCATCAGCGATTACATGGCCGCCCTGAGAAAAGCCTCCAAGGATTGTGGGTACCGAGACTTGGATGAGGAGCTGTTAGAGCAACTCATCCGTGGGGTCAGAGACATTCGTTTGCGGAGGCGGCTGCTATCGAAAAGCAATCTAATGCTGGCAAACGCTCTTGACGAAGCCAGAGCTCATGAAATGTCCACCCAAGCGGCGGAAACTCTACAAAAGCCACTCACGCCAACGGCGAGCGCGAAATCAACCCCGGTCCACAACGAAGAAATCCAGACCGAATCAGATGGCGAGGATGAGGAAGGAGTTTGCCTCACCGAGAGAAGGGGCAAAGAAGACCGGGACGAATGCGGAAGTTGCGGAGGGCAACACCAGCGTCAACAATGCAAGTTCAAGGACGCTACGTGTCGGTGGTGCGAGAAGAAGGGGCACCTGGCTCAAGTCTGTCGAGCACCCCAACCTTCCCGCCGAAAATTCAAACCAACCAATCAGAGCGCGGGATCGGCTAGGCAACCCGTGATTGGTCAAAACAAAAAGGGCGCGAATTCAAATCGAACGACCGTGATAATAGGCCGAGCAGCAACCCGCGTCGAGAAGAAAATCTTCACAAAACCGAAAATCGAAGGAGTGCCGTGCCGCCTAGAAGTGGACACAGGGTCAGCGATCACAATCATGTCCTGGGACACTTTTGCGAAAGCGTTGCCGAAAATCGCTAAACGCAATCTGCAAACACAGCGGCTAAGAGTTCACGACTACCAAGGGAATCGCATCCCTGTTCGAGGGACCACCTCCGTCCGCGTCGAGTACGGACCACACAAGAAGACCCTACCCATCACGATAGTCGAAGGGACCCTGCCAAGTTTGTTGGGACTAGACTGGTTCCGTGCATTGGGCATGGGAGTGACTGGCATCTACAGAAGTGAATTCAATCTAAAAGACACACTCATGGACGAATTCGAAGATGTGTTCAAGGACTGCCTGGGCAAGTACAAGGGGACCCCTATTTCCTTCAATTTAGACCCCCAGGTAGCCCCCATACGGTTAAAAGCAAGGAGGGTCCCTTTTGCCCTTAAACCCAAGATTGACAGAGAGATAGACAAGCTCATCAGTCAGGGGATACTGGTGCCAGTCGATCATGCAAAGTGGGAGACGCCAATCGTCACCCCAGTGAAACCAGATGGGTCAGTTAGAATCTGCGCTGACTACAAGGCAACTTTAAACAAAGCCTTGCAAAAAAGCGCTTACCCGGTCCCAGTGGTGCAACACTTGCTGCACTCGCTGGGGCAAGGGCACGTTTTTGCCAAACTAGATTTGGCCCAAGCCTATCAACAACTACCCGTAGACGCCAACACAGCCGAAGCCCAGACAATTGTGACTCACAGAGGTGCTTTCAAGTGTACCCGGTTACAGTTTGGGGTGAGTGTGGCTCCTGGTCTATTTCAAAATTTAATGGAGCGACTTCTGCAAGGGCTCCCGGGGGTAGTCCCCTATTTCGATGATGTATTGGTATCAGCCGAAAATTTAGAAGAATTGGGGGAACGTTTGAGAAAAGTTCTGGGCATTTTCGGTCAGCGGTCTAAAGGTTAAAGTGAACAAATGCCAAACAGGGGTAGCATCCGCAGAGTTCTTGCGCTACAGAATAGACAAGGAGGCAACCCACCCCACTGGGAGCAAGGTCAAGGCTATAAGAAAGGCTCCAGTGCCCAAAAACAAAACAGAGCTACAGGCATTCCTGGGTCTAGTGTACTTTTACGCGGTCTTTTAAAAATAAGGCAACCGTTGCGAGCCGCTACATAAGTTACTGGGAAAAATACTGCTTGGTCTTGGGGAAAGGCGGAAGCTAGGGCTTTCAAGCAGTAAAAACCTACTCTCGAGCGATAGCTTACTGATTCAGTATCATAGCAAAATGCCATTGGTATTAGTTTGCGACGCTTCCCCTTACGGAGTGGGGGCTGTGCTCAGCCACAGGCTTCCAAATGGCACAGAAGCCCCAATAGCATTCTACTCCAGAACGATGTCCTCGACAGAGAGGAACTATAGCCAGTTAGATAAGGAAGCTCTAGCTATAGTGTCAGGGGTAAAAAAGTTTCACGAATACGTTTTTGGTAGAGACTTTGAAATTGTTACAGACCATAGACCACTGTTAGGGTTACTGGCTGGCGACCGCCCAACGCCTGTGGCACTTTCGCCCCGATTGACCCGATGGACTATTTTTTTGGCTGCCTACTCCTACATACTACGGCATCGACCAGGAAAAGAGTTGGGGCATGCGGACGCATTAAGCAGATGCCCACTACCAGGGGCGATCGAGGACCCCACTCCGGGGACGCCCATCCTGTTAATTGACTCTCTGGACTCTGGCCCAGTCACGTCTAAGGAGGTGGCTCGGGCGTCATACCGGGACATTATTTTGAGAACTGTACTTGGTTGGGTACAAAGAGGGTGGCCCTGCCCGGCGAGGTTTTAAAGAATTTGTAAAAACGGGGAACTTTCGGCTCAAGGGGTGCCTGCTCTGGGGGATCGAGTGGTGATCCCAGAGAAATTGAGGAAAAGGGTATTGGATCTCCTCCACGAGGGTCACCCAGGGATCGTAAGGATGAAGGGTCTAGCGAGAAGCTATGTGTGGTGGCCCTTAATGGACTCGGAAATTGCTGAGAGGGTAGGGAAATGCCAAGCCTGCCAAGAGTCCAGACCGCTACCCCCAACGGCCCCGGTTCGGGAATGGGAGAGACCCCAAGGGCCCTGGTCGAGAATCCACATTGATTTTGCCGGCCCCTTCCACGGCCAAACCTTCCTGGTAGTAGTCGATGCCTACTCCAAATGGCTGGAAATCATTCTCATGAGATCCATGACAGCCGAGGCCGTGATCTCAGTCCTACGGCACCTATTTGTAACCCATGGGTTGCCCGACACACTAGTTTCCGATAACGGCCCGCAATTCACGGCAACCCAGTTTGAGGAGTACTTGGCAGAAGAGGGCATCCGACATGCCCTCTCAGCGCCTTTCCACCCTGCGACGAATGGCCTTGCAGAGCGTTTCGTCCGAAGCGCAAAAGAGGCATTGTCCAGAATCAAGCCAGGTGACTGGCAAACAAAAATCGACGTTTTCCTGGCCGTCCAACATAGAACCCCCTGTGTCACAACCGGCAGAAGCCCAGCAGAATTATTAATGGGCCGAAAGCTCAGGTGCCCCTTAGACCGTTTAAATCCAAACTATACACCGGAGGGTTACAAGGGGGGACTTGAAAAAACAAGAGGGTTGGAAATAGGCGACCAAGTATGGGCCCACAACTATGGTGAAGGCCCAATCTGGATAGCAGGACAAATCCTAAACATAACAGGTCCAAAATCATACTTGGTGGAGTTAAAAGACGGCCGAGTATGGAGGCGCCACATAGACCAAATACGAAAACGCATAGCCGAACAATCCGAATTAAACGAAACAGGCCCTGACTATACAATGTTTGAATCCACAGCTGACTCAAACCCGGGAAAATCGCAGGACTTATCTGAGTTCCCGGAGGTCCAGCGACGCCAACAGGTTCCATTAGAAAACAGCAGGGACGACTCTGCAAATAATCCAGGGCCGGATGGCCTAGAGGAGGAGCTGAGAGGAGCAAACAGCCCCTCCGGTCAGCTCAACCCACTCCCAGGGAATGAACTGCGCAGGTCCGAAAGAGTCAGGAGACGCCCAGTCTATTTGCGGGATTACGTTGAAAAATAATATGTAAATATCATGTAAATAGGGGTAAAGTGTTTTCTGGGAGGGAAGGAGTGTAATGTATCTTTAAATATTTTGGCGGGAAACAAGCACGTTGCTGATTGGTTGAAGCCGCCGGTTAGACTGTATATAAGGAGAGGTTTTTCCCCAGCCCAGTTGCTGGGTTCACCATATATTAAAGAGCTGTTGTCACTACCCTGGTCTCCAGCCTCGTTACTTCCCGAACTTAACACAAACACACACCCATGCCCCATTTGGGGCCTAGGAGGCCTCCCTGCACTTACCTGGGAGCCAAAATGTGGCGCATGGGGGCTCCTGGCAGTGGTGAGGTGGGGAGGGGTGGGGCCACCCAGTAATTTAACTACCGGTTTTCCTGAATCGGGACAAACTGGCTGAATCCCACCACTGTCTTAAGGTAACTAAGAGTCGAGATAAAAATTGCATCAGAGATTTTTTTTCAGATTAAGTGCTGCCTTACAAACCAAAGGCTAAATATAAGTAACATTTCCTTTCAAATTGTCCCTCGTGACTTCTGATATCAGGAAGGGCTTTTCAAAGTCATGTTTCGGTATTTCAGTCTTCTGGCTGAGAGCACTATCTCACTGACGAGCAGTTACGATGATTTTATGTGGATTGAAATGCTTGGAACTCATCGCTAGAAGTAGAAAGCCTATGTTGTGCCTCGTCCTCCCTCCTCTCCTCAGCCGGGCCCCTCCCGTCTCGTCCCAGGTCTGCTATCAGACTCTGAGTCTGATAAGGAAGATGAATGGCCTGTCATGCCTCCAGCCCCTGGCCCTGGCCCCATGGCCAGACAGGATGTCAGGAATGAACAAACAAACCTCACTTCTACAGCGTGTGAGCAGGGAGCCAGCCACGTGCTGGAATTACCGGCAGCAGATCCAGCGGAAGAGAATTCACAGTGGGAGGATCCCTGCTTCCGGAGATCTGAGAGGCGACGTCAGCAGAAGGAAGGGAGGGGCAGGCCTGGATAAGTGCTGAGTCATGGAGCCACACCCCACAGCCTATATAAAGGACCAGCTTGAGTCAAGCAACTTTGAGTCAAGTAAAGTCTCATTTAGTTTGCTGAAGTCACAACTTGGATTCCTGCCTGCCCTGAGAAATCTGAAAGGAATTTGGCAAAGCTGCAGAGGCTCCGTGGCCTTGATATGGACTTCCTAGACCCGGTCATCGGAGGGGGAGGGGGACACGACAGCCTATTGCACTATCCAGTGGAGTGAAAGAGAGGCAGGGATGATTTGGGGCTGCTTAAAAACATCACAAGACTATGGACTTGCCCTTTCATGGGACACTGTTCCAAACCAGGACAAGCTGAATCCTAATTCTGAAGGGTTTTTTTTTCCCCCACTAGGACCAACAGGGCCATCACCAGTTTTGATTCAATTTCATCAGATTCATTCCATACTGTTCAGCAGAATTGCCCTTCTCCTTTGCTCTTTGTGGATAAGGGATATGTGAAACTGATGTTATCAGCACCGCAATCCCCACCACTTGAGGGCCTCTCTCACAGGTATTATGGAGATACCAGATTGCAGAAAGGACACAAAAGAATCATGATCTGCTCCCTACGTCACTCAGCATCCCACGTTGGACAATGCCGAATCAGCTTAAAACATTGTTGTGTACTATAGCATCTGAAACAAAGGTGGTATCCAGCAGGTTCTGACCAGTTCTGGAGAACCGGTAGTGGAAATTTTGAGTAGTTCGGAGAATACCACCTCTGACTGGCCCCACCCGCATCTATTCGGGAGGAAATGGGGATTTTGCAGTAACCTTCCCCTGGAGTAGGGAGGGAATGTAGATTTTACAGTATCTTTCCCCTGGTGTGTCCACCAAGCCACGCCCACCAAACCACGTAATGCCCACCAAACCACACCCACAGAATTGGAAATTTTTAAGAAAATGTTGGATAACCATCTGACTGAGATGGTGTAGGGTTTCCTGCCTGGGCACGGGGTTGGACTAGAAGGCCTCCAAGGTCCCTTCCAACTCTGTTGTTATATTATTATTATTATTATTATTATAGAACTGGTAGTAAAAAATTTTGAATCCCACCACTGATATGAAGGGCACCTTGGCAATAGTACTGAAGCTCCCAAGCAGTCTAAAAACACAATAAGGTTTCTAATCCCCTCATTTAATTATCAGAGAAAGTCATCCAGCTTAGTAAGCTTAGCTCACTTGAAATTTGTTCTAAGGCGATGGAAAACAGAGAAAAGACACCAATATGTCTTTATGGCCTGGGTACTTACGGGACCGCCTGCTGTTACCTCATGACTCCCACCGACCCGTACGCTCACACAGAGAGGGACTTCTCAGGGTGCCGTCCGCCAAGCAATGTCGGCTGGCGGCCCCCAGGGGAAGATCCTTCTCTGTGGGGGCTCCTACCCTCTGGAATGAACTTCCCCCCCGATTTACGCCAAACACCTGACCTTCGGACCTTCCACCGCAAATTGAAAACACATTTATTTATTCGCGCGGGGCTGGCTTAAATTTTATTGGTTTTAAATTTTTATTATTAATTTTTAATGGGTTTTAGTTTTATATGTTCCAAGTTTTTAGGCCAATTATGTAATAAGTTTTTTAATTCGTATTTTAATTGTATATTGCACTGTTTGTTTTACCTTGGCTGTACACTGCCCTGAGTTCTTCGGGAGAAGGGCGGTATAAAAATCGAATAAATAATAATAATAATAATAATAATAATAATAATAATAATAATAATAATAATAATAATAATAATAATAATAATAATAATAATAATAATAATAATTTCTCACACCTTGTTAAGGAACTTCAGCCATGTGAGAGCATCTTGGTTGATAATAAGTTTCTTCCTTTCAAAGCTACCCAATTTCTCTTTAGTTAAATCCCCATCAGGGCGAATGACCCAGCTCATGATCTTCAGATCTGCTGCTACATCTCCATTTTGGTCCAAGTATAGTTTCTCCTTGGAAAGATTGCAAAATTCATTCTTTTCCAGAAAGGGATGGAACTAGAATAGAAACATCCAGCAGTTTTAACAGCAGAGACCTTGGTGGGGGGGGGGGTTTCCCCTCACATTTGGATATATTTTTCTACGATCATCTTCCTTTGTGAATTGAGAAGACACATGGTACCACTATCTTCCAATGTGCTGAACAGAGGTTCAGCAAAATTTGTGGATCATATGTTGAGAAATTATTTACAAAATTTATCATGTATAGGGAACTATAAAGGAGGTCACAAAAAAAAAAAACAACCCCAAAGGTACAAGTACAGATTAGGTGAAACTTGGCTCAAAAACTTGACCTTTCGCCGTGAGCTGAAAACGCACTTATTTATTCAAGCAGGACTGGCTTAATATTTTTAAATTTTTAACTTGGGTTTTATTATTTTAGGGTTCATAATTTTAAATTTTAAATTTTTTAAATGTTGGCCATTTTTTTCTAATATGCTCGGTTTTAAATTGTTGTTTTAATTGTATATTTTTATGTTTTTTATCTTTTGGCTGTACACCGCCCTGAGTCCTTTGGGAGAAGGGCGGTATAAAAATTTAATAAATAAATAAATAAATAAATAAAAACAGTAACTGCAAGAGGGACCTTGGAGTCCTAGTGAACGTCACTTAAACATGAGCCAGCAGTGTGCGGCAGCAGCCAAAAAAGGTAACACAATCCTTGCTTGTATAAACAGAGGCATAGAGTCAAAATCACATCAAGTATTAGTACTGCTTTATGTACTGACCAAGACTACATCCAGTTTTGGTCACCACATTACAAAAAAAGATGTTGAGACTTTGGTAAAAGTGCAGAGAAGAGCAACCAAGATGATTAAAAGGCCTGGAGACAAAAAAAAAACATACAAAGAATTGGGTGTGGCCAGTTTAAAGAAAAGAAGAATTGGGGTGACGTGATAGCGGTATTCCAGTATTTGAGGGGCTACCACAAAGAGGAGGGGGCTCAACTTATTTTCCAAAGCACCAGAAGGCAAGATAAGAAACGATGGATGGAAGCTAATCAAGGAAAGAAATAACCTAGAACTAAGAAGATTGTTAGGAAAACAGTGAAACACAATTAACCAGTAGAACAGCTTGCCATCAGAAGTTGTGGATGCTTCATCACTGGAGGTTTTTAAGAAAAGACTGGACAACCATTTTTCTAAAATAGTATAGGGTCTCCTAGGGACATGGTGGCTCAGTGGTTAAGACGCTAAGCTTGTCGATCAAAAGGTCAGCAGTTCAGTGGTTCGAATCCCTACTGCCGCGTAACGGGGTGAGCTCCCATTACTTGTCCCAGCTTCTGCCAACCTAGCAGTTCGAAAGCACGTTAAAAAAATGCAAGTAGAAAACTAAGGACCACTTTGGTGGGAAGGAAACAGTGTTCCGTACGCGTTTGGTGTTTAGTCACGCCGGCCACATGACCACGGAGACATCTTCGGACAGCGCTGGCTCTTTGGCTCTGAAATAGAGATGACCACCACCCCCTAGAGCCGGAAATGACTAGCACATATGTGCAAGGGGAACCTTTACCTTTTATAGGGTCACCTGCTTGAGCAAGTGATAGAAAACCTCCAAGGTCCCTTCCAGTTCTATACTGATCAATGTTAGAATAGAATAGAATAGAATAGAATAGAATAGAATAGAATAGAATAGAATAGAATAGAATAGAATAGAATAGAATAGAATTTTATTGGCCAAGTGTGATTGGACACACAAGGAATTTGTCTTGGTGCATATGCTCTCAGTGTACATAAAAGAAAAGATACATTCATCAATTTATTGATATAAATACAATGAACAAACAAACATTCTTGCAGATGATCAAACATTGAAAAATGAGCTTAGTTACAAGAGAGGAGATTCTGGCTAAATGAAGGAAATACATCCTAAAAGGAAAAGAAATGTTAGAATTGAACCAGTGAGCCATAGAAGTTCACACTCCCGTTGTCTGATTGTCTTAATGCAAAGATCAAGGAGCCATCAGTCAGAGAATTTTTAATTGGGATTCCTGCAGAGAGGAGGGGTTGGCTAGATGGTCTCAAAGCCACCTTCAAATTTATGAAGAAAATTCATAAATTTTGAAGGCCTTGTTGGGAATTGGGTGGCAAACAAACCAATTCAATAAACAAAATAAAAATGCGGACTTCCGGTTTGGCACCGTAGGTGATGGCGGTGATCTTTACGATCACCAACCTCTGGATTATGTGGAATCGCTAGGACAGCTTAAATCTGCTGCCCAGCGGTTCGGAAAACCCCCTCTTCGGGAGAAGGAGAAGGGGTGAGCTGAGGGCAGAGGTTGAATTTCCCTAAAGCCCCTGAGAAAAAAGGGGTTTGAAGGGTTAAGTTCCCTCCAGTAACCCGAAGTGCTCCAGATCCGAGGATTCTTCTGCTTTGGAGGAACCAATCACCACGACCAAACGCCGAGATTTATTTTGGACAATAAAGGATTATACCGGACAGAACGAAAGTGGGAGAACTTTAAGCAAGTAGCCAAGCCGATTCCCCGATACTTTGTAACAAGCTTGAAAACAGCAAGAAAATGGAGGCGAATTGTTAACAAGTTAACGAGTGGAAAGCGAAAGTGATACTTTCAGCGTGTGCCTCTGCAGTTGGTAATTTGCATGTTACTTGCTTTAACTCTTTGCTGCCTGCTGATAGAATCTAGGAGATTTTTTAAATACTGCTTTAAAAGACTGTGTTTCTCAGAAGTTAAGAAGATTTAAAGTGAATATTAAGTTGGAAATAAATAAATAAATAATTTTATAGAAGATGGCAGCCAAACAATTAAAGTCTACTGTAACAAAGAGCTTTGGAACTTTATCAGCTGGTGCCTCTCCAGCTCATACAGCAGAGACTAGAACATTGAATTTAGAGGCGTTACAAGAGAACTTAAAAGGCTTTATAGAAGAAAAATTTAAAGTTATAACTGATGAGATGTCTGAAATGAAAGAGCAGATATCAGAAATTCAAGTGGGAAATAAAGAAGTTAAAGAAGGATTTGTAATGGCAGTACAAAGTTTGGCAACGAATGTGATTTTATTGGAAGAGGAGGTTGAAGTAATTAAGCAACATAATTCAAAATTAGAAAATAAAATGGATGAATTTCAAAGTAAAATGGAAAAGACAGAGGATGAAATAGTTTTGATACAATACAGAAATATGGAATTTGCTCTTAGAATCCGAGGTTTGAAAGAAAATAAGGAAGAGAATTTAAGGGAAATTTTTTCTGAAGTATTTGCTGAGATATTAGCAGCTCGTCCAGCAGATGTGGCTTATCAAATTGAAAAAATATATCGTGTGAATTCTTGGATAGCAAGGCAAAAAAAGTTGCCAAGGGATGTTGTTATTTATTTTACAAACAGAATAGTGAGAAATCAGATTTTGCAAGCTTCATATAAGGGGGAGAAGATTCAGATTGCTGGTCAAGATATCTTGATATTAAAGGAAATTCCACCAAAAATGTTAAGGGCTAGGAAGGAATTTGCCTTCCTGGTGAATGAACTTAAAAAACATCAGATTGAATATAGATGGGATATTCCAACTGGTATAATAGTATATTATGCAGGGAAAGTACATCGTTTCAATACGGTTGGAAAAGCAAGAGAATTTTATGTTGAGGTATTAAAAGTTGGAAGTCTTCCCCATTGGAAGCTAGAAGAAGGAGGCTGAAGTGAAGGAAGAGAAGTGAAGCAGGTACAAGAACAGATTGTGATGGAAGAAGATTTATTACAAGTGTTGGAAATACCTACGACGGGTTTAGATTCAAAAGAACAAAGGCTGACTAGAGCTGCTGCTAAACGCAAGGAACAAGAGATGAAGGCACAACAACAACTGGCAACTACTACAATGGAAACAGTGGGAGGAGCAAGGCCTAAAGTAAAATGTGATCTGCGGCTGGTGTTCCAAAAGTTTCCTTTGGCCGATAATGGCAATTAAACTATTATCTTGGAATGTTAATGGCCTGAATTCACCGCAGAAGAGAAGGAAAGTATTTCATTATTTGAAATAATTTAAAAATGACATTACCTGTTTACAAGAAATACATATTAGATCTTGCTAAATGTTGGAGATGCGATTGTGAAGATGCTACTTATTACCATATATGGTGGACTTGTAAAAAAGTTAAAGTATTTTGGATTAAAGGCTGTTGGATCATGCAGAATATTTTGAAAAAGAAGATTAAGTTTACTCTGCAGTTCTTTCTACTAGGAATAATTATGGACTATACAGCTATAGAGACTAAATTGATTTTGAACTTAATAACAGTCGCAAGACTTTTGATTGCTCAGTATTGGAAGAAAGAAGAATTACCTACAATCGAAGAATGGACAAAACAAAACAACAAATGGACACTCGAAGTATCAAATCTGGCAGAGATGACAAAAATCTCTGCTTACTTGAAAGACTATATACTAGAAAAATATATTTTAGAATGGAAAATGTGGATTGATTATATTTAAAATAAGTACCAGATAAAAAAAAATATCGAATAGCATATGAGTAAATTTAGGAAATATTTTGTATTAGATATATTTTTGAAGGAGAGGGGAATTGAGAGTGTGACTAAGTGTGGTGTGACTAAAGATTATAATTTAGGAATTATTTTGGATTATGATTGTTAGTTTTGATACCCTGCATTTTGTTCTGGGAAGTCGGGGTGGGGGTGGGGGTAAGGGGAGGAATTGGGGGGTTTGGATGGAGTGATGGTTAATGTACAGGGATTATTGAAGAAATATAATTAATGTAGGGTCGGGTCTGCATAGTTACCATTTTAGAACGGTGGGAGGAGAAAAGAGAGTAGGAGGTAGGAAAGAGGAGAAGAGGAAGGAAGAGGATAGTAGAGGAGAAGGAAGGTGTAGGGTAGGAGGAGGAGGATGTAGATAAGAGAAGGAGAGGAAGGTTTGGAAAGTAAAAGAAGGTAGAAGAGGGAAGAGTG
Source organism: Ahaetulla prasina (assembly GCF_028640845.1). Taxonomy (NCBI): domain Eukaryota; kingdom Metazoa; phylum Chordata; class Lepidosauria; order Squamata; family Colubridae; genus Ahaetulla; species Ahaetulla prasina. The sequence continues at coordinate 30,179,431 of NC_080540.1, read as the reverse complement.
TTAAAAAGGGTGGTGGTGACTGGGCAAGCCCGACTAATTGTATATAACTGTACATTGGATGAATTATTTGATATGATTGTAAAAATAAAACTTTTTATAAAAAAAAAAAAAAAAAAATGCAACAGGACGCATCCATTTTAAAATTAGCAGTATATCATATCAAAATATATGTCTCATAATGTGCGCCCTTTGGAACATTTCTCTCCCAAGCAATTAGACTGGCCAAACCTGTTTGCTTTTTGTAACACAAATCTGTTGAGGTGGTACCCCTCACTCTCCTTAGGATTCCTTCTCTAAAGCTTCTGTAAGTTTCATAGATCCCCATACCTGCCACGGCTGCAGCCTTGGAGCCCCCAGTCTCTCTTCACGCTCCTTCCTTCTCCTCCAGGATCTGGAGGAATATGCAGCATTCAAGGCATGGGCCAGAGTCATTACAACACTGTAAACAAGATGGTCATTTTGAATTAAGAGCCTGCTGCTTTTGGCTTTGATATCCAGTGGTGCGTTCTGGGTGCATCGTGCCCGGCCATTGATAGAAAAGACTTGTTTTGAAAAAGAACAGTTAAAAGCCTTATTTTTGAAATCTCTATTAACATAGAAAAACTGTTGAAAGGCATCATCTTTTTGCCCTTCTTTTTGCTGGATGACGAAGAACCAAATGCTATGGACATATTGTAACCAATTCATAACATATATTCTTTCCATTTCCCACAAGGCTGTGGTGATCCAGACTTTCCTTTCGATAGGTGCTGGTAACTCTTGAAGTGTGAGATGTAGAGTGACCATTCCTTGTATGAGCCAACCAATTTCTACAAAGTACACAAAGACGTTGACCTGTCTCAACTTAGAAAGGCCACCAGTTAGGGATTCTGTAGCCTCATTCATTGAGTACCTTTGTGTCACAACAACACAAATGCCATTCCTGACAAGCAGAGGAGTCAAAGTCCTCAGGAAATTCTCTGCCTTGTCTGTGTCTGAGGCAACGAGACCGATCAAAGTCCATCTGAAATGGAGGAGCAGCTGGACAATCCCTGGGAACTGGATTCCTTCTTTGGGGACCATCCGGTGGAAAAAAGGGAATTGAGTTTTATCACTCAGACCCTCCGAAACGATTTTATAAGTGACCTGAAAAAAGCAAGGAACAGATTAGGTATTTTATTATGGGTCAAATCAAGACCGTAATATTAGCCTGAATAAATCCAATCTGGCATTCATGATCTTATTTGGGTAGAAAAGTAGAGAATCTGTTGGCTAATACACTTCTAACAATGTTTGCATCCTTATTAATGAATGGTATTGTTCTCCATGAGTCTGTAAGACTTATTATTATTATTAATAATAATAATAATAATAATAATAATAATAATAATAATAATAATATCAGAGTTGGAAGGGACCTTGGAGGTCTTCTAGTCCAACCCCCTACCCAGGCAGGAAACCCTACACCATTTCAGACAAATGGCTATCCAACATTTTCTTAAAAATTTCCAGTGTTGGAGCATTTACAACTTCTGCAGGCAAGTTGTTTCACTGATTAATTGTTCTAACGGTCAGGAAATTTCTCCTTAGTTCTAAGTTGCTTCTCTCCTTGATTAGTTTCCACCCATTGCTTCTTGTTCTACCCACAGGTGCTTTGGAGAATAGTTTGACTCCCTCTTCTTTGTGGCAACCCCTGAGATATTGGAACACTGCTATCATGTCTCCCCTAGTCCTTCTTTTCATTAAACTAGGCATACCCAGTTCCTGCAACCGTTCTTCATATGTTCTAACCTCCAGTCCCCTAATCACTTTGTTGCTCTTCTCTGCACTCTTTCTAGAGTCTCAATATCCTTTTTACATCGTGGCGACCAAAACTGAATGCAGTATTCCAAGTGTGGCCTTACCAAGGCATTATAAAGTGGTATTAACACTTCACGTAATCTTGATTCTATCCCTCTGTTTATGCAGCCCAGAACTGTGTTGGCTTTTTTGGCAGCTGCTGCACATTACTGGCTCATATCTAAATGATTGTCCACTAGGACTCCAAGATTTTTTTCAGATTTAAGTAGGAAGATCAATTGGGAAACTTTCCTTGAATTTGGAATTCCTCTGCAAAGATAATATGATTTATTGGAGGTCAGATCATGGAACAAATACTAGTTTCTCATTACTGCTACCCCTTCCTTTTGTAGAGAGATCTTTTGGATGGATGTTGCATCTCTCCTCACATTTTCACATTCATGAGTGTTAAGCAGAAGCAATTGGGACCTCTGTTCTGAGGATATGTCTGCTTTGATCCTTGTCCCTTCCCCACTGTGAATGCCATGCCCTAGCCATGCACCTATAGGGGCCATGACAAAAAGCAGCCCTTGAATGTCTTGGAGAAGGTGACATTGGATCTATCACCCACCCACCATCCATCCACTCACTTCACCAGATAGAGAAACACACATTCAAACCTGTGGGATTTTGTAGGTGCCCACCATACTGGACATCTGCATGGAGATGTCATCGTCAGTCCCATCAAGAACAGCCATGGGGTTCTCCTTCCTTCCACAGCTGTAGTTGGGAACGTTGGCTTCTCCAGTAGAGAGCATGTCCAGCAAGGCATCTGAAGTGACAAGTGTGTTCAAATTGTTGTCGTGGATGTTGTAGCCAAGAGTGAGATTGTGTAACAGCTGAGGGAACTTATTGATCACTTGACTGGCAAAAGTGAAGGGTAGGATTTTCCAATAGTTAGGATTTCCTGAACTGTAAACAAATATGCATATATTATCACCAACAGTAATGTCAGCGAAAGAACTGATTGAATGCATTCCTCTTTGACTTCACAAGCTAATTCAATTTTGATCCAAAATCTTATCTCTTTCACAAACTAGGAAATTGGAAGAGAGCCATGGAAAACATCTAAACAAATAGATTGGTCCTGGGAAGGGAGGGAGGGAGGGAGGGAGGAAGGGAGGGAGGGAGGGAGGGAGGGAGGGAGGGGGGAAGGAGAACCGAATGACTTACACACTGGGTTGAACAAAAGGAGGATTGTTGAAATGGAATGGCTGAAACAGTGACTGTGTTGCAGTAACAACCCCATTAATGAGATGGTTGCCTGATCTGTAATAGTTCCATGGCTTCATTCCATCCTGCTGCTCCAAAGTCAAGGGACATTTGGTTCTGAGCTTTCCAGAGACTGACTGGGGCACCAGCAGCAGCAGCAGAAGTAGAAAGAGGACCACCATTTCTCTTGGAACTGAATTGGTCATGTCCTCTTTTCTAAAAAAATAAAAGACAATTGGAAGGAGTTGAAGCACTGTCACAAAATGGAACTGTCACTTGGTTTCCTGATTCGGAGCCCAGCCAAGCTGCACATAAAGGGGAGAGAAGAACATTCAAGAGCACAACCCCTCTCCTGTCCCAAAACTTCTGCAAAGCACTCAACATGACCACAGCCATTTATCCTTTTCTGATGTTAAAACCTTGCATGTTGCTTCAGTCTGTTGTTTACATTGAAGGCAGTTTCTGGAGAACTAGCAGAAGACCAGAATGATAATGATAATTACAACAAGAAGCAACATGTCTTCTGTGGGATCCTGAATTTCTTCTGGGGCTCCCTGTGCAGAGGCATGGCTGGAGAAAACTTAGTTTGTGAAAAACATAGTTATATCCTGGGGTTCATAGTTCAGCACAGGAATTCTGATTCTTCTTTTGGGACCTGTCCAAAAAGTAATGTGGAGGATGCTCATTGAACGCCAAAGTAGACTTATGAGATCCTGCAAGATAATATTTTGTCTCAAAGCAAATCAAGGCAAATCCAAAAACACCACACTACTAACCAGAGCATATAAAACATTTGCTAGACCAATTCTAGAATACAGCTCACCTGTTTGGAACCCTCACCATATCTCTGACATCAATACAATTGAACGTGTCCAGAAATATTTTACAAGAAGAGTTCTCCATTCCTCTGAAAACAACAAAATACCTTATCCCACCAGACTTGAAATCCTAGGCTTAGAAAACTTGGAACTCCGTCGCCTCCAACAAGACCTAAGTTTAACTCATAGAATCATCTATTGTAATGTCCTTCCTGTCAAAGACTACTTCAGCTTTAATTGCAATAATACAAGGGCAACCAATAGATTTAAACTTAATGTTAACCGCTTTAATCTAGATTGCAGAAAATATGACTTCTGTAACAGAATCATCAGTGCTTGGAATACTTTACCTGACTCTGTGGTCTCTTCTCATAATCCCAAAAGCTTTAACCAAAAACTTTCTACTATTGACCTCACCCCATTCCTAAGAGGACCATAAGGGGCGTGCATAAGCGCACAAACGTGCCTACCGTTCCTGTCCTATTGTTTTTCTTTTCTTCTTCCTATATATATATATATATGCTTATACCTCCTAATATTTACTCATATGGTCCTCTTAGGAATGGGGTGAGGTCAATAGTAGAAAGTTTTTGGTTAAACCTTGGTCCCTTTAAGACTTGTGGACTTCAACTCCCAGAGTCCCTAAGCCAGCTTTGCTGCCAATAAGACTCTGGGAGTTGAAGTCCACAAGTCTTAAAGGGACCAAGGTTGGAGACCCCTGCCTTAAACTAGGTGTAGCTCAGCGGCGCTTCAAAATGCTCAGCTCGGAAAGGGTTAAGGGCACCACAGACGTGAACCGCTAGAGCGGCTAGAGAGCCTTCCAGTTTGCCTGCTGCTCTTCCGGGTTCGGGACGGGCCGCTCATATATATGTTTATATACTATATAATCTTTTTGTATGATGTTGTGACAAAATAAATAAATAAAATAAATAAATAAAGGTACAATGAGGTCTGGAGTGAATTCTACGACTGGCTTAAGAGGAGGAGGAATGCCAAAAACCAGAGATAATGAATGTCTGAAAATGTATATATCAACGTATATTGTACTTGTGAGGGTATAATAGATTTATTAAATATGTATATAGTTGTAGGGGTAGTAGTAATATAGTATATACTTGATATATAAGGAATTAGGAGATATTTAAATTTGTATATAGACAGAGGAATATGTGATATAGTAACTTAAATGTTGACGTAAATGTTAGAAACCAGATACGTAGAGCAATGTCCATTGTTGTTGTTGTTTTTTAAACCAATAAAAAAAATTCTTTAAAAAAAAAGATAATATTTTGTCTCCCATGCTTTTCAACATCCATAAAGACCACTGAGGAAGGTCACCCAGACTTTTGGAGTTTGAGTCTACTCTATGTGGATAACATCAAGCTTAACTTCACCGTCTTCTAATTTTCTTCCTAGATCAGAGGACACTTCAGAACGTCATTCATGCTCTGCTCACTTCAGAGCTTGGCTGCTCTATATGGGGCTGCCCTTGAAGACCACTTCAGCTGGTCCAGATTACAGTGGAACAGACAAGTGACAAGCATGCCTCAGTATACCCTCATCTTACACCTGTCCTTCATGAACTGCACTGGTTCCCAGGTTGTTTCCAGGTGCAATTCAAGGTGCTGGACACTGCCAATAAAACCCTGCATGGCATAGGTCATAGTGCTTAAAGTCTTTCTTGTCTCCCATATCTCCTGTATCTGCCTAGCCAGTTTAGCATTCTACCCCTGGATTGTGATAAGTAATTAAGTGATATAGTGATGGACATGCAAATCATGCAGGAGCCAAGAGTCTATGTCCTCATGGGACCTCATATGCTAGGGACCCAGGTGGTTTTGCATTATTTATTTATTTATTTATTTTTATTTTATTTGAATTTATATCCCGCCCTTCTCCAAAGACTCAGGGCGGCTTACACTGTGTTAAGCAATAGTCTTCATCCATTTGTATATTATATACAAAGTCAACTTTTTTTTTCATAAAAAAGTTTTATTTTTACAATCATATCAAACAGCTCATCCAATGTACAGTTATATACAATTAGTCGGGCTTGCCCAGTCACCACCCCCCTTTTTAACACTCTTCCCTCTTCTACCTTCTTCTACTTTCCAGACCTTCCTCTCCTTCTCTTATCTACATCCTCTCCTCCCTCCACCCTACACCTTCCTTCTCCCTCATCTACCCCTCTTCTCTTTCCTACCCTCTCCTCCTTTCTCCCTCCCCACCATTCTAAAATGGTAACTGGGCAGACCCGACCCTACATTAATTATATTTATACATCTTCAATAATCCCTGTACATTAACCATCACTCCATCCTCTACCCTCTACCCTCAACCCCCAATTCCTCCCTTACCCCCACCCCACCCCGACTTCCCAGAACAAAATGCAGTCAACTTTTATTGCCCCCAACAATCTGGGTCCTCATTTTACCTACCTTATAAAGGATGGAAAGCTGAGTCAACCTTGGGCCTGGTGGGACTTGAACTTGCACTAATTGCAAGCAGCTGTGTTAATAACAGACAGACTTAGTCTGCTGAGCCACCAGAGGCCCTTTGCATGGGGTTAAAAACCAGCGCTCTGGCAATGCAGAGGTTGGGTGGCCTCCAGGTGAGTGTCTAATTGATTGACACCGTAGGCTGAGAGCTTTGATGGGAGAGGAAAGAGACTCAATTTGGTGTAGCGGTTAAAACTTCAGGGTAAAAACTTGAAGAATGTGAGTTCTAGCCTGACCTAATGTACAAATGCAGCTGGGTGACCTTGCACCAATCATTCTCTCTCAGTTCTAGGAAGACTAGGCCAAGGCAAACCATCTCTAGAATCTTTGCCAAGAAAACTGTTTGAACTAGTCCAGGTATCAATAGTCAAAACCAACTTGAAGGCACACACTTATAGAAAGGAAATGTCGTGTCCCACTCCTCCTCTGATGGTTGGGTCGGGGAAGTCCGTATCAAGCGTGGCCGCAAAGCCTCTGCAGCTTTGCCAAAGTTCTGTTAGAGTTCTCAGGGCAGGCAGGAGACCAGGATGTGACTTCAGCAATCCAAATTAGACTTTGCCTGACTCAAAGAATGCCAGAAAGCAGATCCTTTATATAGGCCATGGGGTGTGGCTCCATGACTCAGCACTTATCCAGGCCTGCCCCTCCCTTCCTTTTGCTGACGTCGCCTCTCCATTCTCCGGAAGAGGGGATCTATCCACTGCATCATTTCGTCCCCAGCTGCTGGCAATTCCAGCTCGTGGCTGGCTTCAGGCACACATGCTATCGGAGGGAGGTTTGTTTGCTCGGTTTGTCCGGGCATGGTGCCAGGGCTGGGGGCTGGAGGCATGCCAGGACATTCTTCTGCACTATCAGTCTCTGGCTGAGATAGCAGGAGATGAGAGGGGCCCGGCTGCGGAGAGGGGGGCGAGCGAGGCACAACAGGAAAGGGAATGGGCACAGAACGTAGAGTAGTGGAGTCGGAAGACATTCTTCCAGGTTTCCATGAGATTCCACGGACCCAATTGGCTAAACCTCAGAAGAAAAGCACCATTAAAATGTGCAAGTATGAATGCAACCATTTGTGAAGTGAAAGTGCTGAAGACACTAGGCTAGAAACAGGGAGAACATAAGTTCCAGTCCTATCTTGGGCGCCTAGCCACCTTGGTGACCCTGGGCCAGCCACTCTCTCACAGCTCTAGGAAAGAGGCAATGGCAAACCCCTTCCCAAAAACCTTGCAAGAGTTCTTTCAAGCCCAGCCAAGTGACCTCTAACTTGATAGCCTGAAGCAGATTTTGGAAGTGGGTTATACTGTGCAAAGATGGCAGGAAAACACTGGACCACCTTGATCTTGGCCAGGAGGATGAGTTTCAAGTCAATATGAAAGTGGCATGAGAGCCGATATAGCAAAGGTCCTAGAGGGCTAGGAGCCTCTGGACGGGGGCTGCAGTAGGTCTGTGTCCCTTCCTTGTGAGGGCAGAGAGAGTTCATGGAGCAAAGGAAGGCAGGAGAAGCCCCCCCATCCAGTTTGACCCAGGTAACCTCAAGCATAGTCGGCAACCTCTTCTCCAAGCAAGGATCCCTTGCTATGCATAGTATTGCCATGGAGTAATGTTTTTTTTTTTAAAGTTTTATTTTCATTTTCCAACAACCTATTCAATATACAGTCTCTTATTCAACATTAGTCATTAAATTTTCATTTGTTACTTATTCGGACCTGCCCAGCTACCACTTCCTTCTTAACAAACCTTTCCTCCTCCCTTCTCTACTTTCTTCTACTTTCTTCATCCTTCCTCTCCTTCACTTTTCTACATCCTCTCCTCTTTCCCTACTCTTCTCTTCCACCCTTTCTAACCTCTCTCTTTCCCTTTCTTCTTCCTCTCCTTTCCCCTTTTCTACCTCTCTCTTCCTACCTACTTTCTTCCTTCACTCCTCCTCTCCTCTTCATTCCTTCTGAAATGGCAGCTGAGCAGCCCGCTTTCATTTCAAATTATTTCTATTTCTTAATTACATATCTTCAATCATTCCTTTACATTGATCCTTCATCTCCCCTCTCCCCTTCCCCTCCCCTCCCACCCCGAGACTTCCCAGAACAGAGTACAGGGTATAAAATTAACAATCATAAATTAAAATACAACATAAGTCAAATCCATAGTCACTCCTCTCTCTAAGACCTTAACTCCCTTCCAAAACAGAAAAGTACATTCTTCTTCCAGTCCATTATATATCAGTCCATTCCACTCCTAAAATCTTCAGAATCTTCCAATTAAGTTAATATTTCCAGTTCATCAATAAAATATCTTCATCAATTAAGACCAAATATATCTCCAATCTTCATCGATCAAGACCAAAACGATATTCCATCTTCCAGTATTCATCAGAAATTCTTCTATAATATACCTTTCTTCCTTAAACAGTATCCCAAATATAATTCATATTTCCAGCTTAAATTCTTAAATTTTATCCAATCTCCAAAAGTAAACAATATTCTATCTTCTCATATCTTTAATATCACTTACATAAATCAAATAACATTGCTAATATTAATATTTCATACATCTGTCAGATAACATTATTAAAATTATAACTTATAGCCAAAATATATCAATTATAACAAATTCTATTTAACCAGATACCAACATTACATCCATAAATTTTTCTATCCTCCAAGGGTTAAACAATATTCCATCTTCCCATTCCTTTATACCTCACATATATCAAATAGTGATATACCTAAAATATGTCAGTTATAAAATTAAACCCTATATATATATATAAAAAAAAAAGATACCATCAAAATCACATCTTAAGCATTCTCCTTCCCCTTGTCTTCTATCTTACACATTTCCTTACACATTTTCAATCTCCAAAAATATCACTTACATAAATCAAATAACATTGCAAATATTAATATTTCTTCAGTTTACCTTACATCTATCAAATAACATTATTAAGATTATAACTTATATCCAAAATATATCAATTATAACAATTAAATTCTATTTAACCAGATACCAACATTACATCCATAAATTTTTCTATCCTCCAAGGGTTAAACAATATTCCATCTTTCCATTCCTTTATACCTCACATATATTAAATAATGATATACCCAAAATAAATCAGTTGTAAAAATTAAACCCTATATATATATGTTAAAAAAAGAAAATACCATCAAAATCACATCTTAAGCATTCTCCTTCCCCTTGTCTTCTATCTTACACATTTTCTTACACCTTAAGAAAAGATAAGCCTCCAAAAGTTCCTATTAAAAAAAAAGGAAAAAGTAATAATAATAATAAAAAAAAATCCATATTTGAAATGAAGAAGTTTGCAAGATTTTAATAATTAGCTCTGTTTGCTTAAGAATCATTCCTAAACTGTAAAATCTACCAAAAAGAGAGAGAAAAAAAAATTCCAATAAACTTTTCTTCTTAAACATTGTAATAAAGAAAAAGGTAAAAGGAGAAAAAAATCATTAACAATTCTTGTTCATTCCATTTTAAAAAATAGCTTGTTATGCTCTTCTTTATAATTTCGCTTTCCTTTGTATATTGCAAACGCCATTTTAGATCCACTCGTTGAAAGTTAGTTCAAAGGAAAGCTATTTAAGAACTGAAGTTAAGATTTATTACTTGCAAATTCTCTATTAAAAAAAAAAAGAAAAGAAAAAATTCCATATTTGAAATGAGGAAGTTTGCAAGATTTTAATAGTTAGTTCTGTTTGCTTAAGAGCCATTCATAAACTGTAAAATCTAAAAAAAATCAATAAACTTTTCTTCTTAAACATTATGATAAAGAAAAAGGTAAAAGGAGAAAAAAATCATTAACAGTTCTTGTTCATTCCATTTTAAAAAATAGCTTGTTATGCTCTTCTTTATAATTTCGCTTTCCTTTGTATATTGCAAACGCCATTTTAGATCCACTCAAGTTGAAAGTTAATTCAAAGGAAAGCTATTTAAGAACTGAAGTTAAGATTTATTACTTGCAAATTCTTGCTAGTCCTCCTGCTCTGTTCTGTCTGTGTTGAATTCTCTTTTAGGAATAAATCTTGACACAGAGATGGTCGCGGCTTCTCGTTCTGTATAAACAGAAGCACCCTGGGCACGGAGTTTCGTCAGGCTAAAGGGGAGCTCTCACCCTTCAATCCCCTGGTTAAATTCCAGGGGATCCCGGGGAGCTCTACCCAAACCTGACCTCTTCCTCCCCTTCAACCGGGGGAGAGAATTCCAAACCGTTTGACAGCCCATTTACGCTGTCAGGGACGGTTTGACGAAACCCAGGGCAGACGATCCCAAAGGAACGTCCGCGAAGCCTGCGTTGCCAGCGGAAGCCTCTGCCATGGAGTAATGTTAATGTCACATGGAGTGGTGCTATCATCACAAGTATCTGCCCCATGGACCCTGTGGAGCAGATACTTAAGCTCAAAAACTCCTTCACCATTGGGAGTGGAAGATAGCACAGATGGCCAGCCAGGAACACGTATTTTTTTCTATGTCAGCTCTCTATAAGCTCTTTATCCGCATATACTGTATTTCCTTTAATGTCCAACTTCACTGCATCTTCCTCCTTTTTATCTGTTTTTAGTTTCTGTTTCCTATTTTCCTTCTGTCGGAGTCTTGAATTAGTTGTATTCATTTTATGTTTTCAATTTATGCTTATATATATTATTTAATATGTATTTGACAAAATAAATAAATAAAATAAAAATAAAATAAAATAAAGGTATAGGTATTTATAGACATTTTGAGAGATGGGAAATCCAAAGGAGTCCAATCCCAGGAAACACATCCACACAACAAGACCAATGACCACCTCATTTCTGGGTGGACATGGCAAGAAATCAAGTTATACCTTCATCATGTTATGTGCCCTACCACCATTTCATCTGCAGACATCACAGCCCGCTACTTATTTCATAACTACAAAATATAAAAGATCTCAAAATTCCACTTCATGCACCATCAGGTCCAAATCTGAATTAATATATGGGGAGCGAATAGAAAAGAAATCACAGACAGGCATTACTCTTAAAATTAGGCAGGGTTCAAGGGTACTGATTGCTTCCTTCATATTAGAACACAGCAACGGAGTTAAATATTATCAACCTAGAATGCCACAAAACTCCATTGCTCTGGGTGACCTTCCCAAGCAGTCTCTGGAGCTTGAAGGGCAGTAGAAGTCAATCATCTAGATCAGGGGGTCTTCAACCTTGGCAATTTTAAGACTTGTGGACTTCAACTCCCAGAATCCCTCAGCCAGCAAAGCTGGCTGAGGAATTCTGGGAGTTGAAGTCCACAAGTCTTAAAGTTGCCAAGGTTGGAGACCCCCTGATCTAGATAGTCAACTATCTCCCTCCAACAACACTTTCTGGACACGTGCTGATAGCAAGGACCACAACTACTATAGAAGAGTGCTCCTAAGGGTCTAGCTATGATTTTTTCACTAACATGCATTTCTCCAGCTACCTGTCTATACATGGAGCCCCAGAAGAAGTTCAGGATCCCCAGAGAAGTTGCTTCTCACTATAATTATCACCAGCTCAGCCTTTGAAAACTCTTCCGCTACTTCTCCAGGGGTTGCCTTTGAGGCTAAGATCAAACTGAAAGCAACATGGAAGGGATTCTTGCATCAGAAAAGGATAAATTATACTGGCTATGATGGGTATTTTATCCAAGATTTAGGATAGGTTGAGCTTGTGTTGTTGAATGTACCATTCCCTCCTATCCAGATGAAGCTCAGTTTGTCTCTGTCTGAACCAGGAAAGTCACTGGCATTTTCACCTTGTGAGAGTGCTTAGATTGTCCTCAAACTCTTCTTGTTGTTAGGAAACAGAGAAGTGAGCGATTCCGTCAAGCAAGAAATGGATCGCCTGCTTCTCCTTCCGATGCTGTTGCTTGTGCTGACCCAGAGAAACTCTGCAAGGCTCAGAATCAAATGCCCCCCAACTTTGAAGCAACAGGACATAGGAAATCCATGGAACTTTTATAGGCCAGGTGACCATCTCATTAGTGTGTTTCTCACGGCAAGAAAATTTTCACTTCAGCCATTACAATTCAATGGGGCTCCTTACACTTCTTTTCCACGGTAAGTCATTCAGTGTAATCACATTGCATTCTCTCCATTTGTATTTCTATCCCTCTTCTGCCTTTCTTCTTATTTCACTTATTCCTAGGTTGTAGGACATATCCAGGTTTTTGGATCGTTTTGATTTGTAGAGCTCTCCTCTTTCCTTTTATCTTGTGGGAGAGAATCAAATGTAAAAACAGGGAAGAAGAAATTTTAAAAGAACCCGAGAAAGGAAGACGCAGAATTCCAGAGGATCTTCTCTTCTCACAGTCATTTAACAGATGTAACAGATTAACAGAATTGGAAGGGACCTTATCTAATCCAAACCGCTGCCTAAGCTGGAGACCCTACACCATTTTTGACAAATGGCAGTTCAATCTTTTCTTGAAAGTCTCAAGTGATGAAGCTCCCACAAATTTCCAAATGCAATTTCTGTTCTGTGGCATTTCTCGCGGCCAGCGGGCTCGCCACGAGAGGGTCCGGGCAGTCCCCGCGCCGGACGGAGCGAGAACGAAGACACGGAGTCCAATTCTCCTTGGGGTGAGCGAGCCCCGAGCTAGCTCGAGACAACTCTTTTATTGAGGTTTGTTAGGGGTGGGTTACAGAGATTCAGAAGGCAAGCATGTGATCCTGATTAGCCACACATAGACACATTGGGTTGGATATGCATATTATGGCAATATGTTTGCAAGCACAGCTGAGCAGGATGAATATTCTATGTGTGTAAGCAGTTTTCTTATCATGTCCGGTGTTACCCGGACAGGCTCTGTGGTTAGCGTTTCTGAGCAGTTTGCAACAGCAAGTGAGGGCACATTCCTACAGAACTTTTCTTGTTACAGAATGTTAAAAAGTAGCGAGACATAGAAACATCACAGTTAATGGTTATATGGTTGGAACAGGATATGCAGAAATACACATACAATGCAGACTTTGTCTGCTTGCTACTTTGTCTGCTTGCTAGTTTTTCTTGTACATGGTCCAATTCTGAGAAGAATCTACATCTACAAGTTTAAATTGCTTATCTAAGAGATTATATGGCTAATGCAAAGCAGAATTAACTGACCATTGCCATAATGATTCCCAACACTGTTCCATCAATTGATTGTTCTCACTGTCAGGAAATTTCTCCTAATTTCTAGGTTGAATTTCTCCTTGATCAGTTTCCATCCATTATTCCTTGTCTGGCCCTCAGGTGCCTTGGAAAATAGCTTGACCCCCCCTCCTCTCTGTGGCAGCCCCTAAAATACTGGAACACTGCTATTGTGTCTCCCCTGGTCCTTCTCTTCACTAGACTATCCATGCCCAGTTCCTGTAATGGTTCTTCATATGTTTTAGTCTCCAGTCCCCTAATCATCCTGGTTGTTCTTCTCTGCACTTTTTCTAGAGTCTCAACATCTTTTTTATAATGTGGTGACCCAAACTGGATGCAGTACTCTAGGTGTGGTCTTACTAAGGCTTTATAGAGTGGTATTAGTACCTCACTTCATCTTGATTGTATCCCTCAGTCATGAGTTCATCCCTTGAATACTGATTTTTCTTTCATGTAGCTATTGAAGGAACTAGATGACTAGATGACCTACAAGGTCCCTTCCAACTCTGTTAATCTATAAACTATCTGAAAGTATCGTATTTGCCTGTGCCAGCCCAAATTAGGAATAACGATGACTTTTTTCTAGAGCAAGCATGCTGGCTCACTTATTATAAACCATGTTCTTGCTTTTATGGTAGTTCTACTTTAATGACTCATTGAATCCTGGTTATTTGAGAAATGAAAGTCAGCACAAATAGCAATCGCTTTGTGATTCTTTTCTTTTCTTTTCTTTTTTTTGTATAAATAATTTTTATTTCCATTTTCCAACATCATATTTATGTGCAAACTATTATCTATCATTAATCATTAATCATACTGATTCAGGCCTGCCCGATTGCCACTTCCTTTCTTCACACCTCCCTCTCTACCCTCTACTACTTTCACATCCTTCATCTCCTTCACTTTACTACTTCCTCTCCTCCTTCTCCACTCCTCCCTTCTTACCCTATCTAACCTTCTTATTCCCCTCCTCCTTCTCTACTCTTTCCTACCTACTTTCTTCCCTCCTTCTACTTCTCTCTCCTTTTCTTTCTGAAATGGCAATCGAGCATCCCCAATATCATTTTAAATTTTATTTTCATATCTTCAAAAATTACTATGCATTAATAATCAATCCATGTATCATTTTCCCCCCCTTTCCCCCCTCCTCCCCTTCCCCCCCCCAGACTTCCCAGAGCAAATACCGGGTATTATAACCAACAATCACAAGCTAAAGTATACAAAATAAACATAACCTCCCACCTTTAAAAATTTAAAACTTTAGATCCCCTCACAATAAAAATAAAGAGATAGGAAAGAATATAAAAAGAAAAAAAAGAAAAGAAGCAATACCAACTTCACATATTACATCTTTTTACAATCCATTTTTAAAATTAATCCATCTTCTCAAATTCAAATTTTTTTTCCACTTGTATATTCCTTCAAATTTCATAAGTCCATTTCTCAAATTACAGAATTGTTTTGTGATTCTTAATGCTGTAGAAAACGATTTCCATCCCATCTTCTCACATTCATAAAAATTAAACGGTGATGGGTAACTATCATTTGCCTCTGGTTTTGGATCAGACAGAAGACTTTAAGATTCCTGGAGACAAAAAGGAAGACATGAGAAAAAAATGATGATGGTAATAATGATGATGGTGATGATGGTGATGACGATATGAACTTTTTTACAGGATGATATCTTTGGGCCCTGGATGTACCCAACGCTTCATTTTTGCTATTGAAGTGATCAACAAGAATGACCAACTCCTGCACAATCTCACACTGGGTTACAACATCCATGACAACTATGATAACACACTTGGCACTTCAGAAGCCTTGCTGGACATGCTCTCTACTGGAGAAGCCAATGTTCCCAACTACAGTTGTGGGAGGCAGGATCACCTTTTGGCTCTTCTTGATGCAGCTGACAGTGACATCTCCATTCAGATATCAACTTTAGTAGGAACCTACAAAGTCCCACAGGTTTGTGTTTTGTGTTTCTCTACCTGGTAAAGTGAATGGAGTGGTGATGGGTGAAACACTATATCCAAACATATCTTCTCCATGGAACCCAAGAGCTGCTTTTCACCATGGCCATTGTAGGTGTCATGGCTGGCGATTGGGATCCACAATGGAGAGATGACAAGGGTCAAAAGAAACATACCATCTCATGAAAACAACCTCATTGCTTTGAGGGTTTATGCTACACGTTTGTGAGATGAGAAGAGACTCTGCATCCAATCAAAGGGTCTTTTGTAGAATAGGAAGGTGCAGCACTAATGGGAAGCTCACATTTTCTACATGATCTTAGCCAATATAATGATATTTTCAAGGGTGAATAAATCTCAGATTCATGAAAAGAGTTCCAATGGCTACCATTGAAAAACATAAATGGGGTATTTTCTTGGCAGGTTTTGAGCATCTGTACTCAATGGTTAAACACCAAAGAGTAAACCTCATAAGGAACAATCCTAGCAATTACTGGCCCATTGTTTAATAGATATGTGGCAGAAATAAATAACTGTATTTCTGGAGCTCTAGTATAGAATATAATGCATCTATTATTTGACTGTCAACTATATTTGAAAGAGAGAAATCAGTACCTTCGGCTACACATTAGACAAGCAACTTATTGTGACACTTATATTAAAACAAATGTATTTTCTGTATGCTCAGAATTCAGAATAGAATTTTGAACATAATTCAGAATTATGTTCAGAACAGTTCAGAATACTTCTGAATTATTCGCAACATAATTGTTCAGTTGAAATCTGCATATGTGGGTGTGATTGTGGTAAATTGTAGGCATACTACTTAAATATGATATGAATTCTTTATTCTTATTTTTTTTAATTAATTTGTTTCTTCAATTCCATTTTTCATATTTTTTTCTGTTTTATTTATTCTTATGGATATCCTGTATTTTACATTCTGTATCTTGATATGGCCTAATTACCCTGCTAACAAAATTGTGTATAGTCAAGGCTCTGGTTTTCCAAGTTGCAATGTATGGCTGTGAAAGTTGGACCATAAGAAAGGCTGAGTGCCAAAGAATGGAGGCCTTTGAACTCTGGTGCTGGAGAGCAAGGCGATCAAACCGGTCAGTCTAGAGGAGATCAACCCTGACTGCTCTTTAGAAGGCCAGATCCTGAAGAGGAAACTCAAATACTTTGGCCACCTAATGAGAAAGAAAGACTCCCTGGAGAAGAGCCTAATGCTGGGAAAGATTGAGGGCAAAAGAAGAAGGGGACAGCAGAGAATGAGGTGGCTGGATGGAGTCACTGAAACAGTAGACATGAGTTTAAATGGACTCCAGAGGATGGTAGAGGACAGGAAGGCCTGGAGGAACATTGTCGCGATGGGTCAGACATGACTTCGCAACTAACAACAACAAATGGCTAATAAACAATAAACTAATCTAATGTGTTGATAAGAACCATGTTGGATTTATTAAAAATTAAAATGTTCTTGATCTGTTCCCAATATAACGCAGCATTCATTGCTTTCTCAGATCGCTTATGCAACTTCTTCAGAGACTCTGAGTGATAGAAGTCAATTCCCCTTTTTCTACCGCATGGCCCCCAAAGAAGAGGTTCACTACCCAGCAATCATCCAAGTGCTCCTCCATTTCAGATGGACCTTGATTGGTCTCTTTGCTTCAGACACAGAGGAAGGAGAGAATTCCATGAGGGCTTTGACTCCTATACTTGTCAGAAATGGGATTTGTGTTGTTATATCACAACTCTTCACACCCGCCACGTCTACAGAGCCCCTAAGAGGTCCCATTTCTAAGTGGAGACAAGTGAATGTCTTTGTTTATTTTATCAGAATTGGTACCATCTTGGATGCAATTCACCCTATCCATTTATCACTTGATGGCTTGCCAGGACCAATTGAAGGGAAAGTCTGGGTCATCTCAACCTTTTGGGAATGGAAACTAGAGATGAACAAACTTTACAAATACATCCATAGTATCTGGACCTTTGTTTATCAAAGGGAAAAAAAGCAAAATGAAAATGCCTTGGAATCCTTTTTCTTTGGGGTCCCCCAATTTCAAGATCGTTGTTTTCACTGCTCTTCTTCAAAAGATGCCTTTTCGGTCAAAGGCCGGAGAAGATGCACACAGAAAGCATCAGTGGAGACGGAAGAGTTGATAGACTGTATCTTGGTTCAAAATGACCACAATTTTTACAGTATTGTTAAGACTCTGGCCCATGCCTTGAATGCTGCATATTCCTCCAGATGCAGGAGGAGAAGGAAGGAGAGTTTGGTGGCTCCAAGGCTGTGGCCATGGCAGGTACGGGTTCCCAACAAGGATCCATCTAACTTAATTCCTTCTAGGAAGAAATCCAAAGGATAATGAGGGGAACCATCTCAAAGGTTAACAGGCTTCCTTCGCCTCGAGCCTTCTCCTCGTGCATTGTATTTCTCTTGTCATGTGTATATCAATTGCTCTCTGTGTATCAGTAGCTGTAAAGGTATTTAACCACACATAAGTTTGGAAATATTTCACTGTAGATAAAATCATTGTTTTCTGAGGTTTTCACGGGTGTTTGTATGTAGGTCTTTGGTTATTCGGGTTGTCTCCCGCGTAAAATTGGAAGTGTCTTGGCGACGTTTCGACGAAGTCTCATTCGTCATCTTCAGGCTAGGTGTTTACAGCTTCATGCTTCTAGGAGAAATGTTTCACATTTGTGAACATTTGTGAAACATTTCTCCTAGAAGCACGAAGCTGTAAACACCTAGCCTGAAGATGACGAATGGGATTTCGTTGAAACGTCGCCAAGACACTTCCAGTTTTACGCGGGAGACAACCCGAATAACCAAAGACCTACAAAATCATTGTTATTTATATAAAAGGCGTTGTGTGCTGTGTGCTGTGTTTTGCTCCTGGGTTTATCTCATATAACTAGTTACGGTGCCTAAACTCTGACACTTACCAATCTAATCATTCAGGGGATAGTGTTCCAAAGAACACTAGTGTTTCATGTTCTAAAACATGAAAATTATAGTTTGGATATAAATTACCGTATTTTTTGGACTATAAGACACACCTTTTTTTCCCAAAAAAAGAGGGTGAAAATCTGGGTGCTTCTTATATTCCGAATGTAGCCCCGTCCAGCTTCTCAAACGGAGGTTTTAGAGGCTGAAAAAAGCATCAGAAACAAAACTTCAGGAAAAAAGCCTCCAAACAGAGCTTCAGAAAAGAAGCCCCCAAACAGAGCTTTATGGGCTTTTTTCAGAGGCTTTCAGAGGCATAATTTTTTTTTTCTAAAACAGAGTTTCAGAAATTTCAGAGGCAAAAAAAAAAAAAAGCAAGGCACAGAGCTCACAACCAAGGAACCTGTTGCTAAAATTCACCTCTGGGAACAGTTGATTGGGTGTACTCTGGAAGGCCAATCCACCTGCCAATCAGCTTTTTTCTTATTTTCCTCCTCAAAAACTAAGGTGCGTCTTATACTCCAGTGTGTCTTATACTCTGAAAAATATGGTATATTTTTGAATGTTCCCTATAGCTGACGAATTTCATCAATGATATTTTGTCAATGTATGTTTTGTCAGCCTACGATTGACAAATGTTGCTCAACCTTTGTTTTCACCTTTGAAAAGAGTGGCAAGACTTGTTTTCCCAACTAAGAATGTTTGCAAATTAGACAACTGTAGAAGACAGATTCACACGTGCAAAGGCCATTTGGGATAAGGAACCAAGCTTTTTGCCCTTAAAATTCCTTGATGTTTTCATTCTAGTTCCACCCTTTTCTGGAGAAGAATGAATTGTGCAATCTTTCCCATCTGAAATTGTATTTGGACCAAAACGGAGATATAGCAGCAGATCTGAATATCATGAGTGCTGTGATTCTCCCCGAGGAGGATCCCGTTGAAGAACAAATAGGGAGCTTGGAAAGACAGAGACTTACAATCAACCAAGATGTTCTCTCACGGCTAGAACCGCTCAACAAGGTAGGAGAACTCTCAGTGTCTTTTCTCTTATTTTCCAAAGGCTTAGGACCCAGATCAAAAGGGCTAAGCCTAGTCACCAAGGAGGATGACCTTCACTGAGAATTGAATATAGGGAGTAGATAAGTTTCCTTAGACTGCTTATGAGGCTTCAGTACTACTGACCAAGGTATTCTGTAGATGCTATAACAAAGAACACAGTTTAAAGCTTATTCAACCATGTCCAACATAGGATTATGGGTAGAGTAAATCCTCTGGTTATGAATGCTTCTGACCATGACCAAATCAGATTCTGACCAAAAAATTCACAATTTTTTTTTTGCTGCCAATTTCCCCTACCACCCCAATTTTTTTTGTAAGCGCCAAATTTCCAAAATTAGTTTCGGGTCACGACCAAATCGGGTTGTGACCAAAGTTATGGAACGAATTATGGTCGTGACCAGAGGTTCTCCTGTACTTGCAGGCACAGATCATGGTTCCTTTTGGTTCCCCTCTGCAATCTTGTATTACCATAAAACTGATGAGAGCAACCATCAAGTGCTGGGGTTTGTGGTGAATCTGGTAAATTTACTCATCACTCATCCTCAAATAACAAATTAGATGGCAATTCTTTTGACCAGTGCTTGAGTTCAGGTTTGGACTGAACTGAATCAGATGAAACTGAATCTAGACTGGATGAGGTAATGCTGGTCCCAGTGAGAAATAAGCTTTGGAATAAGAATTCAGCTCATCCTGGTTGGGGAATATGTCCCCTGAAAGAGATGATCTATAGCCATGATGACGAACCTATGGCATGCGTGTCATATCGGTGACACACATGCGGAGCCATATCAGTGGACATGCAAGCTCAGCTCTGGCGTGCATGTGCGTGCCGGCCAGCTGATTTTCGGCCCTTCTGGGCACACCAGAAGTAGAGAAACAGACCGTTTCCAGCCTCCGGAGTGCCTGAGGGTGGGTGGGGAAGGCCCATTTTTCACTCTCCCCAGGCTCCTAGAAAGGCTCTGGTGCCTGAAGAGAGCAAAAAATGGGCCTTCTGATCCCACCGGAAGTCAGCAAATAGGCTGTTTCTGGCCTCTGGAGGTCCTCCAGGGGAGTGGGGAAGGCTGTTTTTGCCCTCCCCAGGCTCCTAGAATGCCTCTGGAGCCTGGAAAGGGCGAAAAACAGGCCTACTGGGCCTACCGTGCCATCATGTGCCAAAAGTGGGAGGAGCATGGGGGTGTTCGTGCATGTGCATGCACGGGGGGTGGGGCGCATAGAATTATGAGTGTGGGCACGTGCGCGCACGACCCCCCTCCCGCACTCCCCCCGCTTTTGGCACGCAATAGCAAAAAGGTTAGCCATTACTGACCTAAAAACATCAGTGATGTTTTTAAGTAGTCCAGATTTCGACAAAGTTATCCACACTTCTCTTTCACCCTTTCACCAAAAAAAACCCCCTTCTATTCCTAGGAAGGAGGCCCAAGTTCGCATGAACTGAGAACTACTGGTTTGAAGTGAGATAGGAACCCACTGGCTGTCATTTAAGGCTTGCATCTTTTCTTCAGTTCCATAACTCCAGACTTCATGAAATAGAAAATTCCTTGATTGCAATCAGATATGTCAGATGCAAAAGGAGGAACTAAATGAAGAAACTGCCAGTAATAGTATTTCTTACAGCTGCTCGGAACTAGTTAGAGATTTTATATTTGTCTAGGTAAAGCCCAGAGGCTACTTGGCTGATGTTCATATATATCTCCATCTTACATGGATGGTGAGTCTAACGTATTTTCTTTGGTATTTCTTCTTTTTCTTTTTAGTCTCTGCCTCAGTCCAAATGTGTGGAAAGTTGTCATCCTGGATTTTTCAAGCGGGCTCGGGAAGGAGAGCCAGTTTGCTGCTATGACTGTGTTCCTTGTCCAGAGGGGACCATCTCCATGCAGGAAGGTGGGTGACACCAGAGAAAATGGTACTGGATTCACCCACAGCATTTTGATCAATGTGCATCTTAAAATAGACCTATCTAAGCTTTTTTTTTTTTATATTTGAATTTATATCCCGCCCTTCTCCGAAGACTCAGGGCGGCTTACAATGTGTTAAGCAATAGTCTTCATCCATTTTTGTATATTATATACAAAGTCAACTTATTGCCCCCAACAATCTGGGTCCTCATTTTACTTACCTTATAAAGGATGGAAGGCTGAGTCAACCTTGGGCCTGGTGGGACTTGAACCTGCAGTAATTGCAAGCAGCTGCTGTTAATAACAGACAGACTTAGTCTGCTGAGCCACCAGAGGCCCTTGAAAGCTTGACTACTTTGTTATTCTTAATTTTCAAGGTACCTGATTTCTTCTATAATTGGAAGGAATAAGAAAAAGATCTTGAAGGACGAGATTGGAAAAGACAGGAGGACATGGTAGAGTGGGCCAGTTTACTTCTATGAGAAGAACCTCACTTCTACTTGTCAGTTTGGAAGTCTCTTGCCATGTTCAATTTTCTTCGGACCATCTGATTTTCTTTCTTTTTTTTTCTTTTGTAATTTGAGGAACGATTTTAGATCAATAACTTCGGCTCACCTCAATCAATTTTACATTACAGGCCAAAAGATACAGCCAACAATTGTTCAATTTATCAGTTAATCTTTATTAAGACCATATTTATAATTTATTTATTTATATATTTATTTGATTTCTATACCGCCCTTCTCCCGAAGGACTCAGGGCGGTTTACAGCCAGATTAAAACAACAAAGACATAGACAAAAATTGAAACATTTTAAAAAACTGATTATAATAATTGGCCATAATAAGTTAAAATTTATCATAAAACCCTCATAAAAAACCCCATTAAAAATTTCATTAGGCCAGCCCCGCACGATGGAACAAAAAGGTCTTAAGCTCGTGTTTGAAGGTCCGGAGGTCGGGGAGTTGACATAACCCCGTAGGCAGCTCATTCCAGAGGGCAGGTGCCCCCACAGAGAAGGCCCTCCCCCTGGGGGCCACCAGTCGGCATTGCTTGACTGACGGCACCCTGAGGAGGCCCTCCCTATGGAAGCGCACTGGTCGATGGGAGGCTATTGGTGGCAGCAGGCGGTCCCATAAGTTTATTATTTATTTTATTTATTTATTATTTAAACTTATATACCGCCCTATCTCCCAAAGGACTCAGGGCGGTTTACAGGCATATAAAAAACATCAATATACAAATTAAAATAATCATTAAAAGACCTATTCTAATGCCAATAATTAATAATACCAATTTTTAAAAATAGAAATATAAATATTAAAATCAATTTAAAACCCCTCTAAATTTAAAAGTCTAAGCCAGTCCTGCACAGATGAATAAATGAGTCTTGAGCTCGCGACGGAAGGTTCGAAGATCTGGAAGTTGACGGAGTCCTGGGGGGAGTTCGTTCCAGAGGGTGGGAGCCCCCACAGAGAAGGCCCTTCCCCTGGGCGTCGCCAGACGACACTGCCTAGCTGACGGCACCCTGAGGAGTCCCTCTCTGTGAGAGCGCACGGGTCGGTGAGAGGTATCTGGTCGCAGTAGGCGGTCCCGTAGATAACCCGGCCCTATGCCATGGAGCGCTTTAAAGGTGGTCACCAAAACCTTGAAGCGCACCCGAAGGCCACAGGTAGCCAGTGCAGTCTGCGCAGGATGGGTGTTATGCGGGAGCCACGAGGGGCTCCATCTATCACCCGCGCAGCCGCATTCTGGACTAACTGTAGCCTCCGGATGCCCTTCAAGGGAAGCCCCATGTAGAGAGTGTTGCAGTAATCCAGGCGAGACGTCACGAGAGCGTGAGTGACCGTGCATAGGGCCTCCCGGTCCAGAAAGGGGCGCAACTGGCGCACCAGGCGAACCTGGTAGAACGCTCTCCTGGAGACGGCCGTCAAGTGATCTTCTAGAGACAGCCGTTCATCCAGGAGGACGCCTAAGTTGCGCACCCTCTCCATCGGGGCCAATGACTCGCCACCGATGGTCAGCCGCGGATTTAGCTGACTGTACCGGGATGCCGGCATCCACAGCCACTCTGTCTTGGAGGGATTGAGCTTGAGCCTGTTTCTCCCCATCCAGACCCGTACGGCCTCCAGACACCGGGACAGCACTTCGATGGCTTCGTTGGGGTGGTCCGGTGTGGAAAAGTACAGCTGGGTGTCATCCGCATACAGCTGGTACCTCACACGAACCACTGATGATCTCACCCAGCGGCTTCATGTAGATGTTGAACAGAAGGGGCGAGAGGATCGATCCCGCGGCACCCACAAGTGAGGCGCCCGGGCCGACCTCTGCCCCCTGTCAACACCGACTGCGACCGGTCGGAGAGATAGGAGGAGAACCACCGATAAACGGTGCCTCCACTCCCAATCCTCCAACCGGCGCAGCAGGATACCATGGTCGATGGTATCAAAAGCCGCTGAGAGGTCTAATAGGACCAGGGCAGAGGAACAACCCCTATCCCTGGCCTCCAGAGATCATCCACCAACGCGACCAAAGCCGTCTCCGTGCTGTAACCGGGCGGAAACCGGACTGGAGCAGGTCTAGATAGACAGTTTCATCCAGGTGCAAGGAAACTGATATGCCACCATACTCTCTACAACCTTCGCGTGAGCGGGTTGGAGACGACGATAATTACCTAAAACAGCGGGTCAGGAAGGCTTCTTGAGGAGGGCCTCACCACCGCCTCTTTCAAGGCGGCGGAAGACACCTCCACCAAAGCGCTCGTGTCGCCTGGAGCCAGCCTCGTGTCACCTCCTGCGTGGCCAGCACCAACCAGGAGGGCACGGGTCCAGTAAACACGTGGTGGCATTCAGCCTCCCAACAACCTGTCCATGTCCTCGGAGCGACAGGGTCAAACTCATCCCATAAAATGTCACCAAGACCACCCTCAGTCGTCTCACCAGATCACGCAATCTTGGTCCAAACCATCCCGAAGCTGAGCGATTTTATCGTATAGATAACCGTTAAACTCCTCAGCACGTCCCTGCAGCGGGTCATCCGCTCCCCTGGTGTAGGAGGGAGCGGGTCACCGAAACAGAGCGGCTGGCCGGTTATCTGCCGATGCAATGAGGAGGCGTAGCTACGCCTCGCTTCCCTCAATGCCACTAGGTAAGCCCTAGTATAGGACTTCACTAGTGTCCGATCAGCTTCTGAACGGCTGGACCTCCAGGAACTCTCTAGGCGACTACTCCGGGGCCTCCACCCTCTCAGCTCCTCGGAGAACCAAGGAGCCGGTTGGGACCTGCGCCGGGTCAGAGGCGCAAAGGCACGACACGGTCTAAGGCCCCGCGCGGCCCGTTCCCAGGCCGCAACAAGTTCCTCAACCGAGCCGTGAGCCAGACCCTCAGGAAATGGCCCAAGCTCCGTCCGGAACCCTCCGGGTCCATCAGGCGCCTGGGACGGAACCAACGTGTCGGCTCCGTCTCCCTGCGGTGGTGAATGGCGGTCAGAAAGTCCAGGCGAAGGAGAGTGATCTGACCATGACAAAGGTTCAGTGACTATTTCCTTTAAGTCCAGATCTCTCAACCACTGACCAGAGACAAAAATCAGGTCCAGAGTGCCACCCCAATGTGAGTAGGGCCATCAACTACTTGGGTCAGGTCCAAGGCCGTCATGGAAGCCATGAACTCCCGAGCTGCTGTTGATGACGAGCGGAAGATGGCAAGTTAAAGTCCCCATGACTAAAAGTCTGGGGTCTCAACTACCACCCGGCCAGCACCTCCAGGAGCTCGGGCAGGGCAGCTGTCACGCAGCAAGGAGCCAGGTGCGACCAGCAAGCCCATCTGACACCTATGACCCCATCTCACAAGAGGATTCGCACCCGGCAATCTGAGGTACAGTGGTCTCCTCGGCTCCAGACTCTCTCTAATCACAACCGCCACCCCCACCCCTACCCTGAGCCCTCGGCTGATGGAATGCACGGAAGCCGGTGGGCACATCTCAACAAGGGCACGCCCCTTCTGCCCAACCAGGTCTCCGTGCGCCCATAAGGTCCATGGCGCCCCTGGATAAGATCATGAATTAGGGGGCCTTATTGGCCACGGACCGTGCGTTGCACAGCATCAGCCGAAGGCCCAGGCTCTGGGAGTCTTGACTATCCGGGGAACGGGAGAAGTCTGGGGGCTCGGGCGCCGTCGCCTTCAAACATCGGCCGCGCCCCACAGAACGATATGAGCCCCACTTCCGTCATATCTGCCCCTCCCACTTACCGTGCAAATAGGACCACCCTCAACCAACGGAACACAAACCCCCCCGTCACCTCCCCACCTATTAACTTACCGCTGCGAGCACTCGCAGGGACTGGACCCCCCCCCAACGGGTTTCCCCCAACACCCGTCCTTACCCTCCCACCCCTTAAAAATGCCCTGACTAAAAAACCCCAAAGGCTCCTCCTCTTTGCCACCTCTGTGGGTCCCAAGACCCGTCATAGAGGCCGGCCTTCGGTAATGTAACAGGCCGTTCCCGCGAGGTGGGGGCACCTCGCAGGTGCAAGAGTTCAGTTCTAGAATAGCGCATACAGTACAGTAAAAGTCAGCGGAAGATAGATCGTCCCAGGTTGGCAGAGATGTTAACAGGGATGTTCTCCTGAGGTAACTCTCAAATTAGGATCCAGATGTAAGATGACATAAGATGTAAAAATGGACAGTCAATCTCCATGGTACAAGTGGGGTATAAGATGTAACGTGTAGCATATAAGATGTAACATATACTCTAACCATCAAACCATGGTACAATCTTGGTAAGTCCATAATCAGCGACTAATAGCCCAGGACTTAGATAACACAATCTGTCCAGAGGAACATCCGGGTCCCAAGAAAAGGGGGGGAAGGGGAGGCGCTCCATGGCGCCATCAAGCCACCTCTCGTCCATCGCTGTTTCCAGATGGCACTCCCATCCACTCTAGCAGCTCCCAGAACTCCAATCCGACTCCAATACAGCCCATCAGCTCCTGACGGCTCCCAAAGATCAAAAATGCCCAAAGTTGTTGCACGTCCCAAAATCCCCAACACACAGGGGAGGGCAGGCGCGCCAACATCGCCGCAATTAGGGAGCCAAGCCCGACCAAACCAAAAGGCAGGCCAAGCGTCCTCCTCCTCTCTGGTATCAAAGGGATCACAGTTGTCCTTGTGGGAGGGAAGATCTTGTACTTGCGATAGGAGAGATCTTATGGCAAAAAGCCGGGAAAGCAGGAAAGCCAGGCCGAATAGGCCACACCGCCCTCCTTACCTCCAATGTCCTCCGATGTCGCCCCCACCCTCTGATATCGAGGGGGCCGCTGTTGTTAAACAGGAGAGGGTCCTTAAGAGTCCTTGGGAGTCCTTAGCGTAACAAACGTGGGGAGCAGACCAGGAAGAGCTGGGAGGGGCGGCACACTAGCCGAACGCCGACCAAAACGCCACCTCATCCCCGACACCTAAAATGGCCGCCGTCATTCGCCGATCGCCCTCCCGGCCCGTTCTCAGCAGCCGGGTCCAGGGAAGGCTTCTTGAGGAGGGCCTCACCACCGCCTCTTTCAAGGCGGCCGGAAAGACACCTCCACCAAAGAAGCGCCAGAATCGCTTGAGCCAGCCTCGTGTCACCTCCTGCGTGGCCAGCACCAACCAGGAGGGGCACGGGTCCAGTAAACACGTGGTGGCATTCAGCCTCCCAACAACCTGTCCATGTCCTCGGAGCGACAGGGTCAAACTCATCCCATAAAATGTCACCAAGACCACCCTCAGTCGTCTCACCAGATCACCGCAATCTTGGTCCAAACCATCCCGGTTGAACGATTTTATCGTATAGATAATCATAAACTCTCAGCATCGCCCCTGCACGGGTCATCCCGCCCCCTGGTGTAGGAGGGAGCGGTCACCCAAACAGGGCGGCTGGGCGGTTATCTGCCGATGCAATGAGGGAGGAGGCGAGCTACGCCTCGCTTCTCAATGCCACTAGGTAAGCCCTAGTATAGGACTTCACTAGTGTCCGATCAGCTTCTGAACGGCTGGACCTCCAGGAACTCTCTAGGCGCCTTCTCCGGCGCTTCATCCTCTCAGCCTCGGAGAACCAAGGAGCCGGTTGGGACCCGCGCCGGGTCAGAGGCCGCAAAGGCACGACACGGTCTAAGGCCCCCGCCGCCCGCTCCCAGGCCGCAACAAGTTCCTCAGCCGAGCCGTGAGCCAGACCTCAGGAAATGGCCCAAGCTCCGTCCGAACCCTCCGGTCCATCAGGCGCCTGGGACGGAACCAACGATCGGCTCCGTCTCCCTGCGGTGGTGAATGGCGGTCAGAAAGTCCAGGCGAAGAAGAGAGTGATCTGACCATGACAAAGGTTCAGTGACTATTTCCTTTAAGTCCAGATCTCTCAACCACTGACCAGAGACAAAAATCAGGTCCAGAGTGCCACCCCCAATGTGAGTAGGGCCATCAACTACTTGGGTCAGGTTCAAGGCCGTCATGGAAGCCATGAACTCCCGAGCTGTTGTTGATGACGAGCCGGAAGATGGCAAGTTAAAGTCCCCCATGACTAAAAGTCTGGGGGTCTCAACTGCCACCCCAGCCAGCACCTCCAGGAGCTCGGGCAGGGCAGCTGTCACGCAGCAAGGAGCCAGGTACGTGACCAGCAAGCCCATCTGACACCTATGACCCCATCTCACAAGAGGGATTCGCACCCGCAATCTGAGGTACAGTGGTCTCCTCGGCTCCAGACTCTCTCTAATCACAACCGCCACCCCCACCCCTACCCTGAGCCCTCGGCTGATGGAATGCACGGAAACCCGGTGGGCACATCTCAACAAGGCACGCCCCTTCTGCCCAACCAGGTCTCCGTGCGCCCATAAGGTCCGCGGCGCCCCTGGATAAGATCATGAATTAGGGGGCCTTATTGGCCACGGACCGTGGCGTTGCATAAGCATCAGCCAAGGCCCAGGCTCTGGGAGTCTTGACCATCCGGGAACGGGAAGGTCGGGCGATCGCCTTCAAACATCGAGCGCCCACAGAACGATATGAGCCCCACTTCCGCCATATCTGCCCCTCCCACTTACCGTGCAAATAGGACCACCTCAACCAACGGAACACTAACCCCCGTGACCTCCGAACCTATTAACTTACCGCCATGAGCACTGCAAGGACTGGACCCCCCAACGGGTTTCCCCAACACCCGCCCTTACCCTCCCACCCCTTAAAATGCCCTGTCTAAAACCCCAAAGGCTCCTCCTCTTCGCGTGCCACCTCTGTGGGTCCCAAGACCGTCATAGAGGCCGGCCTCGTAATGTAACAGGCCGTTCCTTGAGGCGGGGCACCTCGCAGGTGCAAGAGTTCAGTTCTAGAGTAGCGATACAGTACAGTAAAAGTCAGCGGAAGATAGATCGTCCCAGGTTGGCAGAGATGTTAACAGGGATGTTCTCCTGAGGTAACTCTCAAATTAGGATCCAGATGTAAGATGACATAAGATGTAAAATGGACAGTCAATCTCCATGGTACAAGTGGGGTATAAGATGTAACATATACTCTAACCATCAAACCATGGTACAATCTTGGTAAGTCCATAATCAGCGACTAATAGCCCAGGACTTAGATAACACAATCTGTCCAGAGGAACATCCGGGTCCCAAGAAAAGGGGGAAGGGAGGCGCCCATGGCCGCCATCAAGCCACCCTCACGCCCATCGCTGTTTCCAGATGGCACTCCCATCCACTCCTAGCAGCTCCCAGAACTCCAATCCGACTCCAATACAGCCCATCAGCTCCTGACGGCTCCCCAAGAGATCAAAAATGCCCAAAGTTGTTGCACGTCCCAAAATCCCCAACACACAGGGGAGGGCAGGCGCCAACATCGCCGCAATTAGGAGCCAAGCCCGACCAAACCAAAAGGCAGGCCAGAAGCGTCCTCCTCCTCTCTGGTATCAAAGGGATCACAGTTGTCCTTGTGGGAGGGAAGATCTTGTACTTGCGATAGGAGAGATCTTATGGCAAAAGCCGGAAAGCAGGAAAGCCAGGCCAATAGGCCACACCGCCTCCTTCCCTCCAATGTCCTCCGATGTCGCCCCCACCCTCTGATATCGAGGGGGCCGCTGTTGTTAAACAGGAGAGGGTCCTTAAGAGTCCTTGGGAGTCCTTAGCGTAACAAACGTGGGGAGCAGACCAGGAAGAGCTGGGAGGGGCGGCACACTAGCCGAACGCCGACCAAAACGCCACCTCATCCCCGACACCTAAAATGGCCGCCGTCATTCGCCGATCGCCCTCCCGGCCCGTTCTCAGCAGCCGCGGGTCCTAAGAGGTCCACAGACCTCTCCCGCGGCTGCGAGGAAGATCGTCTACCAGACCGGGGGGCGAAAACGGCTAGACGAACGTCCACGATGCTGCCATTCGCCCGGCGAGCTCAGATCCGCCGAGCCGAATTTTCACAACAGCGCCATCTTGCGCACGCGCAGGAGCCAAATCAAGTAACCCGGTCCTATGCAATGGAGCGCTTTAAAGGTGACAACCAGCACCTTGAATTGCACCCGGAAGACCACCAGCAGCCAGTGGAGCTTGCGCAGGAGGTGTTACATGGGACCATCGCGGTGCTCCCTCTATTACCCACGCAGCCACATTCTGGACCAGCTGGAGCTTCCTGGTGCTCTTCAAGGGGAGCCCCATGTAGAGAGCATTGCAGTAATTCAGGCAGGACGTGACGAGGGCATGAGTGACCGTGCATAGAGCTACAGAAGCAGAAAGATCTAACTGGGAGGAGCATGGAGGGCAAAAAGTTGGGTTCAAGGGTCAAGAGAAAGTCAAATGGAGGATTCACCATAAAATCCATGGAAAGTATATCAATGTAAAAGGAGGGATATAAACTAAATTTCCTATTTATTAGGGATAAAATCTGCCTCTTTCCTCTCCAATGCACTATCTATCCATGGTATGGATTAAGAGATAAAACACAAATATTGTTTATAGCGCAATTCAGCAATCCTGGGTTGAGCACAGCCATCATCATGGGTTCCTTGGTAGGATTGTTACTGGACCTTCTAACTTCTTCTTATCTTTACCATTTTCTTGGTTATTACATAGTAAAATACAAACAATTACCACAAGTACAAAAAGGGGAATACGGTTTTGGTTCTGAAAGAAGGAAAAAATGCCTTTCACACACTGTCAGGATTAAAAGGAGTGAGACCTAACTGAAAAGAGGGGAAATAGAGAACTAATAAAAACTAAGAGCACCTCTTTCATTAGTATACATCATTTACTAACATTTCAATTTTGTTCAATTTTATATCTCACTTTCAATTTCATCTATAAACCATTCTATCTTTCACATTTCGTCTGCTTGTCTATTTTTCTTAAATAATCTACTTCTTCCAAAACATATATCTTTACCATCCACTATAATTCTCTCCAATCCATGCATTCTCAGACAACAAAACATATAACCCATTTTATCTTTCACATTTCATCTACTTCTCCATTTTACATTAAACAGTATATTTCTTCTTCTTCTTCTTCTTTTGCTTCTTACATACACTTCATTTCATCCTTACTTACTTCTCTTTTACAATAATCTACATATTTCTTCTAATTTACTGATGAAAGAGCAAAATAACTATTAAATTGGGAATAAGAATTTAAAGAAAATAAGAGGTAGAAGGTTGAATTACCTAAAACTTGTAAGGTAAAAATGGAATAAGTTGAAAGACAATGTCAATAATTAAAAATATATGAGGGGAATTCTGAGAAATATACTCACTAAATGGAAAAATCAGGGTTGTCTGGACACCAGAGTGAAAAACATTGAATTGAAAATGAATACAGCCATAGAGGGAGATAAGATTTTAAATATTGTGGGTTTTTAGTGGGCTTTTAACAGGGGTTTTTTATCTTTCTGTAATTTTTTATTTAACAATTTTTAACATACGGCGTTTAAATTAGATTTTTAAATTTGATACTGTATTTTAAAATTTTTCTGGTTTATTGTTGTTGGTTTTTTTTTTTATTATTGAAAGAGTTTTTAAAAAAACAAAGACATTTTCCCCCTTTTTTTCCCCCCTCCCAGAAAACCCCTTCCCCTCCTTCCCCCGGCTTCCCGGTCAATTACAAGGTATTGTTATACATAAACCAAACATAGAATAAAATTTTCCCTTCCAATCCAATTAACCTCATCCAAAGCTTTTCATCTCCCAACCCCCTCCCCATTACATAAAATAACTTTCTAATTATTCAAAGGCAATCTGATATTTCTTAATCTGATATCTGTTTTGTAGATAATCAATCCATTTTTTCCATTCAATTAAATATCTTTCCTGCGTATTGTCTTTTAAAAAAGCTGAGATTTTAGCCATCTCAGCCAAATTAATGACTTTCAGTATCCATTCTTCTATTGTAGGTACCTCTTCTTTCTTCCAGTATTGTCCAATCAACAGTCTTGCTGCTGTTATTAAATTCAGAATCAGTTTAGTCTCAATCCCTGTACAATCCGTTATAATTCCCAAAAGGAAAAATTGTGGCAGGAACTTTATCTTCTTCTTCAGTACATTTTGAATAATCCACCAAATTCTTATCCAAAAGGCCTTAATTTTCTTGCAAGTCCACCAAATATGAAAATATGTAGCATCATCACAATCATACCTCCAACATTTTGCTTGGATATTAGGATACATACGTGATAATTTTTTGGGATCTAAGTGTCATCTATAAAACATCTTATAAAAATTTTCCCTTAAATTCTGTGCTTGTGTAAACTTAACATTTCTAACCCAGATTTTCTCCCATGTTTGGTTTATTGTTGTTTTATCTGCTGTACACCACCCTGAGTCTTTGGAGAAGGGCGGTATAAAAATGTAAATAAGAAATAAATAAGAAATAAATAAGAAGGAGGAGAGAGATGGGAGAAGAAGAGAGAGAAAAAGAAGAAAGGGAAGAGGGGAGGAAGAAAGGGAGGGGAAATAAGAATAGGAGAGAAGTTTAGATAGGGAGGAAGAAAGGAGGAAGGGGAAAAAGGAAGGGGAAAGTGAGAAGGAGTAGGAGAGGAGAGAAGAAAGTAGGAAGGATAAAAGAAGGGAGGGAGAGGAATGAGAAAGAGAAGAAAGATTGTTGTAAAACTGAAAAAATAAAATGGAAGAAAGGCAAAAATTGAATTATTTAAAATTATTTAAATTTATAAATTTAAAAAATAATAAAAGAGAATATATAACAGTAAAAATGGAAAAATTAGAACTTGAGGACGAAAGAAGATGTGGTTTATACAAATAAGCATAGAAATATTAAGATATGATTAAAAATATGGGAAAAGAACATTCTGGCAGAAACTGTAACTAAGCAAAATGTATTTGGATATGTTAAGTTGTATAACTTAAATGGCCAATACTCTGTTCATAAACTATGTGGGTGGGTGTGAAGGGCGGGGAATCAATAAAACTTGATTTTAAAAAACCCTAAGAGCACCTGAAATTTAGAAATGGGCCAGAATGCAATTGAAGGCGCTGTGTTGAGTGTCCCTACATTTGATCATATTATGTCCTATAAGCTACACAGGCTCCCAATTGATTTCAAATTGCAATTAAATTAAATTCAACTTTCAAGTTCTACTTTGAATAAGATCGTAGGACTTACTCCTCTGATTATCCCTCCATAACAATTATAATAGGAGCACTGCAGGTCTGTTTCCTGAAGCACTGCCCCCTTGCGGGGCCTTGGAAGCATTACATTTCGGTTGCAGCTCCTGCGATCCTGAATACCATCTGAATTTGAACAGGCCTTTATCCTTCTAAACTTCTAGATTTTCTCCCAGGATTTGGGATGATATGATGTTATATTTATTCATATTTATCATTTATTACGGCTTTTGATATCAACTCCCATCCTGAAAAGGTCTTTCTGAATATGTGAAAGGATTGACTATAAAAGAAATATTTTATGTTTCCTCAGATACTGAAAAATGCACCAAGTGTCCAGATGATCAATATCCAATCAAAACCCGAGTCCAATGTATCCCCAAAAGAAGGAACTTTCTGTCCTATGAAGAACATCTGGGCATCATCCTTGTCTCTGTTGCCCTACTCTTCTTCCTAATCACATGCCTTGTTTTAATCATATTCCTTAAAAACCTAGAAACTCCCATTGTCAAAGCCAATAACTGCGACCTCTCCTTCATCCTCCTGGTCTCCCTCCTGCTTTGCTTCTTGTCCTCCATTTTCTTCATTGGGCAGCCAAGTAAAGCTACCTGTCTTCTCCGACAAACAGTGTTCAGCATTGTCTTCTCGGTAGCTGTGTCTTCTGTATTAGCCAAAACGATTACAGTGGTGCTGGCATTCCTGGCCACAAAACCAGGGAACAGTGTGAGAAGATGGTTGGGGAAGAGTTTGGCCAACTCCATCATCCTTTCTGGTTCTGCTGGCCAAACATTCATCTGTGCCCTGTGGTTGGGTGTTTCTCCCCCGTTCCCTGATTCTGATCTGCACTCCCAGCCTGGAGAGATCATCCTTCAATGTAATGAAGGCTCTGTTGCTATGTTTTATGTTGTCCTTGGCTATATGTGCTTCCTAGCTGTCATTTGCTTCATTGTGGCTTTCCTGGCTAGGAATCTGCCTGGGGCCTTCAACGAAGCCAAGCTGATCACCTTCAGCATGCTGGTCTTTTGCAGTGTCTGGATTTCCTTCCTGCCCACCTACCTGAGTACCAAAGGAAAGTCCATGGTGGCTGTGCAGGTTTTCTCCATTTTGGCCTCTGGTGCTGGGCTACTTGTCTGTATCTTCTTCCCCAAATGCTATATTATCATCCTCAGGCCAGCTCTAAATACTAAGGAACATCTAATTATAAAAGGAGGGAAATGACTATGAAATTGTTTCTTAGGCTAATAATATCTAATTATCCATTGCAGTTCTTTTGTGTTTAGACCACGGGTGAAATTCACTTATCTTCCCTACCAGTTTTCAAATGTGGGGACCTCTCCTATATCCTCCTAGTCTCCCTCCTATTTCTCTTTTTGACTTCCTTCCTGGATTTAAATTTTCACATTTTTATTTTCTTCAGTTTTAAATAACCTTAATTGTCAAACAGAGCAAAGGAAATATACAAACCCATAAGACCAATAAAGGAGAATATGTGTAGCAGGATTGAAATGAGCGGTCCTTGGTGATCTCTGGGCTTGCTTGTTTTCTTGCAGATGTTTCATTACCTTTTATGTCCTTTCTGTTTATCAGTCAATCAAGAAAAGCCACTCCATCAAACAACCTTCAATATCATTTTCTCACTTGTTATCTGTTCTGTCTTGGTCAAAGCTATCAGAGTGGTGCTGGCCTTCCTGGCCACAAAGCCAGCACACACCATAAGGAGATGGCTGGTGAAAGCTTTGACCAACTCCATTATTATATCTGGTTCTAGTGTCCAGATTGCCATTTCGACCGTCTGGTTGGGAGATTCTGACATACATTCCCAGCCTGGACAATTTGTCTTGCAACACACCAAAGGGTCTGTTGACATATTTTATAGAGGTCTGGACTATACGAGCTTCCTGGCCACCATCAGCTTTACAATGGCCTTCCTGGCCAGAAACCTGCCTGGGGCCTTCAGTGAAGTCAAACTGATCATATCATATTGGTCTTCTGCAAAGTCTAGATCTCTTTTGTGACCACCTATTTGAGCACCAAGGGAAAATACATGGTGGCCATACAGGTCTTCTCAATCTTAATCTTCCATGCTGGACTGCTGGATTTTATGTGTGCTGGATTGGACTGAGCTGTACTGCTTTATAAAATCTCAGTAAGGCCACACCTGGAATACTGCATCCAGTTTTGGTCACCACAATATAAAAAAGATATTGATATTTGAAAAGAAGTGCAGAGAAAAGCAACTAG
Organism: Ahaetulla prasina; assembly: GCF_028640845.1. Taxonomy (NCBI): domain Eukaryota; kingdom Metazoa; phylum Chordata; class Lepidosauria; order Squamata; family Colubridae; genus Ahaetulla; species Ahaetulla prasina. The sequence continues at coordinate 30,144,215 of NC_080540.1, read as the reverse complement.
GATCATTAAAGGCCTGGAGACTTAAACCATATGAAGAACAGTTGCAGAAACTGGGTATGCTTAGTTTATAGAACAGAAGAACTAGAGGTGACATGATAGCAGGGTTCCAGTATATGAGGGGCTGCCACAAAGAAGAGGGGGTCAACTTATTTTCCAGAGCACCATAGGAGAAACCAAGAATCAATGGATGGAAACTAATCAAGGAGAAAAGCAACCAGGAATTAAGGAAAAACTTCTTAACATGAAAACACTTAACCAGGGGAACAACTCGCCTTCGGAAGTTATGGTTGCTTCAACACTGGAGGTTTTTTAAAAACGACTGACTTAAATGGTAAAGGGTCTCCTGCAGTGGTAAAATCTGAACGGTTTACTACTGGTTTGCTGGCTGGGCATACGCGCTGTGTGCGCGCACCATGCACCAAATGCAAAAAAGGCTCTGACGATTGCGCGGCTCAGCTGTGATCGTCAGAACCTTTTTTTTTACCTTTTAAAAGCATTTTTTTACAACCTATTCGGCCAAAGAGGCTGTAAAAAATGCTTTTAAAAGTTAAAAAAAGGGCTCTGATGATTGCGTGGCTCAGCTGTGATCGTCAAAGCCTTTTTTTTTACTTTTTAAAAACATTTTTTAAAAGAAGCGGCAAGCAGGCAAGCAGGCGACTGGGCGATTGGGGGGGCATGGGGGGGGCATGGATTTTTGCTACCAGTTCTCTGAACCACCCGCTGCCATCACTACTGGATTGGCCGATGCAGTCTGAACCAAATAGGTTGTAAAAAATGCTTTTAAAAGTTAAAAAAAGGCTCTGACGATTGCGCGGCTCAGCAAGCAAGCGGGCAAGCAGGCGACCAGGCGATTGGGTGGGCATGGGCAGGGATTTTTGCTACCAGTTCTCTGAACCACCCACTGCCATCACTACTGGATTGGCCGATGCAGTCTGAACCAAATAGGTTGTAAAAAATGCTTTTAAAAGTTAAAAAAAGGCTCTGACGATTGCGCGGCTCAGCAAGCAAGCGGGCAAGCAGGCGACCAGGCGATTGGGTGGGCATGGGCAGGGATTTTTGCTACCAGTTCTCTGAACCACCCGCTGCCATCACTACTGGATTGGCCGATGCAGTCTGAACCGGGAACATTTCACCCCTAGTCTCCTGCCTGAGCAGGGGGTTGGAGTAGAAGACTTTGACGGTCCCTTCCAGCTCTATTCTGATTGATTGATCTTTATCCCCGAATATTATACTATTTTACAAAGACAAGATTTGAACATCTAGTAATAAAAATAAAAGAGAAAACCTAACTTTCCTGGATTCATTTTTCAGGAATGTAACTGAAGAAGTAAATTTCCTTTATTGATCACATTTTGGGGGGATATATACAAATTTGCCTGCACAGACAGTATTTTATTAGTCTCTTTTACTTTTTGAACTCATATCACATTTTATTGAGGAGTCATAGTTGAGCTGCAGGGTCCATAGAAATAGTTGAAGTCACTGACCATAATGATTAGATAAGTATTCTCTGTGCCCAGGTGTCTCTCTGCAGGAAGAGAAATCACTTGCTTTTTTGTAACATCTACCATCATTATGATAATTTTAATTTTCTGTTGCTTTGAAACAAAGAAGTTCATACTGTTGCAAAGTGTTGTTGGAAGAAAAATCCAGGTCCAGTTCCAAGCCGGGAAAATGGAGGCTGCTTAAGAAAGAAAGGCCCATTTATTAATGAGCAGAATGAATACACAGACACGCAGCGTGTAGTTCTGGGACAGCTGAAAAAATGGAGCTGAGAGTGGATGGGGTTTTTATACCTTCTTGATTCCCATGGGGTCATGTAGGGGTCATGGCTGGCTCTATAGGCAAAAGGGGCAAATGCAAATCCTAGGGTTTTGTCTGAGCTAATCTTGTCAACTTTCGGCTTGCCTAATTGTGTTCCTTATCTGGAGTTTCTGTCTGACCCAATCTTTCTGAATGGATTACCAAATGGTTATCCAATCTCTTCTTAAAAACTTCCAGTGTTGAAGCATTCACAACTCCTGGAGGCAAGTTGTTCTACTTATTAATTATTCTAACTGTCAGGAAATTTCTTCTTAGTTTTAAATTGCTTCTCTCCTTGATTTGTTTCCACCCATTGTTTCTTGTCCTGCCCTCAGGTGCTTTGGAGAATAGCTTGACTCCCACTTCTTTGTGGCAGCCCCTTTGTGGCAGCCCCTCAAATACAGGAATACTGCTATCATATTCCCCTTAGTCCTTCTTTTCATTAAACTAGACATACCCAATTCCAGCAACTGTTTTTATATGTTTTAGCCTCCGATCCCCTAATCATCTTTGTTGCTCTTCTCTGCACTCTTTCTAGAGTCCCAACATCTTTTTTACATCATGGCAACCAAAACTGGATGCAGTATTCCAAGTGTGGCCTTACCAAGGCATTATAAAATGGTGTTAACAGTATGAGTGGGTAGATAAACAAAGAATTTACTGTTGAAGAACAAGCAGGCTTTAGTCAGAGTTTTGCCTGACAAAGAGCCATCAGCATGTAGTCCTCAACAAAACTAAGTTTATAATTTCAAGATGAGACGGGACAGCCACTTTTCTGAAATGGGTCCCCCAATCAAGGTCCCTTCTAAGTGCTATTCTGTTATTCCGACATCTTTCCCAGGCTCTCTACTCAGATTTTGGCCTCCTCAGTTTTCCTGCCTTTCCTGAGCAGGGGTTTGGACTAGAAGACCTCTCAGAGTCCCTTTCAACTCTGTTATTCTGTTATTCCTGAGGTAAATAGCTAAGACCCTCATTGGGGCCGTATCTCTTTTGCTCCCTCTGGAACTGAGCTGCCTCTAAACCAGGGGTGTCCAAAGTTTTTTGAGTGAGGGCCAAATACAGAAAAATAAGCAAAGGCCCGGGCCACCCGGGGGGGGGGGGGGCTGAAATTTTTTTGTACCAGTTCTTTGGGCGTGGCTTATTTTGGGGTGTGGCTTGGTGGTCATGTGACTGGTGGGCGTGGCTAACTGCTCATGTGACTGAGTGGATGTGGCTATGGGCATAGAAACTATCAGAGGGCTAAAAGCATTTTTGACCAGTCCTCACACTTATGACCATCCTCACATTTATGCCCATTGCAGCATTTTTAACAACCACATCACTCATTTCACAACTGCTTCTCTTCACCACGGTTACAAGATAGGGTGCAAAATGTAAAGATAGTTGTAGGTGTGAGGACCAGTCAAAAGTGTGAGAACCTGTCAGAAATCACTTTTTCAGCCGTCTGGGCAGTTTAGGCTTAAGTATACTATATGTGTGTGAGTTATATATATGTGCATGTGTATCTCTATGTTTGTGTACGTGTGTGTTTGTGTTATGTTGATTTTAATGTAATATTTTTAAATATAATTATTCAGAAAGGCATGCGCTGGACAACAAACAGTATATAAGCCTAGTAAATTCATGTGGTCTGGCCACACACAAGAGGTGACATATTGACACATGACTACTGTGTGTATTTCTAACTCGCCTATAATGTGAAGAACATTGCTCTCAGTGGGAGCAGTGATGCTGTCCTTTGGATTGAAGGATGGCTGGGATGTCAGGAGAAAGTTTGGTGGTTGAGACACGAAGGACTTCACAGAGATGGCTATCAGTCATTCTGGATCTCAGTCTGCTTTTGTTCTGATTTAACAGAGAAAATGTTTGTTCACATATGTATGTTGAGCCGAACAGGCTCATCATTCTTTTATGCGTATGCCTCATCAGAGGAAACTTGGCATGATCCAAACTCTGATAGAAGTCAGGAGGAGAGAAGCTGATGTTGACTCTTCAGAGAATCATCACATTGCATTTCAATCAGTTCTAACTGCAGACTCTCCTCCACTTCTTCTGCATCCACCAGGAAGGGGGTCGAGAACAGCTTGATTTGTTTTTCAATGACAGAAAAATCTTGAAAACGCTGGTTGAATTCTGTCACGAGAGATGTAATTACAGAAACATATTTCTCCTTTTTAGCAGAAAGGTCTGCCTTTGGAAAAGCAGACTTGATTTCAGACAGCGCAGGGAAGTGTGCAGCATTAAAGCTTCAGAGTTGTGTCTCAAACAGGCGGAGCTTTACACAGAAGGCTTTCATGTGCATACAGGTGTGACACCAGCTGTTCTTTGCCTTGTAGGTTCTTGTTCAGTGTATTCAGATGATGAGTAAGATCAACTAAAATGCCAGGTCTGCCAGCCACAGAGGGTCACTCAGTTCATGAAGAGGACGGTCCTTCTCTTTCAAAAAATTGTCAATTTCTGATCTCAGCGAATAAAACCGCTGCAGCACAGAGCCACGGCTGAGCCAGCGCACATCAGAGTGGTAGAGTACATCCCCGTATTCAGCATCCACGTCAGATAAGAAAGCTTGAAATTCCTGTGGTACAGTCCTCTAGCTCGAATTATGTTGACAGTTTTACAACAGTGTTCATCACATCGCCCAGCTGCACAGTCTTGGCACACAGTGCTTCTTGGTGGATTATACAGTGCATCCTAACAGCCTCACCTCCGCTCTCTTTACCTTGACGCACACCATGGATGCCATTCCTTTGCGCCACCCGTCATGGCCGGAGCTCCATCCGTTGTTACTCCACAGAGCTTGTCCCATTTAAGCCCCATCTTTTCAACTGCCTCTGACACAGCGTCAAAAATATTTCCACCCGTCGTTGTGCCTTTTAGGCTCATCATATCAAGCAGCTCCTACAGCAAAATTATCATCGACTCGCAAAAAATTAAAAGCTGTGCGGTGTCTGTATGCCTGTGCTCTCATCGCATGCTATCGAGTAAAATCAAAAGCACAAGCTTTCTCTCAGCTGAAGTTTCAGGTTAGCTGACAAGTCCTCGATTCTCCGCACCACTGTATTTCTGGATAAGGTCACGTTGTTGAAATCCTGCACTTTTTCAGCCGTCTGGGCAGTTTAGGCTTAAGTATACTATATGTGTGTGAGTTATATATATGTGCATGTGTATCTCTATGTTTGTGTACGTGTGTGTTTGTGTTATGTTGATTTTTAATGTAATATTTTTAAATATAATTATTCAGAAAGGCATGCGGCTGGAAAACAAACAGTATATAAGCCTAGTAAATTCATGTGTGACCCGGGCCACACACAAGAGGTGACATATTGACACATGACTACTGTGTGTATTTCTAACTCGCCTATAATGTGAAGAACATTGCTCTCAGTGGGAGCAGTGATGCTGTCCTTTGGATTGAAGGATGGCTGGGATGTCAGGAGAAAGTTTGGTGGTTGAGACACGAAGGACTTCACAGAGATGGCTATCAGTCATTCTGGATCTCAGTCTGCTTTTGTTCTGATTTAACAGAGAAAATGTTTGTTCACATATGTATGTTGAGCCGAACAGGCTCATCATTCTTTTTGCGTGGCGTCTCATCAGAGAATTCACACGGGGCAAACCGTAGAAATGCTAAACACCTAAAAAGGCTTCTTTTTTTAAGGCAGTATCTTGAAAACTACCGTATTTTTTGCTTCACTTCCCCCCGTCAAAAGTAGGCGGAAATGTCTGCGTCTTATGGAGCAAATATTGCGTCACAGACCAGGCCGCAGCGGTTTGCCATGCCTGGGGGGAGGAGGTTGGTGCGGCGGCAGCGACAGGCAGCAGCTGTAACGGCGGCACCAATCCCTGCCACCTGGAACAGCTGATTAGCCTTCGCCGCTGCTGCCTGTCACCGCTGCCACATCGACCCCCTCTCCCCAGGTATGCAACCATTTGCTGCCTCCTCCGTGTCTGCTGCCTCCGCCAGGGAACACTGGAGCCTTTGCTGGAGCAACGGCGAATGGCGGCGGGGATCCCCGCCACCTGGAACAGCTGCTCGGCAGTTGGATTGGCCTCCTAGAATACTGCTGATCAGCTGTTCCAGGCGGGCAGGGATTGCTGCCACCATTTGCCGTTGCTCCAGTGAAGGGTCCAGCGTTCCCTGGCAGAGGCAGATTTATTTTTCTTGTTTTCCTCCTCTAAGCCTCGGTGCGTCTCATGGAGCGAAAACCTGATACTGTCAAAAGACACTCATCGATGAATGAGTCAATGTACATAGCTCATGGATTCAGGCTAAGTAGAGGGCCTTTAAGAGTGTCGTCTGACATGAGATCAAGGGGAGGGGAGATTGATGGTTTGAATTCAACAGGAATGTTAGAGCGCGGGCTTTCAACGGACATTGCATTCCTGAGATGATTTACAGCCGGAGACCTGCGGAAGAAGATTACCACGGGGGGCCGAGAAGGAGCTGGCATTGGACCAGACCTGGCTGACCTCTGGTGGGAGGAGGGACTAACGATGGGATATGGAATGTTAGCCATATTTTGTCTCAGATCCAACTTTATACTGCTGCAGTCCGGATGTATCTAGTAAAAGTACTTTTCTTTATTTACAAATGAAGTCAAGGTGTATTCTTTCCTAAATACAATCAGAGGCAGCCTGACAAGTACAGTGTTTCTCAGTCTTGGCAATTTTAAGAAGTATGAACGTCAACTCCCAGAATTCTGAGAGTTAGACCATACATCTTAAAAATCATGAGAAACGCTGGGTTAGAAATGCAGCATATATTCCAGTATCTATATATCATGACAGTCTAAACCAGCCTTAAATGTATCACTGCAAACTTTAAACCTCTTGGTGGCACTTGTAATGACTTAGAGCAGGGGTCCCCAAACTTGGAATCTTTTAAGACTTATGGACTTCAACTCCCAGAATTCTGAGAGTTAGACCATACATCTTAAAATCATGAGAAACGCCGTTAGAAATGCAGCATATATTCCAGTATCTATATATCATGACAATCTAAACCAGCCTTAAATGTATTACTGCAAACTTTAAACCTCTTGGTGGCACTTATAATGACTTAGAGCAGGGGTCTCCAAACTTGGAATCTTTTAAGACTTATGGACTTCAACTCCCAGAATTCTGAGAGTTAGACCATACATCTTAAAATCATGAGAAACGCTGGGTTAGAAATGCAGCATATATTCCAGTATCTATATATCATGACAGTCTAAACCAGCCTTAAATGTATCACTGCAAACTTTAAACCTCTTGGTGGCACTTGTAATGACTTAGAGCAGGGGTCCCCAAACTTGAATCTTTTAAGACTTATGGACTTCAACTCCCAGAATTCTGAGAGTTAGACCATACATCTTAAAATCATGAGAAACGCTGGGTTAGAAATGCAGCATATATTCCAGTATCTATATATCATGACAGTCTAAACCAGCCTTAAATGTATCACTGCAAACTTTAAACCTCTTGGTGGCACTTGTAATGACTTAGAGCAGGGGTCCCCAAACTTGGGATCTTTTAAGACTTATGGACTTCAACTCCCAGAATTCTGAGAGTTAGACCATACATCTTAAAATCATGAGAAACGCCGTTAGAAATGCAGCATATATTCCAGTATCTATATATCATGACAGTCTAAACCAGCCTTAAATGTATCACTGCAAACTTTAAACCTCTTGGTGGCACTTGTAATGACTTAGAGCAGGGGTCCCCAAATTCCAGACGCTCGGCAACTGACTCATATTTATGGCGGTTGTAGTGTCCTGGGGTCATGTGATCCCCTTCTGACGAGCAAAGTCAGTGGGGAAGCCAGATTCGCTTAGCAAGCGTGTTACTAACGTAACAACTGCACTGATTTGCTTAACAACGGTGTCAAGAAAGGTCGTAAAATGGAACAAAACCCACTTAACAAACGTCTCGCTTAGCCACAAAAAAAATGGGTTTAATTGTCATAAGCCAAGGATTACCTGTAGCACTTAGACTGTGCTTTACAGTCCTCTCTTAAGTGGTTTACAAATCAGCATATTGCCCCCAATAATCTGGGTCCCCATTTTACTGACATCGGAAGAATGGAAGGCTAAGTCAACCTTGAGCCGGTCAGGATCGAACTCCTGGCACTGAGCAGAGTCAGCCTGCAATACTGCATTCCAACCAGTGCACTGTCAGGATAATACATATTAATACTGTCAGCCTCCACTCCAATCCTCACATCCTTTTGTACACTTTATATTCAGTAGTTAGATTGCAGTGGGGTTTTATGTGTAATGTACATAGCTCATGGATTCAGGCTAAGTAGAGAGGGCCCTTTAAGAGTGTCGTCTGACATGAGATCAAGGGGAGGGGAGATTGATGGTTTGAATTCAACAGGAATGTTAGAGCGCGGGCTTTCAACGGACATTGCATTCCTGAGATGATTTACAGCCGGAGACCTGCGGAAGAAGATTACCACGGGGGGCCGAGAAGGAGCTGGCATTGGACCAGACCTGGCTGACCTCTGGTGGGAGGAGGGACTAACGATGGGATATGGAATGTTAGCCATATTTTGTCTCAGATCCAACTTTATACTGCTGCAGTCCGGATGTATCTAGTAAAAGTACTTTTCTTTATTTACAAATGAAGTCAAGGTGTATTCTTTCCTAAATACAATCAGAGGCAGCCTGACAAGTACAGTGTTTCTCAGTCTTGGCAATTTTAAGAAGTATGAACGTCAACTCCCAGAATTCTGAGAGTTAGACCATACATCTTAAAAATCATGAGAAACGCTCGGTTAGAAATGCAGCATATATTCCAGTATCTATATATCATGACAATCTAAACCAGCCTTAAATGTATTACTGCAAACTTTAAACCTCTTGGTGGCACTTATAATGACTTAGAGCAGGGGTCTCCAAACTTGGAATCTTTTAAGACTTATGGACTTCAACTCCCAGAATTCCCCACCCAGACATGCTGGCTGGGGAATTCTGGAAGTTGAAGTCCACAAGTCTTAAAGTTTTCATGTTTGGAGATCTCTGACTGCAGTAGTTTTATAACTGCTTCAGTAGATCAATCAGAATAGAGCTAGAAGGGACCTTGGAGATTTTCTAGTCCAGCCCACTGCTCAAGTAGGAGATCCTATTGCAGTGTTTCTCAACCTTTATAGTGCTGCGACCCATTTAATACAGGGGGTCAACAGACTAATGCAGTCTGTTATTAACAGCAGCTGCTTGCAATTACTGCAGGTTCAAGTCCCACCAGGCCCAAGGTTGACTCAGCCTTCCACCCTTTATAAGGTGGGTAAAATGAGGATCCAGATTGTTGGGGGGGGCAATAAGTTGACTTTGTATATAATATACAAATGGATGAAGACTATTGCTTGACATAGTGTAAGCCGCCCTGAGTCTTCGGAGAAGGTCGGGATATAAATGCAAATTTAAAAAAAAAATACAATTCCCCATGATATGGCGACCCCAACCATAAAATTATTTTCGTTTTGAATTTATCGCGCCTGAAGCCGTATTGGCTAGCGATCTGAACTGCTTGTGATTGCCTTGAGGACGGAGGCATTAAAGCGGAGACTCCTCCCCTATTAAATTTATCGCGCCTGAAGCCAGATTAGGCTAGCGATTGGGAGTGATTGCAGCTGGCTTGAGAGGGAGACATCAGAGCAAAGATTTCTCTCTTTTTTAATTCATCGCGCCTGAAGCCGAATTCGATTTGAAGAGCCTGCAGCTGGCTTGTGGAGTCAACCATTGGAGCGCGATTCTTCGACTCGCAAGTATACTTCCCATATTTCCGATGGTCTTAGGCGACCCCTGGCAAATCGTCATTCGACCCCCAACGGGGTCGCGACCCACAGGTTGAGAACCGCTGTCCTATTGACAAGGGATTGTCCAATCTCTTCTTAAAAACCTCCAGTTTTTGTTTGATCGTTGAACACTGTTGTAAAACTAACCCCCCTTCAAACACTACATGATTTTATAAGAAGAAGCAAACTTTCTCTTATTCTAAGCAAAGAATATCTAAGGTGAAAACTCTAAATGTGGAAAAAATTAATTTTGAGAAAATTGAAGAACGATAGAGGTAGTTCTCGGCTTAGGACCACAATGGAGCCAAAAAAATTTGTTATTAAGTAAGACATAATAAGGGTGTTTTTTTTTTCCATTTTATGATCTTTGTTGCTGCTGTTGTTAAGTGAATCACTGTAGTTGTCCAGTTAGTAACACGGTTGTAAAGTAGATCTAGCTTCCCCCGTTGATTTTGCTTGTCGGAAGGTTGCAAAAGGTGATCACATGACCCCATCATAAATATGAGCCAGTTGCCAAACATCTGAACTTTGATCATGGGAATGCTGCAAGGGTTGTAAGTGTGAAGTGTTTCTGTGCCGTTGGGCCTTCAGACGGTCACTAAACGAGCTATTGTAAATCGAAACCTACCTGCATGTAAATGTAGAAACACTTGTTAGCAAAAATCAGACAAGCCTGCTCATACCTTGTTGTGCAAATTTTAAAATACGTTTGGAAAGCATGCGAATGCAAAGTTGGCTTAAAGAAAGCTTATTCAAATGGTATTAAAAAGGTTGTCAAATACTGTATTTTTCAGAGTATAAGACACATCTTTTTCCCCCAAAAAAGAGGGTGAAAATCTGGATGCGTCATATACGCCGAATGTAGCCCTGCCCAGCTTCTCAAACGGAGGTTTCAGAGACTGAAAAAACTGTCGTTTCGACAGAAACGAAGCTTCAGAAAAAAAGCCCCCAAACAGAGCTTCAGAAAAGAAGCCCCCAAACAGAGCTTCAGAAAAAAAGCCTCCAAACAGAGCTTCAGAAAAGAAGCCCCCAAACAGAGCTTCAGAAAAGAAGCCCCCAAACAGAGCTTCAGAAAAAAAGCTCCCAAACAGAGTTTCAGGAAAAAAGCCCCCAAACAGAGCTTCAGAAAAGAAGCTCCCAAACAGAGCTTCAGAGGCTTTTTTTCTGAAGTTCTGTTTTGGAGGCTTTCAGAGGCAGAAAAAAGTTTTTTTCTAAAATGGTGCTTTAGAGGCAGAAAAAAAAAAGCAAGGCACAGAGCTCACAACCAAGGAACCTGTTGCTAAAATTCACCTCTGGGAACAGCTGATTGGGGGTATTTTGGGAGGCCAATCCACCTGCCAATCAGCTTTTTTCTTATTTTCCTCCCCAAGATATGGTTATATATACTCTGAAAAATATGGTATCTTTTATCCTAGATTTAGGACAAAGAGTGGGAACACAGAGTCTGGTTCAATATTTTAAAAGCCTTTTTACAAGTAACCTACAGCTTGAATGATTCTTTTCAGTATAGTTTCTAAACCGGTGTTTTTCACCCTTGGCAACTTTAAATTTGTTGCCTGGGGAATTCTGGGAGTTGAAGTCCACACGCCTTAAAAGTTGCCAAGGTTGAGAAACAACTGTTCGAAATCATTTTGAACGGCATCTAAATTCCGCAGCCTGGTCAGGTAAATGTATAAGAATTGATTCTTCAAAGTTAACGCATGGTTTCTACTCAGAACAATTCGGTGAATAGCTTTTTGAATGGATCCCCGGCTTTTATTAATATTTCAACAAAATGAAGTAATATAACACTATAGCAATAGCACTTAGACTTATATACTGTTCCATGGTGCTTTGCAGCCCTCTCGAAGAGGTTTATAGAGTCAGCCTATTGCCCCCAACAATCTGGGTCCCTGTTTTACCGACCTCCAAAGGATGGAAGACTGAGTCAACTTTGAGCAGGTCAGGATCGAACTCCTGGCAGGGGGCAGAGTTAGCCTGCAATACTGCATTCTAACCACTGCGCCACCACTGCTCCATATTAAAAATACCCATAATAAAATGTATTTATTCAACTGCTTGAAGGTCTTTTAAGATTATCTGCCAGTGTTTTCAATTCTCATAAAAGATTTCATCAGACAAGCCGATAATGGGAAGAAAATTGAGATACAGCAAGCATAAATGCTCTTGAGAAAGCAGTGGTGTTAGATTGCATTGAAAATTCCCCTGAATTTTAATTGGAGGAAGGTATTTTTTGACTCAGCAATTAGGGAAATATGAGTTAAAGCTGAAATTTTAAATTGTCCATCCATCATGAACCAATTAAGTGAGAAAAGTGTCTTTTCTGAACACTAGGGAGATATTCCCTAAAGCAGGGGTCCCCAACCTTTTGGACCTCAGGGACCACCAAGTTCCTAATTTTAAATCCTGTGGACCACTAATTCGAATCCAGCACGCTGCTTGCTGAAGCACCTGGAGTCCCAGTGACGGGATGGGATCCTTCAGGTACTCTTCCTCCTTTCGCTGTCTCTTTCTCCCCCTCCTTTCTCTCCCCTCTCTCTCCTGTCTCTCTCCCACTCTTTCTCTCTCATTCTCTTTCTCTCTCTCCCACTCATTCCCATTCTCTCATCTATCTTTCTCTCTATCCCACTTTCTCTCTCATTCTCTCTTTCTCTCCCCCCCATCCCACTTATTCTCTCTCTCCCACTCTCTCCTACTCTTTCTCATTCTCTCTTTCTCTCTCCCCTCTCTCTCTCTCTCTCTCTCTTCCACTCATTCTCTCTCTCTCCCTCTCATTCTCTCTTACTCTCTCTTCCACTCATTCTCATTCTCTCATCTCTCCCCCTACCTTTCTTGCTGTCTCTCCCACTTTCTCTCTCTCTCCCCTCTCCCAGCGGCTGGTGACCGCTGCCCTAAATCATCAGTGCTAGTAAGGGAGTGGACCACTGATTATGTTACCTAGTTTGATTAATGAAACGTCTACAAGAAAAAAACCAAGTTCAAGGACCACCAAGGACCTCTCTCATTTCAACCCTGAGCTACAAATATTCTCCTTTATTGGTAACACTGCCTTTTTTGTCTTCCATGGATGCCCGCACTCCATATCTTTAGCATTTCTCCCCATCTTCCTATAGTCCAGATGTGGTCCTTTGCTCTTTAAAAGTCCCAGGCCTACAAGCCATAAAGAAAGAAGACTCAGCAGCCTTCAGGTGTTTCCTTCCAGAACCATCCAGTAACCAACAGAGCCACCTTAAAAGAGATGTTATCATTCTGGTTTGTTATCATTGCAGCCTTCCATGCTAAATCCAGTTTCCAAATAGTCTTGCGGGACGTTCCCATGAAATAATCCAGGCGAGTGGTTATAAGCGCAGGTGTCACCTTGCTTATAGTTTTCCACTGATGGTACATCCATAAGTGGTTCTCTAGCCCAGGGGTCTCCAACCTTGGCAACTTTAAGACTTGTGGACTTCAACTCCCAGAATTCCTGAAGTCCACAAGTCTTAAAGTTGCCAAGGTTGGAGACCCCTGCTCTAGCCAGCATTAGACTGAAGCCGCCTGGCCACAACCTGCATGTTCTTGTCTAGCAGTGGTGGTGAGTCCAGGAGGATCCCAAAAGAACAGCCCCACTCTTTCAGGTAGGTGATCATCACGTTTGTGTGATTATGGGCTAACTCATACCAGGTGAAACAAACCGTGCAGCTTTGGACTGGGTCAACACGATGGGTGTTTCATCAGAGTCCATCAGCTGAAAAGAGTTGCAGAGTTGGAAGGGAGCTTGGAGGGCTTCTGGCCCAACCCCCTGTTCAGGCAGGAGACCCTCTACCATTTGGACCGCCTGTGAGGATGGATGTTGTGGTGGGACACGTCAGTGGTGGTACTCCTGGGTGGGCTATTCCAGTTGGTGACAGTGGGGAGGGAAAGGCCAGTCTAATTGGGGGATTTCTGGGAAAGTCCACCCATCTTGAAGTAGGCTGGTTGAGAAACACTGGTCTAATCAGGTGAAATGCTACCAGTTCGCAGCGGTTCGGGCGAACCAGTAGTTTAAAAAAATGCTACCGATTCATCCGAACTGGTATTTCCAATGATCAGCTGTGCTACACGATTTATATTCACTAGAAAGCAGGAAATCCTGCTTTCTAGCGAATCTAAATCACACGGCAGAGCTGTTTCCCCCCCCCGTTCTACTTACCTTAAGCCTCCTTTTTTTGCGCAGTGCGCATTTTGTGCGCACTGTGCATGCATGTGCAGCATGCATTTGGCACGCACTATGCATGCGCGTGCAGCATGCATTTGGCACACATTGCACATGCGCGTGCACACAGCATGCATTTGGCATGCACCGCGCATGCGGGGGCAGCGAACCGGTGGCAAACCGCAGAGGATTTGACCACTCATGGTTGGTGAAGACATTGGGGTTCTCACTAGCCTATCCCTTCCCTGCTTAAGATGTTGGTACAACAAAGCCATCAAGGTCTGCAGAGGTCACAAAAAAAGAATCTCATGACTACAGGAGCCTGTCACTGTTGTAAATGTGCAATGGTTCCCAATCATGATCATATGACCGTGGGGGAATGGTACAATTATTGTGTGAGGACCAGTTGTAAGTCACTTTTTTCAGCGCTGTCCAAACTTTGAAGTCACCAAATGAACATTCATGAAGTAAGGACAGGACCGGGGGGTGAAATGGTCCCAGTTCGGACCGGATCAGGCAATCTGATACCAATGGCGGCGGGTGGTTTGGAGAACCGGTAGCAAAAATCCCTTCCCCCCCCCCACAATGCCCAGCTGAGCCACGCGATCGTCAGAGCCTTTTTTTTTTTTTTTACTTTTAAAAGCATTTTTTTAACAACCTCTTCGGCCGAAGAGGTTGTAAAAAAAATGCTTTTAAAGGGTTAAAACCAGGCTCCGACGATCCCAGTTGAGGTGCCTGTTACTTTTAAAAGCATTTTTTAAAAGGTAAAAAAGCTGAAGCCTGCTAGGCAAAAAATGGGGGGGTGAGGGTTCGTTTGAGAGAGAGAGAGAGAAAGAGAAAGGAAGGAAGGAAGGAAGAAAGGAAGGAAGGAAGGAAGGAAGGAAGGAAGGAGGGAGGGAGGGAGGGAGGGAGGGAGGGAGGGAGGGAGGGAAAAGAGGAAGGAAAGACTACACACCTGGCACTAGACGCAGCTTCAGAGGATAATCCAGGGTTAGAATGGACCTGGAGGTCATCTAGTCCAACCCTGCTCCAGCAGGACGTTGTTAATGAGTTTCTGTATTTTGATCCCCCAGTCACATAGCCACGCCCACCAAGTCACATGACACTCCCCATCAAGCCACGCCCCACCAAGCCATGCCCACAGAACCGGTAGGAAAGAAATTTAGATTTCACCACTGAACTGGACTGTAGTGCAATTTGAATAACACAACCATTTTGTGGGATTCGTTAACCACACGCAACGAGACCTACTTGTATTCCAGAATGTTTTGATCTCCTCTTTTCAAATGGCGGACTAAATGCATGGCAGTGATCCAGCAAATGAAGGCAAATTCCAGCATGAAACAGGTACTTACAACTTAGAATTATTTTGAATTCCCTCTGATAAATTAGTCTGGTTTAGTTGAGTCTAAAATATCCCAGTGGATTTTAAGAGAGTGATTGAACAGAGCCAGGTCATAAATAAAATTTAAATGATGTAGAAGTGTTGAGAATCATAGAAAACATTTAATGATACATGAATACACACACACACACAGTGTGTTGTCTACAATTAAAAGAGAAACCATGGTCATTTATAGAGGTTGCTTTTTTCTGAGCCTTTTGCTTTTCAATAAGCTCTCCTTGGATTTAAAAGTTATTCCTCCTAGCAACTAGGAGGTCCCGGGATTATTATTATTATTATTATTTATTATTTATTCGATTTTTATACCGCCCTTCTCCCGGACTCAGGGCGGTGTACAGCCAAAGTAAAAACAGACAATACAATATACAATTTAAAATACAAATTAAAAAACTTATTTTATAATTGACCTAAAAAACTTTAAAATATATAAAAAACTAAAAAACCCTTAAAATTACTAATAGAAAATTTAAAAATCAATAAAATTTAAGCCAGCCCCGCACGAATAAAAAGATGTGTCTTCAGCTCGCGGCGGAAGGTCCGAAGGTCAGGTATTTGGCATAAACCCGGGGGAAGTTCATTCCAGAGTGTGGGAGCCCCCACAGAGAAGGACCTTCCCCTGGGGGCCGCCAGCCGACATTGCTTGGCGGACGGCACCCTGAGAAGTCCCTCTCTGTGTAAGCGTACTGGTCGGTGGGAGGCATGCGGTAACAGCAGGCGGTCCCGTAAGTACCCAGGCCCTAAGCCATGGAGCGCTTTGAAGGTAGTAACCAAAACCTTAAAGTGCACCCGAAAGGCCACATACCTACGGGACCGCCTACTGCCGCCAGTTACCTCCCATTGACCGGTGCACTCTCATAGGGAGGGCCTCCTTAGGGTGCCGTCAGCCAACCAATGTCGGCTGGCGGCCCCCAGAGGAAGAGCGTTCTCTGTGGGGGCTCCTGTCCTGTGGAATGAACTATCCGTGAAGCTACGCTTACTCCCTGATCTCCGGACCTTTAAGCGCGAGCTCAAAACCTTTTTCTTTCATCAAGCGGGGCTGGCCTAATGATTAATTTTAATATCGAGGGTTTTTTAGTGAGTTTCTTCAGGGGTCTTAATTTATTTATTAACTTTTATTCCGTTATTTTAACACGCAGCTTATTGAATTAGATTTTTAATTGAATATTGTATTTTAAAATTTTTCGATATCTTATGTTTTATTTATGCTGTACACCGCCCTGAATCCTCGGAGAAGGGCGGTATAAAAATATGAAAAAATAAAATAAAATAAATAAATAAACTATATTTCTTCCCTTGTTTCTTTCCAGTGCAAGCTCTCTACCAGTGCTGCTTTATCTAGTCATCTATTTAAATTAGTGTTTTTCAAATACTGGCTGGGGAATTCTGGGAGTTGAAGTCCACACGTCTTAAAAGTTGCCAAGTTTGAAAAGCACCCCTGCTATAGCTGTCCGCAAGGAGTATAAAACCTTCCATTCCCCAGCATCCTGTCAGAGCTGAAGAAGCTTCTTGGATGAGAAGCAAAACGTCTTCAAAGAAAAATCAGAAAGTCCAGTTGCCTCTTGAAAAACCATCTTTGAGACACCCTGCTGTAGACTCTTTCTGTTCTGTCCCCCCCCCACCTCAGTCCGGGAGACACGTGAACTGACTCATTTAGCCAGCAATTTAGTCCATGGCAGCTATTAGCTCTGGCAGCAGACCAGCGAACGTCTGCCAAGGTTTTCTTTCTCTTCCCTGATGTTACCGGAGCAACCAGGAAGTCAGGAACAAACAGCAATCGAGGCCAAATGCTCAGTCAAATAGTTCAGCTCAAGTT
Source organism: Ahaetulla prasina (assembly GCF_028640845.1). NCBI lineage: Eukaryota > Metazoa > Chordata > Lepidosauria > Squamata > Colubridae > Ahaetulla > Ahaetulla prasina. Next base: position 30,127,243 of record NC_080540.1, on the reverse strand, counting down.
TTCTCCAGTCAGTTTGTTTTGTCCGTCACGAAGTAGTAGAGCAGCCCCTCCTGTTTTTATACCCTGTGGGGTGTGGCTCTGTGACTCAGCACTCTCTAGGCCTGCCCCACCCCTTCTTTTGTTGTTCCCACCTCTCTTGTCTACGAAACCTGGGATCTAACCAGGACTGATTGTCCACAGCTGGGTCTGAAAGCGTTGCCTGGGCGGGGGGGGAGATAACAGGAGACAGAGGCCTCATCACCTCCTCCACCTGGCCTGCCTCTGGCTCCTGGAGCTGAGCCAGAGAGGCCGGCCCTGCAGAGGGGAGCCCCGACGGCCCTTCCCCCTCGCTTTCTGAGTCACTTTCTGGCAGGGGGCCAGGCCCGGGGGGCGCTGGAGCCACAACACTTTCTCTGTATGTGGATGTATATTTAAGTAAGATTGCTTTCAGCAAAAACATAAAACCACATGGATTTTTATAGTTTTTCACCTCTGTAGAACGTTTTCTGGAAAATAGAATGGGTTCTTTTGGACAAAATTATAATTTATTTCTTGTGGGGATTCTTCTATAGACATAAGGAAACTAGAAATAAGGAAGTTTTTTCTACATTCCTTTCGTTTGTAACTTCTTTCTGATCAATCTTTTTATCAGAATTAAAATGGCTGGAAGTCATTTAAATCTTCATTCTGAAATTTATTATTACTATTATTACTTACGGGACCGTCTACTGCCACCGATTGCCTCCCACCGACCCGTGCGCTCTCACAGGGAGGGACTCCTCAGGGTGCCGTCAGCCAGGCAGTGCCGGCTGGCGACGCCCAGGGGAAGGGCCTTTTCTGTGGGGGCTCCCACCCTCTGGAACGAGCTTCCCCCAGGACTTCGCCAACTTCCTGACCTTCGAACCTTTCGCCGCGAGCTTAAGACACATCTATTTATCTGCGTAGGACTGGGCTAGAATTTTAAATTTTAAATTTGGTTTTAATGGGGTTTTACTATTTTATTGTGGTTTTAATATTCGGCCGTATTTAATAAGTTTTTTTTAAACTGGGGTTTTAACTTGTATTTATATTTATGTTTTACTTGGCTGTAAACCGCCCTGAGTCCCTCGGGAGATAGGGCGGTATAAAAATATGATTAAATAAATAAATAAATAAATAAATAAATAAATAAATAAATAAATAAATAAATAAATAAATAAATAAATAAATAAATAAATAAATAAACTATTATTTAAATGATTCATAGAGCCACGCAATTTGTAGACAGCAATTCCACGTAGCTCAAATGGAGCTGAAAACATAAGAGAACCGGACAGTGAAGCACATTGCAATACTGGTAGTTCTCAACTCGCAACCATTTGTTTAACGGCCGCTCAAAGTTACAACGGCGTTGGAAAAAAGTGACATGACCATTTTTCGCTCTTACCACCATTGCAGCTTCTCTGCGATCATGTGACCAAAATTCAGACACTCATCAACTGGCTCCTATTTATGACAGTTGCAGTACCCAAGGTCATGTGATCACTTTTTGTGACCTGACAAGCAAAGTCCATGAAGGAGCCAGATTCACTTAATAAGCAGGTTACTAACTTTAACAACTGCATTGATTCACTCGACAACTGTGGCAAGGGTGTAAATGGTGCAAAATTCACTTAACAAATGTCTCATTTAGCAACAGGTATCTGGGGTTCAATTGTGGTCTTAATTTGAGGTCTTAATTTTTTTTGTTTGTTTGTTTACATTTATACCCCGCCCTTCTCCGAAGACTCAGGGCCGGGATAGCTCAGGCAATAGAGAAGCCTGTTATTAGAACACAGAGCCTGCAATTACTGCAGGTTCGAGCCCGGCCCAAGGTTGACTCAGCCTTCCACCCTTTATAAGGTAGGTAAAATGAGGACCCAGATTGTTGGGGGGGCAATACAAAATCTGTATTGTTTAATAATAATAATAATAATAATAATAATAATAATAATAATAATAATAATAATAATAATAATAATAATAATAATAATAATAATATTTTAATTTGTATACCGCCCTTCTCCCAAAGGACTCAGGGCGGTTAACAGCCAAATAAAAACAACAGTCAAAATACATACAATATAAATAAAACAATAGCTAAAAAACTTATTCAAAATTTGGCCCAAAATTTAAAATATATTTAAAACCCTAAAAACAAATTAAGAATTTAAAAAAACCCATAAAAACATCTAAAAATTCTATGCCAGTCCTGCGCGGAAAAATAGGTACGTCTTAAGCTCGCGGCGAAAGGTCCGAAGGTCAGGGAGCTGTCGAAGTCCAGGGGGAAGTTCGTTCCATAGGGTTTAAATAATTTATAAAGCCATACTTTGCAAACAGCTGCAAACAGTTGCAAATTTGCAAATAGCGATTACAAGTGGCTCAAAAAGGCTTGAAAACATAAGAGAACCAATAATATAACATACAGTTCAGTAGACTTGAGGCGAACAATATATCCCCGTTCTAAAGTCATTCCATACTCAATATATTTATACATTTTTTTATTTCATTTTGTCATAACAGTATACACAAACATCGTCATAAATAAAAAACAACACATCATGAAAGAAATATATATATATATATATATATATATATATATATATATATATATATATATATATATATATATATATATATATATATATATATATATATAAGTAAAAGTATGCAACAGCTATGTTAATTTGATATAATGAAGGGAACATTTTTTCTCCTGGTATGGGTCCTTTTATGAGACGTAAGTTGGCTGCTCTGTTTGAAACTTTTCCCACACTCCCAGCATTTATAGGGTTTCTCCCCTGTGTGGATCCTTTTGTGGGACGTAAGCTCACTACTCAACCTGAAGTTCTTCCCACACACTGCACATTGATAGGGTTTCTCTCCTGTGTGGAGCCTTTTGTGGGAAGTGAGGTGACTGCTCTGGCTGAAGATCTTCCCACAGTCCGCGCATCGATAGGGTTTCTCCCCCGTATGGCTCCTTTTATGCGAAGTCAGGGAACTGCTGTTGCTGAAGCTCTTTTCGCACACGGTGCATTTATAGGGTTTTTCTCCCGTGTGCATCCTTTTGTGGGAAGTAAGATGGCTGTTCTGGCTGAAGCTCTTCCCGCAGTCTGCGCATTGATAGGGTTTCTCTCCCGTGTGGAGCCTTTTGTGGGAAGTGAGGTGGCTGCTCTGGCTGAAGCTTTTCCCGCAGTCTGCGCATTGATAGGGTTTCTCTCCCGTGTGGAGCCTTTTGTGGGAAGTGAGGTGGCTGCTCTGGCTGAAGCTTTTCCCGCAGTCTGCGCATTGATAGGGTTTCTCCCCCGTGTGGAGCCTTTTATGCGACGTGAGAAAGCTGTTCTTGCCGAAGCGCTTCCCGCAGTCGGTGCATTTATAGGGTTTCTCCGAGGAATGGCTCCTTTTATGAGAACACAGAGCGCTGCAGTCGCTGAAATGCTTCCCGCACTCCGGGCATTTGTAGGGCTTTTCCCCTGTGTGGATCCTCTTGTGGTAGGTAAGGGAACTGTTCCTGCTGAAGCTCTTTCCGCACTCTAGGCATTTGTAAGGTTTCTCCCCTGTGTGGATCCTAATATGAGACGTAAGATCACTAGTCCATCTGAAACTCTTTCCACATTCCATGCATTTATACGGTTTCTCCCCCGAGTGAATCCTGCCATGGAAAGTCAGCAAGCTCCTCATTCTGAAGCTCATGTTGCACAGCTTACAGGTGTACGTGTTTTTTCTGGTGTGGGTCCTTTTGTGAGAAGCAAGTTGGCTGTTGGTGTGGAAACTCTTGTCGCACTCCAAGCATTTATGCGGTTTCTCCTCCGGGTGGCTCTTTTTATGATCGGTCAAGGATCGCTTTTCACTGAAGCTCTTTCCACACTCCATAAAGGGGTATATTTTTCCCATGGGGTGGAACCTTTTATGGGAAGGAAGATCCCCCAAGTCCTTTCCGGGTTGCCTGTGTTTACATGGTTTTTCTCCAGTGTGGATTTGTTGACCTAAAATAGGAAGGGAAGATTGGTTAAAAGAGTTTCCATGTTTTGTGCATTCATACTGGCTACCTGTTCTGTTTCCCTCCCCCAATACTCCCAACAAAGAGTCAGTCAAAGGCCTTTTTTTCTAGTTTATTTACATAGATAAATGTTCTTGCCACGTCTACCCCCAAGCCTGCCCAGTCTCTGGAGATAACTAGGAAATTATAGATAAGGCCAGAGTTACTTACTAAGATATTCTTCCCTCCATTGAAACAGTTTGCCCGCGCAAATTCACTGCTTTGTCCAAGACAAAGAGCCAAGAAGTTCCGCCTCCTGCTTTTATAGCCTCTATGGGTGTCACTCCGTGACTCATCATTCTTTGACTTTGTCCCAACGCCTCCTCTGCTGCGCGCGCCGGTCACATTTGCGCAGTCTTGGATCAAGCCAAAATTGTTCTTGGGGCGTTGCCAAATCAGAAGAAGGCCCAGGGGAATCAGGCCTTGCCGGCCCCTCCTCCTCCCCTTGCGTGGGTGCCAGGGAGGGAGAGGGCACAGGAGAAGCAGGCCTTGCCAGGTCTTCTTCCTCACTTTCTGAATCATCCGAGTCCAGGAGTCCGAGTCCAGGAACCTGGGTCACAACACTACCTCTTGCTGCAATGCCATACAGAAGGAATCTCCAAATCTGGCAACTGTAAGACTTGTGGACTTTAACTCCCAAAATTCCTCAGCCAGCAAAGCTAGAGATAGTCATCCACTTATAATCACTTGTTCAGTGGCCGTTCAAAGTTGCAACACAGTGGGGGGATTCTACCGGTTCAGACCGGTTCGGGAAAATCAGTAATTCTGACAATCAGCTGGGAGCAAACCGGTTCACCCCGACGATCAGATGGGCCCATCCGCCCACCCGCGCTGTTTTCCTACCTTTATCTCCTCAGCTGATTCGCACGGCAGAGCCGATTGCCACACAAATCAGCTGTGTTACTCCTCCAAAGAAACCCGGAAGTGAAGATTTCTTCAAAATGTCCACACGCGCACAGCGCGTGTTAGGCACAGGCGTGCGCAAACCGCACAATCACTGAACTGGCTGTTAAACCAGGAGGATGCCACTACTGTTGCAACGGCTTTGAAAAAAAATTATTTATGACCACCCTTCACACTTATAACTACTGCGGCATCCCCAAGTCAGGTGATCAAAATTCAAGCACTAGGCAGCTGGCATGTATTTATGATGATTGCAGCATCCTAGGGTCATGTGATCACCATGTGTAATCCTCCCAGCTGGTTCCAACAAGCGAACTCAATGAGGGAAGCTGGGATTTGCTTAACAACTGCTCCACTTAGTAATGGAAATCCAGCTCCCAGCTGCAGTCGTAAATCAAGGACTACCTATTCAGGGGGAACAAATCCAATTTACCTTTGAGTATTTTTTTACATATAAGGCAGTTGTCCTTTCTTGTCCTTTCCCCGTTCCCTTTGGTCAGGAAGAGTTCCTGGACTCCAGCGCATCTAGAACTCAAGGATTTCTCCTCCCTGGGCTTCGAGTGGCTTTCCTGGCGTCTTTGAGACCTCCATTGGACCCCAAATATCTCTTTTCTCAGTTCAAGATGGACTGCTGGTGATGTCGCCATATCAGGTTCTTGTCGGTTCTCATTTTCTTTCTCATCTCCTGCTTGAGATAGAAAGAATAAAAAACTGAACCTTTTTTTAAAAAAATTGCATTTATATCCCGCCCTTCTCCGAAGACTCAGGGCGGCTTACAATGTGTTAAGCAATAGTCTTCATCCATTTGTATATTATATACAAAGTCAACTTATTGCCCCCCCAACAATCTGGGTCCTCATTTTACCTACCTTATAAAGGATGGAAGGCTGAGTCAACCCTGGGCCTGGTGGGACTTGAACTTGCAGTAATTGCAAGCAGCTGGGTTAAACAAGTAAGCAATGGGTGGAAACTGATCAAAGAAAGAAGCAACTTAGAACTAAGGAGAAATTTCCTGACAGTTAGAACAATTAATAAGTGGAACGACTTGCCTTCAGAAGTTGTGAATGCTCCAACACTGGAAATTTTTAAGAAAATGTTGGATAACCATCTGACTGAGATGGTGTAGGGTTTCCTGCCTGGGCAGGGGGTTGGACTAGAAGGCCTCCAAGGTCCCTTCCAACTCTGATGTTATGTTATGTTAATAACAGACAGACTTAGTCTGCTGAGCCACCAGAGGCTCCTTGAAGCTGATGTGCCAGTTATGTGCTACTACAGGTTATAAGTCACTTTCCCCAAGGCCTTATAACTGTGAGCCATTGTTAGATTAATGGTAATGTTAGGATTGCTTGTATAGCTTTCACATCAGTGGTGAAATGTAATACTTGTTACTACCGGTTCTGTGGGCGTGGCTTAGTGGGGGTAATGTGACAGGGTGGGCGTGGCCATTTTTTTTTACTTTTAAAAGCATTTTTTCTACAACCTCAGCCAAAGAGGTTGTTTAAAAAAATGCTTTTAAAAGGCTCCTCTGACGATCCCAGCTGAATTGCCTGACCATCAGAGGCTTTTCTTTTCTTTTAAAAGAATTTTTTTTTTGCCTTTAAAACGAAAAAAAGCCTCTGATGATCAGGCAACTCAGCTGGGATTCGTCAGAGGAGCCTTTTAAAAGCATTTTTTCTACAACCTCTTCGGCCTAAGAGGTTGTAAAAAAAATGCTTTTAATAGCCTCTGACGATCCCAGCTGAGCCGCGCGATTATCAGAGTATCCTGAATTCTGAATTTTATTGGGAGCTACCAATAAAGCTACAGGGGAAAAGAGATGATTAGGAGCATCCATGATGTGGATGGGGTCAACCCTAATATCCCCCCCAACCATTGACAGCCTAGCAAAAAGTGATCTCTGAGTTGTTCAAAGATCTTTAGATCAGAAACGTGAAATGTCAATGGCTTAAACCTAGGAAAGCTAATAAAAGATGATACCGCCATGACCAGATCTGACAGAGGTGGTGCGAGAAAGAGGGCAGTGGTGGGTTTCTAACGGTTCGCCCTGGTTCGGGAGAACCGGTAGTGGCAGCGGCGGGAGGCTTTGCTGACTCGCCCGGACATCATCATGGATGCTCTGCGCATGCGCAGAAGGTTCTATGCATGCATAGAAGTATCGTGTCCCACTCCTCCTCTGACGGCCGGGTCTGGGAAGTCTGTATCAAGCATGGCCACGAAGCCTCTGCAGCTTTGCCAAATTCCTGTCAGCGTTCTCAGGGCAGGCAGGAATCCAAGGTGTGACTTCAGCAACCAGATGAGACTTTGCCTGACTCAAGGAATGCCAAAAAGCAGATCCCTTATATAGGCCATGGGGTGTGGCTCCATGACTCAGCATTTATCCAGGCCTGCCCCTCCCTTCCTTTTGCTGACGTCGCCTCTCCATTCTCCGGAAGCAGGGATCTGTCCACTTTTCGTCTTCCTGCTCAGCTGCCAGCAATTCTAGCTCGTGGCTGGCTTCTTGCTCACACACTGTAGGAGGGAGGTTTGTTTGCTCAGTCTGTCCGGGCATGGTGCCAGGGGCTGGAGGCATGCCAGGCCATTCTTCTTCACTATCAGTCTCTGGCTGAGATAGCAGGAGATGGGAGGGGCCCGGCTGAGGAGAGGAGGGCGGGCGAGGCACAACAAGAAGCATTGCACGCACGGTCACAGTTCCGAACCGGTAGCGAAGGTAAGTGAAACCCACCACTGTGCTGATCCATAGAGTGGCCAAGGGTCAGACATGACTGAACGGCTGATCACAACAAATTCTGAATTCTACATTGGAAGCTTTGGCACGAAAAGCTTCTGCCAGTTATCCCAAATTTGTTTTTCAAAAGGCAACTGGCTTTTCTTGCTGGTTTTTTTTTCTCTTGAGAACGCTTCACTTCTCATCCCAGAAGCTTCTTCAGTTCAGAACTGAAGAAGCTTCTTGGATAAGAAGCAAAATGTTTTCAAGAAAAAACCCCAAAAACGTTCAGCTGCCTTTTGAAAAGCACTTTTCAGAGAATCTCTATAGACAACTGACAGTTATTTGAATCCATAACAAAGAATGGCCCTTACCCAGAGTGTTCACATTTCTGGAATTCTCCAGCATAACTTCCCGGTGCAAGGCTTTTTGGCTGGAATCCAGCAGAGCCCACTCCTCCTCGGTGAAATTGACGGCCACCTCCTTCAAGGACATGGGACTCAGGGCAGGACCCTGAAATCAACATATATTAGCAGACGGACTCCAAACCATATTTAAGGGGTGTGATGGAACAAGCTAGAAATTGTGTCAAAATGAGATGAGGTGTGTTAAACAATGTGCTAATAAGATAAAGGTAAAGTTTTCCCCTGTCCAATCGGGTTCGACTCTAGGGGCAGTGTCCATTTTCATTTCTCAGCCGAGGAAGCTAGCATTGTCCAAAGACATTTTCCGTGGCCATCTGGACAGCTCATAACTATATGCTGAAATGCACAGAATGCTGTTACCTTCCCATCAAAGTGGTATCTATGTTGTGACTTGTCCTCCCTCCTCTCCTCAGCCAGGCCCCTCTTGTCTCCAACCGGGCCTTTTATTAGATCCGAGTCTGATAATGAAGATGAATGGCCTGTCATGCCTCCAGCCCCCGGCCCTGGCCTATGCCCGGAGAGGATTCCAGGAGTGAAAGGACAAGCCCGATAAACCTCACTCATACAGCGTGTGTTCCTTTGGCTCAGCCTTCAGAGCAGGAAGCCAGCCAGGTGCTGGAATTACTCGGCCCTACTCCCTCTGACCCCTCCCTTTCCCAGACGCTGACAGCAGATCTAGCTGAAAACAATTCAACGTGGGAGGACCCTCGCTTCCGGAGATCTGAGAGGCGACGCCAGCAGAAGGAAGGGTGGAGCAGGCCTGGATAAATGCTGAGTCATGGAGCCACACCCCACAGCCTATATAAAGGACCTGCTTTTGGCATTCCAACCTTGAGTCAAGCAAAGCCTTATCTAGTTTGCTGATATCGGTCTCTATTGCTGAAGTCACAACTTGGACTTCTGCCTGCCCTGATAAACCTCGAAGGAACTTGGCAAGCTGCAAAGGCTTCGTTGCCAAGTTTGTTACGGACTTCCTTGACTCGTTCGTTGGCGTGGGAGTAGGACACGACAATCTATTTATCTATTCGCATTTGCATCTTTTTGAACTGCTAGGTGGGTAGGAGCTACAGCAAGTAATCGGAGCTCACCCATCGCATGTCGCTTGGGTCTTGAACCCAGGCTGTCAGCTTTTCAGTTGTCGAGCTCAGCATCTTTAACCACTTAGCCATTGTGCCCCATGCTAATAGGATATGGAACCAGTAATAGTAACACAAGCCATACGAGAGGTATACAACTTTTCTTTGTTCAAATTTCTGTCTCTACAATTTGCGGAAAAAGAAATAAGTTACAAAAAGGCTATGGGTTTATTCTTTTCCTAAATCAGCAACTGTTTGTTCCTATTAAAGCATAGAAGAAACTGATGCAATCTTATGTGTAAGACAACTTCCATAGTTGAAGTCCACACATCTTAAAGTTGCCAAGATTGAGAAATACTGCAAAGCAAATGGCAAGGACAGATTCATGAAGTTAACAACTTGACCTGAAAGAGGCTTTATTTCTCTTAAAAGGTATGTTGGGGCATGATGATGACTTCTCCTGAACCCCATTTTTCATCAGGGTATAAAGGAGTATGGTGGCTTGCATGGTTAGGACGCTGGGTTGGAGGTGTTGTGGTCGAGTCAGATGAGTCAGAGGAGACGGAGGGGGTGCCAGGGTTACCAGAGCCTCCGGAAGGCTCTGAGGAGCAGGAGGTCTCAGAGTCAGATGCAGAGCACTCACACTCGGGCAGAGAGACAGCTGTTTTAAGGGCCTGAACTGAGCGAGGGGGAGGAACAGCTGGGGCCTGTCCCAGATGCACATATGCGCAGAGAAGTGTGGAGAGGAGAGCAACACAGGATTGAGGGCCAGCTATCTAGGAAAAGAAGGAGACATTAACAAGACATTCCCTGGCAGGGATATAAGGAGGAGGGGTGTGAGAGGCGCGGTTGTAAGAGACAACCGTTCATGGTCCAGAAGAGTTCCCTCCGGTGGATTCCTTGCCAGGATTTCCTTGTCATTACCCAGGTTGGTTAGGACTCTCTGTGTTGGGATTGAAGTGCTAATTGAGGCTCCCTGCGGAGAACCCAGAGACTGCTTGTGAATCACCTAAGGATGTGTGACCTGGAGCTTTGTCAGTAAATGCCATCTATTCCTGCCTTTCTAAATAAAAAGGGGTTTTCAGAACAGGAGGTTAGTAAGCCTGTGTTTGAAACTCGAGTGTTGCCTTAGGGCAGGGTTGAGTTCCTGTCCTTTGCTCCAGCTCCAGCCAGAAGGACCTGAAAGGAGCCCCCAACTGGGCATCCCTCAAGCAATGGTGATGTCACTGGCTAATACTTTCAACCCAGATGTGCCTCGGTGCTTCTGAAATGAATGCAATGCTGTCAGGATATCAAGGGAGCCCTATCTTGGTTACCTCTATTCCATAATATCTGTGATCAAGCTGAGGAGGTCCCACTGAGTCATACTTAAGAACAATTCCTGAAATGGGATTATTATACCCTGTTTTTATAAACCCTACACCCACAAATCGGCACATATCATTTCTTGATATTTGCCTACCTGAACTGGGGGCACAGCTGCTGTCTCTGCTCCACCGTCAAAAGAAGACGTTTCAAGAGGTACAAATGATGACGTACTTTCTCCTGTGAGGGAGGCAAAGGAGATAGAAGGAGACCAGTGGTGGGTTGCCCCCAGTTCGGACCAGTTCTTGCGAACCGGTAGTAAAACCAGTTACATCCCTTCTTGGACCGGGATTCCCTATGCACAGTCACTCACACCCTCATCACTTCCCGCCTGGATCACTGCAACGCTCTCTACATGGGGCTCCCCTTGAAGAGTACCCGGAGGCTTCAACTGGTCCAGAATGCAGCCGCGTGGTGATTGAGGGAGCGGCTCGAAGCTCCCATATAACACCTATCCTGCGCAGGCTGCAGTGGCTTCCGGTTGCCTTCCGGGTGCAATTCAAGGTGTTGGTTCTCACCTTTAAAGTGCTCCATGGCTTAGGACCGGGTTACTTACGGGACCGCCTGCTGCTACCGGTGGCCTCCCATCGACCTGTGTGCTCCCACAGAGAGGGTCTCCTCAGGGTCCCATCGGCCAGACAATGTCGACTGGCGACTCCCAGGGGGAGGGCCTTCTCTGCGGAGGCTCCAGCCCTCTGGAACGAGCTACCCCCAGGGATACGCCAACTCCCTGACCTCCGGGCCTTCCGGCGTGAGTTGAAGACTCTTTTATTTCATCGTGCAGGACTGGCCTAATAGTTTTTTTAATGGGGGTTTTTAATAGTTTTTAGAACTTTCAGCCTATTTAAATTAATCTTTTAAATTTGTTTTTAATTTTTATGTTTGTTGTTCTTAGTTGGCTGTAAACCGCCCTGAGTCCCTCGGGAGAAGGGTGGTATAGAAATTGAAATAATAAAATAAAATAAATAAATAATAAATAAAAAACGACAGGAGGCTCCGCCCACCGACCCCGACACCATCAGGAAGCTTCTGCACATGTGCAGAAGCTTTCTGCATATGCAGAGAAGTACATGCAGAACAGCAAAGCAAATGCACGGTCCCATTGCAAACCGGTAGTAAAGATAAGTAGAACCCACCCCTGAAGGATACCTTCAAAAATATTGTTGGGGAGATATAAAACCTCGTCCAGAGTCAGATTCATCCTGCAAAAGCAGTTCCTGAAGACGAGAGTTGAGATTTGTCTGGGGAAAAGGATATCGTGTCTTACCTAATAAGATATTTGGAGGTTGAGACTCCCAGGAAACCCTCCTTGGCTTTGGATGTTCCCCATCTACCTCAACAGGTGTTTCCTGCATGGAAATACCACCAAGAAGGATTAGCACAGAACACATAGGAACAAATTAGGATATTGCCCACAGGAACAAACACTCTCTTGTCTTCTACTACAAAAATCCATCCCATAATCTAAAAAAACCCATAGTCTAGAAAAAGTGCAGAGGGCAACAAAGATGATTAGGGCCCTGGAGGCTAAAACATAACATAACATAACATCAGAGTTGGAAGGGACCTTGGAGGCCTTCTAGTCCAATCCCCTGCCCAGGCAGGAAACCCTACACCATCTCAGTCAGATGGTTATCCAACATTTTCTTAAAAATTTCCAGTGTTGGAGCATTCACAACTTCTGGAGGCAAGTCGTTCCACTGATTAATTGTTCTAACTGTCAGGAAATTTCTCCTTAGTTCTAAGTTGCTTCTCTCCTTGATCAGTTTCCACCCATTGCTTCTTGTTCTACCCTCAGGTGCTTTGGAGAACAGCCCGACTCCCTCTTCTTTGTGGCAACCCCTGAGATATTGGAACACTGCTATCATGTCTCCCCTAGTCCTTCTTTTCATTAAACTAGACATACCCAGTTCCTGCAACCGTTCTTCATATGTTTTAGCCTCCAGTCCCCTAATCATCTTTGTTGCTCTTCTCTGCACTCTTTCTAGAGACTCAACATCTTTTTTACATCGTGGCGACCAAAACTGGATGCAATATTCCAAGTGTGGCCTTACCAACACACAAAGAATGGTTGCAGGAAACGGGTACGGCTAGTCTAGAGAAAAACAGGACTAGGATTGACATGATAGTAGTATACCAGTATTTGAGGGGCTGCCACAAAGAAGAGGGGGTCGACTTATTTTCCAAAGCACCAGAAGGCAGGAGAAGAAGCAGTGGATGAAAACTTATCACGTTTTCTGACAGAACAATTAATCGGTGGAACGACTTGCCTCCAGAAGTTGTAGGTGCTCCGTCACTTTTAAGAGGCTTTTTTAAAAAGAGGCTTTTAAGAAGAGACTGGACTGCCACTTGTCAGAAATAAGTATAGGATTTCCTGCCTAAGTAGAGGGTTGGACTAGAAGACCTCCAAGGTCCCTTTCACCTCTGTTATTCTGTTAAATGGGGATAGACTAAGTTTTCACTTCCTGTCTCATCTGGGAAAAGATAAAGTCTGCTCATGCTAGGAATTAAAAAAAAATCCTGATGTAGAAACTCCACCTACTGTACTTTTCGGAGTATAAGACACACTTTTTTCCCTCCTAAGAGAAGGTGAAAACGTTGGTGCGTCTTATACTTCGAATACAGCCATTTTTGGTCTCCCAAAGCCCTGCCCCGTATGTCCCGTTTTTGTGAAAAAGGGCCCATTTTTTGCAAAAATGGGATGCGCAGAGGGTTTGGGACAGTGGTGAAATCCAAAAAATTTTACTACCGGTTCTGTGGGTGTGGATTGGTGGGTGTGGATTGGTGGGAGTGGCTTGGTGGGTGTGGCAGGGGAAGGATACTGCAAAATCCCCATGCCCTCCCCACTCCTGGGGAAAGGATACTGCAAAATCTTCATTCCCACCCCACTCCAGGAAAAGGATACTGCAAACTCCCCATTCCCTCCCCATTCCTGGGGGAAGGATATTGCAAACTCCCCATTCCCACCCCACTCTGGGGCCAGCCAGAGGTGGTATTTGCTGGTTCTCTGAACTACTCAAGATTTCCACTACCAGTTCTCCAAAACCTGCTGGATTTAACCCCTGGTTTGGGAGGCCTGCAGAGTGCTCCTGGGGGCCGGGGAGGGCAAAAAAAAAATTTTTTTCCTTACCTCTTTTTTTTTTAGTGCTATTGCAGCTTTGAATGGTTGTAAAGTCAAGGTTGACCTGTAATAATGTTTATTTCAGATTAAATATGAGGGGTCCTTGGTGCTCTGTGAGCTTGCTTGTTTTCTTGCAGACGTTTCATTACCCAAACTAGGTAACATCATCAGTGCTAGAGGTACTGATATTATTTATTTATTCATATTTTTATGTACACCGCCCTGAATCCTTTGGGAGAAGGGCGGTCTATAAATAAAAATATTATTATTATTATTATTATTATTATTATTATTATTATTATTATTATTATTATTATTATTATTATTATTATTATTATTATTATAACGCCCTTCTCCGAAGACTCAGGAAATAAAACAACAAAAATCCAAAACAAATTAGAATAGAATAGAATAGAATTTTTTTTAATTTTTATTTTTTTTATTGGCCAAGTGTGATTGGACACACAAGGAATTTGTCTTGGTGCATATGCTCTCAGTGTACATAAAAGAAAAGATACCTTCATCAAGGTACAACATTTACAACACAATTGATGATCAATATATCAATATAAATCATAAGGATTGCCAGCAACAAGTTATAGTCATACAGTCATAAGTGGAAAGAGATTGGTGATGGGAACTATGAAACGATTAATAGTAGTGCAGATTCAGTAAATAGTCTGACAGTGTTGAGGGAATTATTTGTTTAGCAGAGTGATGGCCTTCGGGAAAAAACTGTTCTTGTGTCTAGTTGTTCTGGTGTGCAGTGCTCTATAGCGTCGTTTTGAGGGTAGGAGTTGAAACAGTTTATGTCCAGGATGCGAGGGATCTGCAAATATTTTCACGGCCCTCTTCTTGATTCGTGCAGTATACAGGTCCTCAATGGAAGGCAAGTTGGTAGCAATTATTTTTTCTGCAGCTCTAATTATCCTCTGAAGTCTGTGTTTTTCTTGTTGGGTTGCAGAACCGAACCAGACAGTTATAGAGGTGCAAATGACAGACTCAATAATTCCTCTGTAGAATTAAAATACTATAACAAATTTAAAAATCTAATTCGACCGCTGTATACTTAAAATATTAGCTAAAATTTTTCAAAAGCTAAAACCCAGTTAAAAAACCCGCTAAAACCCCCCATATTAAAATCAATCAGGCCAGCCCCGCTTGGTGAAAAAAGAAAGTCTTGAGCTCGCGTTTAAAGGTCCGGAGATCAGGGAGGAGATGAAGTCCCACCGGCAGCTCATTCCATAGAGCCGGGGCCCCCACAGAGAACGGCCTTCCCCTGGGGGCCGCCAGCCGATATTGACTAGCCGATGGCACCCTAAGAAGGCCCTCCCTGTGAGCACGCACTGGACGTACCGGACAATGGGAGGTAACTCCATGGCATAGGGCCGGGTTACTTACGGGACCGCCTACTGCTACCGAATACCTCTCACCGACCCGTGCGCTCTCACAGAGAGGGACTCCTCAGGGTGCCGTCAGCTAGGCAGTGTCGTCTGGCGACACCCAGGGGAAGGGCCTTCTCTGTGGGGGCTCCCACCCTCTGGAACGAACTTCCCCCAGGACTCCATCAACTTCCGGACCTCCAAACCTTCCGTCGCGAGCTTAAAACACATTTATTCATCCGCGCAGGACTGGATTAGATTTTAAATTTATATTGGTTTTTAATGGGTTTTATTATTTATACTGCTTTTTAATAATTCGGCCTTTTAGAATAAGTTTTTTAATTGTTATTTTAATTTGTATTTATATGTTTTTACTTGCCTGTGAACCGCCCTGAGTCCCTCGGGAGATAGGGCGGTATATAAATGTGATTAATAAATAAAAATAAATAAATAAACTGGCGGCAGCAGGCGGTCCCGTAAATATCCCGGTCCAATGCCATGGATTGGATAATATGGATAATGCCATATTACCTAGTCAGGGTAATGAAACATCTGCAAGAAAACAAGCGAGCTCAAAGAGCACCAAGGACCCCTCATTTCAACCCTAAGCTACAAATACTCTCCTTTATTGGATTTAAATATTCTCACCTGCTTCAGTTTGTCTTCCACCTGGCTCAGAAGGAAGCCCTCTGCCAAGGCCACCGCCTGGGAACAGGTCTCTGCTCCGCATTCCCTGATCCAGCTCTCCATCTCTGGGGGCAGGACAGCCAGGAACTGCTCCAGGACCACCAAATCCAGCATCTTAGCTTTCGTGTTCTGTTCCGGCTTCAGCCACTGTCGGCAAAGTTGGTGGAGATGGCTGCAAACGTCTCGGGGGCCCTCGGCCTCCTGGTAGCCGAATTCCCTGAAAAGCTGGTGCAGTTCGGTTGAAGCCAATGTGTCTCCTTCCAGACCCTCCTGTCCAGTTCTCTCGCTTGCTTCTGTGTGGGACTCAACTTGAACTGTAGGAAGACATATTCCTGCTCCTGTCCCTCCTTGGTCTTTTGCATCCATCTCCGCTGTGAGTTATTGCACAGTTGAAAGCAGTTCTGAGAGAGCTCTCGGACCTCCAAAGCAGCTTTGTCTGAAAGAACCAGACCTGGAGAAAAGTTGGAAGTATTACCATCACATTCCGTCTCTAATAAAAAGGAAATTTTATTGACCTCTTTCTACCAAGACGGACCTCACCAGAATCTACTTTTATCAATATTTCCCAACATAGCTGCAAAGTTTGGCCAGATACATGGCCAGAATACAGAATAACAGAGTTGGAAGGGACCTTGGAGGTCTTCTAGTCCAACCCACTGCTCAGGCGGGAACTACACCATTTCAGACAAACGGTTGTCCAAACTCTTCTTACAAACTTCCCGTGTTGGAGCATTCACAACATCTGGAGGCAAGTTGTTCCGCTGATTTAATTGTTCTCACTGTCAAGAAATTTCTCCTTCATTCTAAGTCGCTTCTCTCCTTGATTAGTTTCCATCCATTGCTTCTTGTCCTGCCTTCAGATGCTTTGGAAAATAGGCTGACCCCCTCTTCTTTGTGGCAGCCCCTCAAATATTGGAACACTGTTAGAATAGAATAGAATAGAATAGAATAGAATAGAATAGAATAGAATAGAATAGAATAGAATAGAATTTTTTATTGGCCAGGTGTGATTGGACACACAAGGAATTTGCCTTGGTGCATATTTATTTATTTATTTATTGAATTTTTATACTGCCCTTCTCCCGAAGGACTCAGGGCGGTGTACAGCCGGAGATAAAATACAAAGTATATACAATTAAAAACAGATTCAAACCTAGCAAAATTACAAAACGGCTAATGATTAAAATTAAATTTAAAATATTTAAAAATATTAATAAAACCCCAATTTAAAATCAAAATTATTATGCCAAAATCAAAATTATTATTATGTCATTATTATGAGAGCCAGCATATGCTCTCAGTGTACATAAAAGAAAAGATACGTTCATCAAGGTACAACATTTACAACACAAATGATGGTCAATATATCAATATAAATCATAAGGATTACCAGCAACAAAGTTACAGTCATACAGTCGTAAGTGGAAAGAGATTGGTGATGGGAACGATGAGACGATTAATAGTAGTGCAGATTCAGTAAATAGTCTGACAGTGTTGAGGGAATTATTTGTTTAGCAGAGTGATGGCCTTCGGGAAAAAACTGTTCTTGTGTCTAGTTGTTCTGGTGTGCAGTGCTCTATAGTGTCGTTTTGAGGGTAAGAGTTGAAACAGTTTATGTCCAGGATGCGAGGGATCTGCAAATATTTTCACGGCTCTCTTCTTGATTCGTGCAGTATACAGGTCCTCAATGGAAGGCAGGTTGGTAGCAATTATCGTGTCACCTCTAGTCCTTCTTTTCCCTAGACTAGACCTACCCAATTCCAGCAACTGTTCTTTATATGTTTTGGCCTCTAGTTCAGTGGTGGGTTTCAAAAATTTTTACTACCGGTTCTGTGAGTGTGGCTTGGTGGGCATGGCAGAGAGGATACTATAAAATCTCCATTCCCACCCCACTCTGGGGAAGGATACTGTAAAATCTCCATTCCCTTCCCACTCCAGGGGAAGGTCACTGCAAAATCCCAGCAGAGAATAGATGGGGGTGAGGCCAAGTCAGAATTTTTACTACTGGTTCTCCGAACTATTCAAAATTTCCGCTACCGGTTCTCCAGAACTGGTCAGAACCTGCTGAAACCCACCTCTGCTCTAGTTCCCTAATCATCTTTGATTAGGGGACTGGAGGCAAAGAGGATCTAAATTCCATCATCTTAGAATAGGATGCTACAGAAGCATTTTTCATCTCTCCAATATCACTCGGATTCCCTCTCCTAAGGCTTTTGTGCTCACCTCTGGCAATTTTCCAGCAATGCAGAAATGTCTCTCTTGCAGCTCACACGTATCCCTCTCTCCGGAGTCCCGCAAGACAGGAAAGGGACGAGCTTTCCCAGATCAGTCTCTTGGTTTTCCCAAGACTGCAGGAATGAGATGTGTCAGTCTTGCAAGCAAGGGGAGAATAATGTAATGTCACTGTCTCCTGCTTTAGGACAGCCTGCATGCATATATATGCCCATCGCTCTACGCCCCTTCAGGATAAGCAGCATTGCACAGTGTGCTGCTTCTGTTATTGTTATTGGTAGCAGCCATAATTTTGCTCTTTATGAGAAGCAATTTATCTCTAGACTCTTCTACCGTCTATGTAAGGGTTAATGAAAGAGATTGTGCTATTTTCCTAGAGTGGGCAAGATTCTGGCCAAGGAGCTAAAGAATTGCCATAACCGATCCAATGATGTACTTTTTTTGAGGCTGGAAGCTGCTAGGCGCATAAGGTGCCACCTGGTGGCTGTTCCCTGAAGGATTTGAATATTCTGAGCAAGAATATACCTGAATCAGAAGAGCGTAGGGCTGGAAGGGACCTTAGAGGTCTTCTAGTCCAGCCCCTGTCCAGAGCAGGAGGCCTTATTGCATCAGGGACAAATGGCTGTCCAATCTTTTTTTTTTAAGAGCACTCACAACTCCATTGATCAAGTGTTCTGACTGTCCAAGAAATTTCTCCTTTGTTCCAGATTGGATCTCTCTTTAATGAGCTTCCATCCATCGCTTCTTATCCTGCCTTTGGGTGCTTTGGAGAATAAGTTTCTATACTTGAAACCAAGCAAACAAAAGCAACAATGAAAAGATCTCTAAGCAAGTGGCCTATTTCAAATGCTTTGATTGGTTGGTTGGTTATAGGTATGCCATCAAGTTGTTGTGGATTCTTAGCAGCCACATAGATTTTCTTCATGTCATTCATATATGTATATATGTATGTGTGTATAATTAATAATAATAATAATAATAATAATAATAATAATAATAATAATGATGATGATGATGATGATGATGATGATGATGATGTTTTAATTTGTATACAGCCCTTCTCCCGAAGGACTCAGGGCGGTGAACAGGCAAGTAAAATACAAAACAGAAATATACACCATAATTAAAACAACCCTTAAAAAACTGATTCAAATATGCCAAAAATTTAAAATAACATTACACCCATACAAATTACAACAATTTAAAACCCACAATTAAAATTTAAAAATTTAAGAATCAGGCCAGTCCAGCCATACGAAATAAATAGGTTTTAAGTTCGCGGCGAAAGGTCCTAAGGTCAGGTAGTTGTCGAAGCCCGAGGGGAAGCTCGTTCCACAGGGTAAGAGCCCCCACAAAGAAGGCCCTCCCCCTGGGGGCCGCCAGTCGACATTGTATAGTTAGATAGATGATAGATAGATAGATAGATAGATAGATAGATAGATAGATAGATAGATAGATAGATAGATAGATAGATAGATAGATAGATGAGAGAGGGAAGGGAGGGGAGGGAAGGGGGGGAGAAACAGAGAGGGAGAGAGAGAGACCACAGTTAAATCCTGAGCTACAAATATTCTCTTCGATGAAAGGATGGATGGATAGATGGAACAATGATAAAAAATAGATAAGGATGGATAGGTAGATAGGTAAGTGGATGGATGGATGTAGAGATATAGAGATAGAAATATAGATAAGAGAGACAGAGAGAGATGATAGATTTGAGTATATAATCAACTCAAATCTGTCCTTTCATCTCCACATTCTCAGAAAGGAAAAGGTTTGCTATCTTTGCAGACAATGCTTGAGTTAAGCAAAAGTACAGATATTTTATTTAAGAATAGTCCTCGGAACACAGTGCTGACTCCTGCTTCTTTTCCCACACTTTTCCCTTCCTTGGAAAGCAGTGAGATTGCTCAAACAAGCCATCTCTCACTCAGCAACTCCCAGATCTGGTGCCTCTTTAATAAGTGTTATCCACTCTGTAATCATAATTAAGTTAATTAGTGGCCTCTGGCGCTGGGCTTGCGCTGCTCCCTGAAATTCATAAGATCCCTGCCTCGACTTTGATAAATTAACAGCTGGCGTGCAGCTCATGGCCCCAAGCGCTGTTCAAACCCTCTCAATGTGACTTCCCTAAGGGGCATGTCTATTTACTTCATTGTATTCTCTTCCTTCCCAATGCATGTAAATAAAAACTTTAATTTCCTTCCTTGTTAATCACCCCCCCCCCGCTTTTCAAAAGGGGTGGGGGGGTGGGGGAAAAGTCTGTAAGATTTACCCCCTAATTGATTTTCTTGTGAGTCAAATTTTGGAGATCATTCCCCATACTTAGGGTCACTGCGATAGATGGAGGAAGGAATCCCCTGGTGCTGTGGCTACATACGAACGCATTTAAAAAAAAAAAAAGACCTGCAGGATGGACATTTCTTCCAACAGATCTTGAAGTTTATTGCTGTCCTGGAATCTCGGCGGGTCCAGAGGTATTTCACGAGAAGAGTCCTCCACTCCTCTACTCACAAGAGAATCCCTTATGCAACTAGGCTCAAAATTTTGGACTTGGACAATAAGGAACTGCGCCGCCTACGGTCTTGATCTAAGCATAGTACACAAAGGGCCGGTGAATAGCGCAGGCTGGTAATGCCTGTTATTAAGAACACAAAGCCTGTTATTAAGAACACAAAGCCTGCAATTACTGCAGGTTCGAGCCCGGCCCAAGGTTGACTCAGCCTTCCATCCTTTATAAGGTAGGTAAAATGAGGACCCAGATTGTTGGGGGGGCAATAAGTTGACTTTGTAAAAAAATATACAAATAGAATGAGACTATTGCCTTATACACTGTAAGCCGCCCTGAGTCTTCGGAGAAGGGCGGGGTATAAATGTAAACAAAAAAAAACAAAAAAAAATTGTCTGCTACAACGTCTTACCTGTCAACAACTTCTTCAGGTTCAACCACAATAATACACGGGCAAACAATTGATACAAACTCAAGGTAAACCGCTCCAAACTTGATTGCAGAAAATACGACTTCAGCAACAGAGTGGTCAACGCCTGGAATGCTCTACCTGACTCCGTTGTTACATCCTCAAACCCTGACAGCTTCAGCCTTCAACTGTCTATCATGGACCTCACCCCATTCCTAAGAGGTCCGCAAAGGGGGTGTGCATAAGCGCACCAGCGTGCCTACCGTCCCTGTCTTACTGTCCCCATTTATTTGTATTCATTTCCCTCGTTCATGTCCATGTTCATATTCACACCTGCTATCTTGTACATGTTTGACAAACTAATAAAATAAATAATAAATAAATAAAATACAAATCAGCAAGACTTGTCAAGTGAGTTACAGAATTACAAAATAACTGAGTTGGAAGAGACCTTGGAGGCCTTCTAGTGCAACCACCTGCTCAAGCAGGAGATTCTATACCATTTCAGAGAAACGGCTATCCAGTGTCTTCTTAAAAGTTTCCAGTGACGAAGCCCTCGCCATTTCTGAAGGCCAGCTGTTGATTGTTCTCACTGTCAGGAAATTTCTCCTAAGTTCTAAGTTCCTTCCCGCCTTAGTTTCCCTCCATTGTTCCTTGTCTGGCCTTCGGGTGCTTTGAAAAATAGGTTGTCTTCCCTTCCCGCCCCACCCCCCGGCCTTCTGTGTGACACCCTGATTCTTCTCTAGAATAGAATGGAGGAATAGGAATAGGAATAGGAATAGGAATAGGAATAGGAATAGGAATAGGAATAGGAATAGGAATAGGAATAGGAATAGGAACAGGACAGGACAGAATAGAATAAACAGAGTTGAAAGAGAACTTAGAGGTCTTTTAGTCCAACCTACTGCTCAGGCAGGAAAACCTATACCATTTCAGACAAATGTTTGTCCAATCTCTTCTTAAAAACTTCCAGTGTTGAAGGATTATTTTCACTGTCAGGACATTTCTCCTTATTTCTAGGTTGCTTCTCTACTTGATTAGTTTCCATCCTGTTGCTTCTTGTCCTACCCTCAGGTGCTTTGGAGGAGGGGTCTCCAACCTTGGCAACTTTAAGCCTGGCGGACTTCAACTCCCAGAATTCTTCTGGGAGTTGAATTTTGGGAGTTGAATTCTGGGAGTTGAAGTCCTAGGAGTTGAAGTCCTGCTTTGGAGAATAGCTTGACTCCCTCTTTTTATTTTTATTTATTTATTTTTATTTATTTATTTGTCATAACAATATACATAGGCATCACACGAAAGATTATATAGTATATAAACATATACAGGGGGTTGGACTAGAAGGCCTCCAAGGTCCCTTCCAACTCTGATGTTATGTTATGTTATATGAGGAAATATAAGGAGGTATAAGCATGTGTGAAGAAAAAAAGAGAAACAATAGGATAGGAACAGTAGGCACGTTTGTGCTCTTATGCACGCCCCTTATGGTCCTCTTAGGAATGGGGTGAGGTCAATAGTAGAAAGTTTTTGGTTAAAGTTTTTGGGATTATGGGAAGAGACCACAGAGTCAGATAAAGTCTTCCAAGCACTGGTGATTCTGTTACAGAAGTCATATTTCTGCAATCTAGATTAAAGCGGTTGACATTGAATTTAAATCTATTAGTTGCTCTAGTATTATTGCAATTACAGCTGAAGTAGTCTTTAACAGGAAGGACATTACAATAGATGATTCTATGAGTTAGAATCATCTAACTCATAGAAGTTAGACTGACTGTGCCAGTCCCTCTGATATTGGAAGACTGCTATCATGTCTCCCCGGTCCTTCTCTTCCCTAGACTAGCCATGCCCCACTTGCTATGCCCCACCTGTCAGAATCTCTCCCCCCTATTTCTACTCCCACCCCCATCCCCTCTTGCAGTGGCTATTCCCCCATCCAAAAAAAGGGAAGCTTCGAGTTTGTCAGGTGATGGGAGGAGCATCACAGCCATGCAGGGTCAAAAAAGCCTTCCACCACCTCCTCCTCCTCTTCATCATCATGCAATGGGGTGGACTGCAGTCTCTGCCTTTTTCGCCATAACCCCGAGCCCTTCCTCGGTCGTTAAGCGGATCCCACTTTCTTTCCTCCCGGGGATCCCCTGGCTCTCTTCTACTTTTGGCGTCGTCCCCCCCCCCCCCACTCCGCCCCAAGAGCAGCGGAGGGAGTGGAGACGCCAGGAGGAACCTCCATCGGGCTCAGCATTCCGCCGAGGGGACTCCCACCCGCCGCTGCAGACCTAGAAAGAGTTAAAAAGTATGGAAAAGAATTCCTAGAGCGGAAGGAAATAAGGTCCTCCCGCAATCAAGGCGTCTTTCGGGTCGGGACGGCCGCTCTGGCTGCTGTCGCCGCCTTAGTGTTTCTGCGGGGGACCCGGTGGGCGACCGATCTGGGCGGAGATCGACTCGGGGATCCCCGAAGGGAAGCGCAGGGAGGCACCCCGGGATGATTCTCCGCCTTCGGAGCTACTCCAGCCGCCGCCTCCGGGGGTTGGACTAGAAGACCTCCAAGGTCCCTTCCAGCTCTGTTCTGGTCGGTTGGTTAGTTGGTTGGTTAATGGGTGGGTGGGTTGATTGGTTGGTTGGTTGATGGCTTGGTGGATTGATCGATTGATTGATGGGTGGGTTGATTGATTTATTGGTTGGTTGATGGTTTGGTGGATTGATCGATTGATTGATGGGTGGGTTGATTGATTGATTGGTGGGTTGATGGTTTGGTGGATTGATGGATTGATGGATGGGTGGGTTGATTGATTGATTGTTTGGTTGATGGTTTGGTGGATTAATTGATTGATTGATGGGTGGGTTGATTGATTGGTGGGTTGATGGTTTGGTGGATTGATTGATTGATTAATGGGTGGGTTGATTGGTTGGTTGATGGTTTGGTGGATTGATGGATTGATTGATGGATGGGTTGATTGGTTGGTTGGTTTGTTGGTGGATTGATGGTTTGATTGATGGGTGGGTTGATTGATTGGTTGGTTGATGGTTTGGTGAATTGATGGATTGATTGATGGGTGGGTTGATTGATTGGTTGGTTGATGGTTTGGTGGATTAATTGATTGATTGATGGGTGGGTTGATTGATTGATTGGTGGGTTGATGGTTTGGTGGATTGATGGATTGATTGATGGGTGGGTTGATTGATTGGTTGGTTGATGGTTTGGTGGATTAATTGATTGATTGATGGGTGGGTTGATTGATTGGTTGGTGGGTTGATGGGTTGGTTGATTGATTGATTGGGACACTCAGGATTCCCCAATTTTTCCTCCCGGGGCTTATCCAAAGTGCTGATGGAGCTCTGCAGGACTGGACTGTTTTGCCTCTCAAAAAATGTTAGTTTTTGCACGTGAAAAGGATCCTGGGTACAAGCATGCAAGTCCTTCTCCAGACCAGCATGAAACCAAAGTTTGAGTCCACTACATACAGGTAGTCCTCGACCTAAGACCACCATCGAGCCCAAAATTTCTGTTGTTAACGTGAGACGTTAGTTAAGCGAGCTTTGCCCCCTTTTTGCAACTGTTGTTCAATGAATCACCGCAGTTGATAAGTGAGTAACCCGGCCGTTAAGTGAATTTAGCTTCCCCATTGACTTCACTTGTCAGAAGGTCGCAAAAGGGGACCACCTGACCTTGGGACATGGCAACAGTAGTAAGTCGGTACCAGTTGCCAACATTCTGAATTTTGATCACGTGATCATGGAGACGCTACAGAGGCTGTTAACTGGGGGAAATGGCCATGAGTTCCTTTTTTTTCAATGCCGTCATAACTTGGACAACTGAATGAATTGTTGTAAGTCGAGGACTATCTGAATGCCCTTCAAGTAGCAAAGCGGGCCAAAGTGGAGAGCTTGGTTGGGAGTCCTTGATTTGCCTTCCGAGGGTCTTTAAACAGTGGTGGGTTTCAAATTCTTTTACTAACGGTTCTGTGGGCGTGGCTTGGTGGGCGTGGCTTAGGGGACATGGCAAGGGAAGGATATTGTAAAATCTTCATTCCCTTCTGATCAGCTGGAATTTGGGAGGCAGAGAATAGATGGGGGTGGGACCAGCCAGAGGTGGTATTTGCCAGTTCTCTGAACTACTCAAAATTTCCACTACCGGTTCTCCAGAACTGGTCAGAACCTGCTGAAACCCACTTTTGGCTTCAAATCTGAGGGGCAATTTGTCTTCTTTCCTGGCAATCCTTAATAAGAAACTGCTGGTTTTGTTGTGCAGGTTTTAGGAGGAACTGCAAGCAGGAAAATCTGGCTCTTGGTATAGTTTGCCCAGAGGGAGGATCAGTCCCTGGGGTCTTTTTCTCCAAAGCTGAAGAAATGTCGGTCGTGGAGCAACAGAACTTAGCAGGCTGTCAAGTAGGATATCTCGACACCATCCAGGTTGGAAGCAGCAGGGAATTCTCAGGAAGTGGAGTTCAGAAGTGCACAGGTAGGATCGGCGCAGAGTTACAGCAAGGCTTCCCAGAGCGCTTCCTTCAACGTTTCTGCAACCAGATCGGCGCTCTGGATCTTCAGGAACAGAACCTGGAGCAACGCACAAAGAAACCCATACAAGACGTAGTGATCCCGGAGCCGCCTCTACCAGGCTTTCCATCGCAGGTGCAGAGTTGGATAAGTGAACGTGGCCGGGAGATCAGTGAAACATTTCATCCTAAGCATGCAATACAGGTAGTCCTCAAGTGAGCCCAAAATTTATGTTGCTAAGGGAGAAATTTGTTAACTGAGTTTTGCTCCATTTTATGACTTTTCTTGTCTCATTTGTTAACTGAACCACTGCAATTGTTATCTATCAGTCTATCTTATCTGTCTGTCTGTCTATCTATCTATCTATCTATCTATCTATCTATCTATCTATCTATCTATCTATCTATCGTATCTATCTATCATCTATCTATCTAGTATCTGTCATCTATCTATCATCTATCATCTCTCTAACTATCGTTATCTATCATCCACCTCTATCATCTATCTCTATCTACATCCACCCACCCATGCATCTCCTATCTATCTATCTATCTATCTATCTATCTATCTATCTATCTATCTATCTATCTATCTATCTATCATCATCTATCTCTATTCTCTATCATCTATTCTTTATCTATCTCTATCTATCTACATCCATCCACCCATCCATCTCCTATCTAGCTATCATCTAGCTATCATTTCTCTACCTATCATTATCTCTCATCTATCTCTTTCTATATCTATCTATCTATCTATCATGTATCTATCATCTATCTCTATTCTCTATCATGTATCTCTATCTATCTACATCCACCCACCCACCCACTCATCTCCTTCCTATCTATCTATCTTTCTTTCTTTCTTTCTTTCTTTCTTTCTTTCTTTCTTTCTTTCTTTCTTTCTTCTTTCTTTCTTTCTTTCTGTCATCTCTATCATCTCTTTCTGTCTGTCTATCTATCTATATCAAATTTATATGGCTGCCAATCTCACAAGAAGTGACTCCATGTCATTAATTTGCTAATTTTTTATTCAGAACTTTTTCTTTTTCTTTTTCTTTTTTGAAAAAGGATGGAGTTACCAACCCGGAGTTTTGTGGAACACACAGAGATTCAACCGATGACAGGCTGAGGTTCTTGCAGGAAGAAGAAGGAGCCACTGTTTCACTAAGTAAGGAACTATAAGGCATATTTAGATAGGGTTTTAATGAAGGGGGAAGACCCCAGGCTCCAGTGTTACTAACATAAACTGGGCTGCTCAACACCTCCAACATTTTATACGTGAGACTCAGCCCTGTCATTCATGGCTCAATGGAGAAAGAGGAGCTTAGGAGGCAGATAGATTGTCCTCAATTTACGACCACAGTTGAGCCCCAATTTTTTGTTTGCTCAGCAAGATATTTGTTAGGCGAGTTTTGCTACGATACTGCAACCATCATAAATATGAACCCTTTGCCAAGTGTCCAGATTGTGATCCCATAACTGTGGGGATGCTTCAGTGGTCATAAGTGGGGAAAAAAGTCATCACTCGCTTTTGTCAATGCCGCGCTAACTTCGAATGGTCCCTAAACGAACTGTTAAGGGCTACCTGTAATTTAAAAAAAAAAAATTGGTATAAATGAGAAAATAAATGGGCTTTTAACATAACATAATAACAGAGTTGGAAGGGACCTTGGAGGTCTTCTAGTCCAACCCCCTGCCCAGGCAGGAAACCCTACACCATTTCAGACAAATGGCTCAAGCATGCTAGGAAATGAGCATTGTCTGAAACGAATATTCATGATCTTGACACATTTTCTCTCGCAGGAAATGGAGTGATTTGGGAAAAACAATTGCAGCCTGAGATTGAAGATGGAGGGAAAATGGATGCTGTGCGTTGGGATCAGGTAAGGCAGGGGTCCCAAACCTGTGGGCCATACCCCACCAGGCCGCATGAGTGTCCAGCCAGTGCGCATGCATCTCCGCGCACATGGCCCAACTCCCACAATCCGTGAGATATATTGGAAGACTGCTATCATGTCACCCCTATGTGAATGTTCCAATGGATGCCCTAATTAATTCACGGGCCCGTCTTTTCATTACATTAAAGGTAAAGGTAAAGGTTCCCCTGCACATACCTGCTAGTCATTCCCAGCTCTAGGGGGCGGTGCTCATCTCCGTTTCTAAGCCGAAGAGCCAGCACTGTCCCAAGACGTCTCCGTGGTCATGCGGCCGGCATGACTCAACACCAAAGGCAAACAGAACATTGTTACCTTCCCGCCAAAGGCGGTCTCTATTTTTCTACTAGCATTTTTTACGTGCTTTCAAACTGCTAGGTTGGCAGAAGCTGGGACAAGTAACGGGAGCTCACTCCATTACGCAGCGCTAGGGATTGGAAGTGCTGAACTGCCGACCTTCTGATCGACAAGCTCAGTGTCTTAGCCACTAAGCCACCGCGTCCCTTTCATTAAACTAGACATACCCAATTCAAGCAACCCTTCTTTGTATGTTTTAGCCTCCAGTCCCCTAATCATCTTTTTTCTTTGCTTTTGCCAAAAGTTCATGCTACCAAACCTCTAACGGTAATATACATTGACATTTTATGGGATGAGTTTGACTCTGTGGCTCCCGAGGACATGGACAGGTTGTTGGGTAGGTTGAATGCCACCACGTGTTTACTGGACCCGTGCCCCTCCTGGTTGGTGCTGGCCACTCAGGAGGTGACACGAGGCTGGCTCCAGGCAATTGCGAGCGCTTCTTTGGTGGAGGGAGTCTTCCCGGCCGCCTTGAAAGAGGCGGTGGTGAGACCCTTCCTCAAGAAGCCTTCCCTGGACCCGGCTGTTTTAGGTAATTATCGTCCGGTCTCCAACCCGCCATGCGAAGGTTGTAGAGAGTATGGTGGCATATCAGTTTCCCTTACACCTGGATGAAACTGTCTATCTAGACCCGTTCCAGTCCGGTTTCCGGCCCGGTTACAGCACTGAGACGGCTTTGGTCGCGTTGGTGGATGATCTCTGGAGGGCCAGGGATAGGGGTTGTTCCTCTGCCCTGGTCCTATTAGACCTCTCAGCGGCTTTCGATACCATCGACCATGGTATCCTGCTGCGCCGGTTGGGGGGATTGGGAGTGGGAGGCACCGTTTATCGGTGGTTCTCCTCCTATCTCTCCGATCGGTCGCAGACGGTGTTGACAGGGGGGCAGAGGTCGGCTCCGAGGCGCCTCACTTGTGGGGTGCCGCAGGGGTCGATCCTCTCGCCCCTTCTGTTCAACATCTATATGAAGCCGCTGGGTGAGATCATCAGTGGCTTCGGTGTGAGGTACCAGCTGTACGCTGATGACACCCAGCTGTACTTTTCCACACCGGGCCACCCCAATGAAGCTATCGAAGTGCTGTCCCGGTGTTTGGAGGCCGTACGGGTCTGGATGGGGAGAAACAGGCTCAAGCTCAATCCCTCCAAGACGGAGTGGCTGTGGATGCCGGCATCCCGGTACAGTCAGTTGAGTCCACGGCTGACTGTTGGGGGCGAGTCATTGGCCCCGATGGAGAGGGTGCGCAACTTGGGCGTCCTCCTGGATGAACGGCTGTCTTTTGAAGATCATTTGACGGCCGTCTCCAGGAGAGCTTTTTACCAGGTTCGCCTGGTGCGCCAGTTGCGCCCCTTTCTAGACCGGGATGCCCTATGCACGGTCACTCACGCCCTCGTGACGTCTCGCCTGGATTACTGCAATGCTCTCTACATGGGGCTCCCCTTGAAGGGCATCCGGAGACTGCAGTTAGTTCAGAATGCGGCTGCGCGGGTTATAGAGGGAGCCCCTCGTGGCTCCCGTATGACACCTATCCTGCGCAGACTGCACTGGCTACCTGTGGCCTTCCGGGTGCGCTTCAAGGTTTTGGTAACCACCTTTAAAGCGCTCCATGGCATAGGGCCGGGTTACTTACGGGACCGCCTACTGCTACCGAATACCTCTCACCGACCCATGCGCTCTCACAGAGAGGGACTCCTCAGGGTGCCGTCAGCTAGGCAGTGTCGTCTGGCGACGCCCAGGGGAAGGGCCTTCTCTGGGGGCTCCCACCCTCTGGAACGAACTCCCCCCAGGACTCCGTCAACTTCCGGACCTCCGAACCTTCCGTCGCGAGCTTAAAACACATTTATTCATCTGCGCAGGACTGGACTAGATTTTAAATTTATAGTGGTTTTAATTGGTTTTAATATTTATACTATTTTTAATAATTTGGCTTTTAGAATAAGTTTTTTAATGGTTATCTTAATTTGTACATATATGTTTTTACTTGCCTGTGAACCGCCCTGAGTCCTTCGGGAGATAGGGCGGTATACAAATACGAATAAATAAATAAATAAATAAATAAATAAATAAATAAATAAATAAATAAATAAATAAATAATAAATAAATAAATAAATAAAATTGGTCACTCGGGGTTAAGACCCACCATGCTTCGTACGCAGAGAGTAGAAACCTCTGTAAGTCGGTGGCCTCCAAACCTTTTGGGCACCAAGGACCAGTTCCATAGAGAGTGGTTTTTTTCGGTGGACCAGAGAGGCCATGGTTTTGTGTGCTGCCTGCATCCCCCAAATAGGGCTTTGCTTGTTTGTGTGGCCCAGTTTCTGGGATGCTGCAGCCCGGGGCTGGTCCACGGACCGAGTGGGTGGGTGGGTATTGGGGATCCCTGCTCTAAGCGATCTGTGAGCAAAGAAGATGTTTCTTCTTCTTTCAGAGGCTCTTCACCTTGGAGGACGTGGCCGTGCATTTCACGGAGCACGAGTGGGCGCTGCTGGAGCCTGACCAGAAGGCACTGCACAGAGAAGTCATGGAGGAGATCAACGGGATCGTGGCTTCTCTTGGTAAGGCAGCTTCTTTCCTAGGAATCAATGCCCATCAGTATTGTAGGTGTCGTGTCCCACTCCTCCGCTGACGACCGGGTCAGGGAAATCCGAATCAGGCATGCCTCTGCAGTTCTGCCAAAGTCCTAGCAAAGTTCTCAAGGCAGGCAGGAGACCAGAAAGTGACTTCAGCAAGATAAGATAGACTTTGCCTGACTCAGAGAATGCCAGAAAGCAGATCCTTTATATAGGCCATGGGGTGTGGCTCCATGACTCAGCACTTATCCAGGCCTGCCCCTCCCTTCCTTCTGTCGCCGCCGCCTATCAATTCTTCTGAAGCAAGGGTCACTCCAGTCTGCAGCTGTTGGCAATTGACCTTCCTCAGGCTAACATGCTGTGGGGGAGGGGGAGGGGTCTAGTTGCTCCGTTTGCCTGGGCATGGAGCCAGAGCTGGGGGCTGGAGGTACTTCTTCCTCCTCAGCCTGTCTGGGCATGGAGCCAGAGCTGGGGGCTGGAGGTATACTAGGACATTCCTCAGCGTTCGGAAGCAGATAAGAAGGCCCCGGCTGCGGTGAAAGCGGGCGAGACACAACAGTAGGATCTTAAAACAGATTTACAGATTTTCAAGTCCTCACGTCCTTTTCGTTGGGTCTGTTGAAGTTTTTCAGTGTTCCTGAGGTAGAAACAGTAGCTGAAAACATATTCTCCAATATCGTCCTTACGCAGCCTTCCACTGTTTTCACCCTCACCTTTTAGCAATAGACTTAGCCATATTTTTTGGTGTATAAGACGCACTCCCCACCCCAAAAAAGTGGGTGGAAATGTCTGTGTGTCTTATACAGTGAATGTTGCTGAAGCCCCGCCCACCTGCCAGCCCCCACCCTTCGGCCTCTGCCTCCCAGCAATTTACCTCCTTGCAGCAAACAGCAAACAGCCTGGTCAGCTTCTGCACAGCCTGATGTAGCATGAGCAGCTGATTGGTGGTTGGATCTGCCTCCCGGAATACGTCCGATCAGCTGTTCCAGGCTGTGGGGATCACCACCAACCATCGGTGCCACCACCTATCGCCGCCTCTGTGCGCCCCATTTTCAGCCCGTTACAGGTGGCAGGGATCACCGCCGCCCCCTATCTCCGCTGCCTGGAACAGGCCGAAAATGGGACGTGCAGCGGGTGAAAATGGGGCACATGGAGGCCAAAAACAGGACACTTGGAAGCCGAAAATGGGGCGCATGGAGGCAACGATGGGCAGCAGCGGCGATGGGTTGCGACAGTGGTGATCCCCGCAGCCTGGAACAGCTGATAGGCGGTGTTCTGGGAGGCAGATCCAACCGCCAATCAGCTGCTCGTGCTAAACCAGGCTGTGCTGAAGCTGACCAGGCTGTTTGCTGTTTGCTGCAAGGAGGCAAATTGCTGGGAGGCAGAGGCAGATTTTTTTTTCTTGTTTTCCTCCCCAAAACTAAGTGCGCCTTTTAGTCCGGAGCATCTTATAGTCCGAAAAATATGGTATATACTGCTTCACAGTGTTTTACAGCCCTCTCTAAGCAGTTCAGAATCAGCCTCTTGCCCCCAACAATCTCCGGGCCGCCAATCCGGAAAAGGAAACAAAGGAAACTCTGTTCTATATTGACCAAGGGGTTGGAATAGATGTCTACTAATGTCACTTCCAACTCTCTTATTCTGTCCGCACTCCTAGTCCACTTATATAGATAATCCTTGAGTTATGACCCCAATGAAACCCAGAATTCCCATCGCTGACTGAAGTGATCATTGAGTGAGTTCCACCTGATTTTCTGAGCTTTGTACCACAGTTCTTAAGCAAAGCTTGTTGGAAACTGCCTGGAATGGTCACCAATGGTGAACACGTGACCCTGGGATACTGTGACTGACATAAATACATGCAGTGGCCAAACACTTGAATTTTGATCATGTGACTGCAGGGAGGCTGCAATGATCCTAAGTGACAGGCATTTCCTATTAGTTCCGGTTTAGGAGTTAGATATTTGGGTGTCCCATCTCCCTCTGGCCAATACAGTTGAGGGATTTTGTAGATGTTGCTTACAATCAACATTACCTTGGAGTTAAAAAATGGAGCCATTTTGTCCATTTGAGCCAAATGCCAAAGAGCTCAGTGGTTAGAATGCAATATTGCAGGCTAACTCTGCCAACTGCCAGCAGTTTGATCCTGGCCGGCTCGAGGTTGACTCAGTCTTCCATCCTTCTGAGGTCGGTAAAATGAGGACCCAGATTGTTCGGGGCAATTTGCTGACTCTGTAAACCGCCTAGAGAGGGGTGTAAAGCACTATGAAGTTGTATGTAAGTCTAGGTTCTAGTGCTATTGCTGTCATGGCTGCCATTCTGCTTCTAGCTTCACATTGCATCTTGCTAGCCTGTCATTTGCAATGTGTGTGTGTGTAGAGGAGAGATTGGAATGTGGTTAAGGACAGAGGGAATTGGGAAAGAAGCTGTGCTGGTCTAATCCAACACAAGGTCAAAAAAATGTGGAGATGGAGAAAGCCTAAATACAGGATCCATTTCCTAAGCAACCTGAGAACTTCTAATTGGACATTGACTGATAACAGAGTAGCCAGAGAAAAAGAGGAACTTAATTGCATACAGCCAGCAGTGTGCAGCAGCTGCTAAAAAAGCCAACACAGTTCTGGGCTGCATAAACAGAGGGATAGAATCAAGATCAAGTGAAGTGTTAATACCACTTTATAGTGCCTCGGTAAGGCCACACTTGGAATATTGCATTCAGTTTTGGTCGCCACGATGTAAAAAGGATGTTGAGACTCTAGAAAGAGTGCAGAGAAGAGCAACAAAGATGATTAGGGGACTGGAGGCTAAAACATATGAAGAACGGTTGCTGGAACTGGGTATGTCTAGTTTAATAAAAAGAGGGACTAGGGGAGACATGATAGCAGTGTTCCAATATCTCAGGGGTTGCCACAAAGAAGAGGGAGTCGGGCTGTTCTCCAAAGCACCTGAGGGTAGAACAAGAAGCAATGGGTGGAAACTAATCAAGGAAAGAAGCAACTTAGAACTAAGGAGAAATTTCCTGACAGTTAGAACAATTAATAAGTGGAACGACTTGCCTGCGGAAGTTGTGAATGCTCCAACACTGGAAATTTTTAAGAAAATGTTGGATAACCATCTGTCTGATATGGTATAGGGTTTCCTGCCTGGGCAGGGGGTTGGACTAGAAGGCCTCCAAGGTCCCTTCCAACTCTGTTGTTATGTTATGTTATGTTATATTATATTATATTATATTATATTATATTATATTATATTATATTATATTATATTATATTATATTATATTATATTATATTATATTATATTATATTATATTATATTATATTATATTATATTATATTTATTATATTATATTATATTATATTATATTATATTATTATATTATATTTTTCCACACTAAGCCAACAGATTTTGCCTTTCTGCATCTGTAATCGCTTTGTTCTTAGTAAAGTATACTGTTGGAAGAAAATAATGAGCCAGGAGTCTTTCTTTGCTAATTAACTTAAGTGGGATGATGACAATTGCTATTTGTGCAGAAGTGTTTTAATTTCCTCTTTATTACTGCAGTTTCTTACTTAAAATAGTGATCTGGGGGGGACAGTTTACAAATTTAGATCCAATTACCAATTTTTGGTCTTCATCTCTTAAGGTGACGAGTGGAGAATCATGGATAGAAGCAAACCAAGTACAAGCCAAAGATTTCGCCTAGAAGGGAAACCGTACAAGTGCTCGGAGTGTGGAAAGGCCTTCATGATGAAGACGAATCTTACCACGCACAAAACAACCCACATAGCTGACCACCTGCATAAATGCCTGGAGTGCGGAAAGCGTTTCACCCAAAGCGCACAATTGAGCAGGCATCAAAACACTCACACGGGGGAAAAACCGTACAAATGCTCGGAATGTGGGAAAAGCTTCATTTGGAAGACAAATTTAGAGAGACACCAGAGGACTCACACAGGGGAAAAGCCCTTTAAATGCTTGGAGTGCGGGAAAAGGTTTGTCGAGAGTTCGGCCCTGATGACGCACCAGATGATCCATATGGAGGAGAAACCGTACAAATGTTTGGAATGCAGGAAGTGCTTCACATCGAATACGCACCTGCGCGTGCATCAGCGAACGCACACAGGGGAGAAACCGTACACGTGTTTAGAGTGCGGAAAGACCTTCAGCGAGAGCAGTAATCTCGCTTCCCATCGCAGGACGCATAGCGGAGAGAAACCCTTCAAATGTTTGGAATGCGGAAAGTGTTTCAGTTCAGAAAGACACCTCAGGATCCATCAAAGAACCCATACAGGCGAGAAACCCTATAAATGTTCAAAATGCGGGAAGCGTTTCTGCGTGAGCAGTAACCTCGCCTCCCACCAGAGAATTCACACTGGCGAGAAACCCCACCGATGTGCGGAGTGCGGCAAATGTTTTACTCGCCATTCTGATCTTATCAAACACCAAAAAATTCACACGGGGGAGAAGCCGCATGAATGCCCTGTGTGTGAAAAACGTTTCGCTTGCCGTTCGGATCTCCTGAAGCATAAAAAAATTCACACCGGCGAGAAGCCTCATAAGTGCTCTGAATGCGGCATAGGCTTTGCTCGCAGCTCGGACCTGATCAAGCATAAAAAAATCCACACGGGAGAGAAACCCCATAAGTGTTTGGAATGCGGGAAGGGCTTCATCACGAGGACCAAACTGAGCCTGCACAAACGAAGCCACACGGGAGAGAGGCCGTTTCCATGCCTGGAGTGCGGCAAGTGTTTTATTCAAGTAGCCCAACTGAACCGCCATCAAAAAACTCACACCGGAGAGAGGCCGTACAGATGTTTGGAATGCGGCCAAAGCTTCACGCAGAGTTCTTCTCTTACTACGCATCAGATCATGCATACGGGGGAGAAACCGTACAAATGCTCAGCGTGTGAAAAGTGCTTCGTTTCGAGCACCCACTTACGGAGGCACGAAAGGACACACACGGGAGAAAGGCCGCATCAGTGCTCGGATTGCGGAAAGTGCTACAGCGAGCGGGCTGAACTAAGCCGACATCAGAGGTCACACAGCGGGAAGAAGCCGTATCAATGTCTGGAATGCGAGAAAAGCTTCACGCAGAGTTCTTCTTTGATTACCCATCAGATCATTCACACAGGAGAGAAACCCTATAAGTGTCTGGAGTGCACAAAGTGTTTCAGTTCGAACACACACTTGCGCAGACACCAACGAACCCATACGGGGGAGAGGCCCTACAAGTGCGCAGAATGTGGAAAGTGCTTCACTTCCAACGCGCACCTCTGTCGCCATGAGCGAACCCACACCAGGGAGAGACCGTTCAAATGCCCGAAATGCGGGAAGAGTTTCAACGTGAGCAGCAACCTCACTTCTCACCAGAGGATTCACACCGGCGAGAGGCGCTACAAATGCGCAGAGTGCGGGAAGTGCTTCCTTCGCAGCTCTCACCTGATCATACACGAGAGGATTCACCGGGGAGAGAAGCCCTATAAATGCTCGGAGTGCGGGAAGTGCTTCATCACGAAGATCAACCTGACCACCCATGAAAAGAATCACACAGGGGAGAAATTGTACAAATGCCTGGAGTGCGGGAAGTGTTTCAATTGGAACGCGCACCTCAGTACCCACCGGAGAACCCACACGGGGGAGAGGCCTTACACGTGCTCGGTGTGCGGGAAAAGTTTCAGCGTGAGCAGCTCCCTCGTGACCCATCAGAGAATTCACACCGGAGAGAAGCCGTACAAGTGTTTGGCATGTGGCAAGTGCTTCAGTTCAAATACACACCTTCGCAGGCATGAAAGAACACACATCAAAGAGAGGCCCGGTGCATGCTGATAACCAGGGTCAGAAAATAAAGGATAATGTTCAGGAATCACGAATTCCTTACCAGGGTTATTGAAAACGCTCGACTCTCCGATTGCTGTTTGAAAACTGCATGTGGCGGTACTGCATAAAAAAGATCAAGCCTCTTTCAATTTAAGCTCAAAGCTATGGATTTCCCTGTAGTAAGGTGTGGCTGTGAGAGCTGGACCGTAAGGAAGACTTAGTGCCGAACAATTGACGCTTTGAAATTGTGGCATCGGAGAAGACCCTTGGACTGCAAGGCGATCAAATCGGTCCTGAAGGAATTCAACCCCGACTGATCTTTGGAAGGACAGATACTGAAGCCGAAGCACAAATACTTTGGCCACTAAATTTTGGTCGCCACGATGTAAAAAAGATGTTGAGACTCTAGAAAGAGTGCAGAGAAGAGCAACGAAGATGATTAGGGGACTGGAGGTTAAAACATATGAAGAATGGTTGCAGGAACTGGGTATGTCTAGTTTAATAAAAAGAAGGACTAGGGGAGACATGATAGCTGTGTTCCAATATCTCAGGGGTTGCCACAAAGAAGAGGGAGTCGGGCTGTTCTCCAAAGCACCTGAGGGTAGAACAAGAAGCAATGGGTGGAAACTGATCAAGGAAAGAAGCAACTTAGAACTAAGGAGAAATTTCCTGACAGTTAGAACAATTAATAAGTGGAACGACTTGCCTGCAGAAGTTGTGAATGCTCCAACACTGGAAATTTTTAAGAAAATGTTGGATAACCATCTGACTGAGATGGTGTAGGGTTTCCTGCCTGGGCAGGGGGTTGGACTAGAAGGCCTCCAAGGTCCCTTCCAACTCTGTTGTTATATTATATTATATTAAATGAGAAGAGAGGACTTATAAATGAGAAGAGAAAAGAGCGGGAAAGTGACGTTAGGAAAGACTGAAGGCCAGAGGACAGCAGAAGATGAGATAGTTTGATAGTGTCATGAGGAAAGAAATCGAACAGAGAGCTCAGTGCTATAATGTTTTGGCAGATTATGGAACGATGATACAATATCTTTGTTTTAGGCCTTTGACAATGAACCACACAATATTCTGATCAGCAAGCACGTTCAGAGTTTCCTGAATAACAGACACAGTAATAACAGGCACAGACTTCATGAGATAGTCCCAAAGGTGCCGTTTTTCAAGTTGCAACTGGACTTTCTGGTTTTTCTTTGAAGATGTTTCGCTTCTCATCCAAGAAGCTTCTTCGGCTTTGACTGGATGGCGCGGAATGGAAGGATTTATACTCCTTGCAGACAAGCTGGTCACTTGCATTCTTTTAACAAGTTTTTGAGGCCACTGGAGGTTTACCTGTGTCCTCAGGGTCACCTGAGTGGTACAAATGGGTGTGGAGACTTCTTGGAACTGCTGAAAGGACTGTGTTGTAGACTGGAGATGGATGATGTCGTATCCCTTCCCCCGCCCCCCTGTGTTGAGAGAGGGCTGTTCAATTTGGACATAGATGGCATCTTCGACCCCTTTCAAACCAGCGATCCTCTCTGTCCGAAATGTATACTTCATAAGACAGGTTGAAAATGATCATGTATCTATCATGTTAATCAACCGTCAAGGGAGGCATCTTTCATAGTCATTATATTAGTGAAACATTTGATGTGACTGCGAAACAGAAAATTCTAACTGTAGACTATCAATAGAATGGTTTATAAACTGAACAGCATACTAGTTCTACTGTTGTGCATTATGTCCCCTCCTGCAGAAAAGACTCCGAAGCAAACATCTTTCAAAGTTCTTTTACTAGCAGAGGTAAACTGGCACAACTAGGGAAACTTTGAATCTGGGGGTTTGGGTTTTTCCTCAGTAAGACAAACTCCCAAAATCACCACCCCCTTGACCCCTCAGCCAATCACATGCTCCAATCGCTCCAATGTCCCATCTTGAGAAATCACTCCGGCTCGGCCTGACCTTGACCGGCAGGTAGAATGTGATTATGTCTAATGGCCCCCTCTACCAAATCCCCCCTCCTGCTTTCCCACACATGGGAAAGTGGCAGCGCGGAAGCCGTATGGCTTCCAAAGCTGACACATTATTTCAGCCTTATTTTTAGTACTGTATTTTTCTCACCATAAAACTAATTTCCACCCCCCAAAAAAAAGTGTGGGCAGAAATTCTGTGCATCTTATAGACAGAATATTGTGGCCGGGGGAGGGGGTTCGCTGGCACTGTCTGTCACACTGCTGCTGTTCGCCGCCACTGGGGAATGTTGGAGCCTTCACTGCCGAGCAGCTGATTGGTGGTTGGATCGGCCTCCTGGAATACTGCCGATCAGCTGTTCTAAGCGGCGGAGATAGCCGCCAATCGCAGCCGCTGAACAGCATTGGCGGTGATAGGCATCGGTGGCAATCCCCACCGCTTAGAACAGCTGATCAGCGGTATTCTGGGAGGCCGATCCAACTGCCAATCAGCTGCTTGACAGCAAAGGCTCCAGCATTCCCCGCTGGCGGAAGTAGCTCGGCTCCATTGACCGGTGATGGTTGCAACAGAGCAGAGTCCTAATGAGCCACATGTTGTGTGCGTCTTATAGCCCAGTGCAGGGGTCTTCAACCTGGGCAAATTTAAGCCTGGCGGATTTCAACTCCCAGAATTCCCCAGCCAGCAAAGGTTGGAGACCTCTGGTCCAGTGTGTCTTATAGTGCAAAAAATACAGTATATTGTCCGGATGTTGGAAATGCATTTTAAACAATGTGGATACGAGAGGTCCTCTGGTGTTCTCTAAGCTTGGTTGTTTCCTTGCAGATGTTTCGTTATCTAAACAAGATAACATCATCCGTGCTATAATCCTCATATAATGTGGATACATAATATCACATTCAGAGGTAGAGAATGAAGTTCACCAGGAAAACTTAAATTTGCCCAGGTTGAAGACTCTGGCTGAGATAGCAGGAGATGGGAGGGGCCCGGCTGAGGAGAGGAGGGCGGGCGAGGCACAACACTATGGGTGTTCCATCACTGGAGGTTTTTAAGACATTGGGCAGCCATTTGTCTGGAATGGTATAGGGCAGGAGTGTCAAACTCAAGGCCCATGGGCTGGATGCAGCCCATGGGGTGCTTAAATCTGGCCTGCAGGGTCGCCCTGGAAACAGCAAAGGACCGGCCCGCAGTGCCTCTGCCAGCAAATACGGAGCTCTGGAGGGCTGCGTGTGGCCCTCCCGAGTTCTGTTTTCATTGGCAGAAGGTTGCAGGAAGCTGTCATGGCCGAAAACATAGTTTGGGAGCCCATTTTCGCTGGCAGAGTCCTCAGGCCACCACAGGCACACACACACACCCGACACAAGTGACGTTGAGCTGGCCATGCCCACCCCAGTCCCCCAAGGTCCAACGCGACCCTGATGTGGCCCTCATCAAGTTGAGTTTGACACCCCCTGGTATAGGGTCTCCTGCTTGAGCAAAGGGTTGGACTAGAAGATCTCCAAGGTCCCTCCCAACTCTCGTTAGTCTGTTATTACAAATATGAAATGATCTGGCTCAGTATTGCCTATACCAGTGGCTCTCCACTTGTGATCAAGGGACAATGATGATCCACGAGGACGTTCATGGGATCAATAAAGGAGAATATCTGTAGTTCAGGGTTGAAATGAGGGGTCCTTGGTGCTCTCTGAGCTTGGTTGTTTTGTTGCAGATGTTTCATTACCCAAACCAGGTAACATCATCTATGCTAGCTCTCACTGCTAGCACTGATGATGTTACCTAGTTTGGCTAATGAGATGTCTGCAACAGAACAACCAAGCTCAGAGAGCACCAAGGACCCTTCATAAATGGAATCCCTTGTACGAGTGTCAACCCAGTCAGCCAATCCATGAAGTTCAGTAACCAAAACCTCATCAGCACGCATAAAGAACTAATACGAAATGTTATAATGTTCGTCTCAAATCTTGCAAGCATCTTTCATCTCGAAGTGATGTATGATGGGCTAGAAAATATCTAGACCAGGGGTCTCCAACCTTGGCAACTTTAAGCCTGGTGGACTTCAACTCCCAGAATTCTGGCTGGGGAACTCTGGGAGTTGAAGTCCGCCAGGCTTAAAGTTGTCAAGGTTGGAGAACCCTGGTCTAGAAGATGGACTTCTGGTCCTGTTGAAGGTTAAGAGAAACTTGTTTCCGGTAAAAGGAGTTCAGCAGTGAGACCAGTTGCCTAGGGAAGTGATGGGCTCCCTCTGTGTTGTGACTCCAGACCCCGAACCTGGCCCCATGCCCGAAAGTGACTCCAAGAGTGAGGGGGAAGGGCCGGTAAGGCTTACCTTGGGAGCACCGATTCCTTTGGCTCGGCTCCAGGAGCCAAAACCAGACCAGTTGGAGGGCGTAATGAGGCCGTCATCCCCTGATTCCTCCCTTCCCCAGGCTACGCCTTCAGACCCAGCTGATAATAATAATCAAGCTTGGCTTGACCAGCGCTTCAGAAGATTAGAGAGGCGGCGTCATCAAAAGGAAGGGTGGGGCAGGAGCCCCACCCCACAAGATATATAAGGAGCTTTGGGACTGCTCTCACTCCACGGGAAGCAAAGTTTAGCTGATCCATTTCAAAAAGAGCTGAAAGTCTTGCTACATGAGTCATTTGTTTGAACTTTGGCAGGCAGCTGCGATTTCTCTGCCAGGACTGATAAGAGCCATGAATTCACTGGCTAAAGGCCAGCTCGTGAGTCTGAAGTGGGGAAGGAGACAGAACACTCTGCTCTGTGTGTCCTCCAGTTGAGACTTGGCAGCCATCTGTGATGGAGATTAGATTTGAAAAGAACGTATTAATGGCTGCATTTTCTGGGTCTCGCAGATGGCCCAGGTGTTAACACCCATCCCGGAACACGTTAGCTGAAATGTAGCATCTGATGTACCCAAACGTCATGTCATCTAAGTTGTCCTCGACTTACGACCAATTGGATAGCAACCATTGATGTTACCTCCTGAAAGGTACTAAAGACCTGGTTCTAAAGGTCCAGCAGCCATGCCTTCCTGCCCTTCCCCTGGCGATCACATGCCTCAATTTTAGACATTTTCAACCAGCTTGAATTTATGGTCTCCTGCAGTGTCTTGCAGTCACATGACTTATGATTTGCGTTTTTGCCAAACATCAGTGTCTGCCTCCAGCTTTCGGCTAAAAATGCCTGGTAGCAAACAATGGGTTTGCTTAACGGCCGAGGCATTGGCTTAAACCAGCACAAAAATATATGATAAAATTGGTTTTGATCACATGATGATTTGCTTTGCAACCGTTGCGACTTACAACTGTAATGGGCAGGCTCCATTGAGGTCATAAAATGAGGACTGCCTGTAATTCAGTGTGTGATGTGCAAGGCAAGGTGCTGTGGCATGTTTGGGAAGTCGTGGTTTAGGCATCCTAGCCAAGCGTTACTTATGGATGAAACCACTGAGCTACCCGCCGATCAAAAATGGAATATTCTATCCAAAAAGAAGATTTTGCTTGGCTAAATTCCATTTCCAATGTTCTGGGCAATTGGGTTTCCAACTTTCTGATTTAAGTCACATGTGCAAATGTTGGAACCCTGGAAAGCTTGTCACTCATCAATTCTGGAAAATTGATGTCAACTATGGTTAGTTTCAGGGATGCGGTGGCTCAGTGGCTAAGATGCTAAGCTTGTCGATCGAAAGGTTGGCAGTTCAGCGGTTCGAATCCCTAGTGCCGTGTAACAGGCGGAGCTCCCGTTACTTGTCCTTTCGAACTGCTAGCTTCTGCCAACCTAGCAGTTCGAAAGCACGTAAAAAATGCAAGTAGAAAAAATAGGGACCATCTTTGGTGGGAAGGTAACAGTGTTCCATGCGCCTTTGGCGTTGAGTCATGCCGGCCACATGACCACGGAGACGTCTTCGGACAGCGCTGGCTCTTTGGCTTTGAAATGGAAATGAGCACCGCCCCCTAGAGTCAGGAATGATAAGCACATATGTGCAAGGGGAACCTTTATCTTTACCTTATGGTTAGTTTAGTCCTGTCCAGCCTGTGGCAGGTTGTGTGTGTGTGAGAGAGAGAGAGAGAGAGAGACTTCCCACAACGTTCCCAATTTCTCTAGTGGCTCTTTGGTAAAATTAATTGCCCACCCCTGTTTCAAATGTTACTAAAATGTTTTTTAGGTATTCTAGATGTTTAATATAGAGTACACTATTTGGATCCTTTAATACCAGAGATTTATTATTTTATTTATTTATTTATTTATTTCGATTTTTATACCGCCCTTCTCCCGGAGGACTCAGGGCGGTGTACAGCCAAGTAAAAATTCAATATATAAACATTAAAAGAAGTTAAAAAGAAATATTATAATGTGGCCGAAATTTTAAAACCATTTAAAATCTTAAAACATAAATACCCCAATAAAATTTCAATCCAGTCCCGCTTGAATAAATAGGTGCGTTTTCAGCTCACGCGAAGGTCCAAGATCAGGCAATTGACGTAAACCGGGGGGAAATTCATTCCAGAGCGTAGGAGCTCCAACAGAGAAGGCCCTTCCCCTGGGGGCCGCCAGCCGACATTGCTTGGCGGACGGCACCCTGAGAAGGCCCTCTCTGTGTGAGCGTACGGGTCGGTGGGAGGCACAAGGTAACAGCAGGCAGTCCCGTAAGTCCTAAGCCATTTATTATACTGTCACTGTGAGGTATTATTACACTGTTCTGACCACGTGGGAACTTAAAAATTGGTTTATTTCCAGGCAATAGAATTCCTCTCAGCATTTGTAAATCATATACATAAAAGCAGCTTCCATCTAACAAAACTCAGCATGAACGTTTAATAGAGGTGTTATTGAAATGCTTTTTCTATTCAGTTAAACTCGGACTTATTTTACGCTAATAAAAGTTTTAAGGATCCATATTCCGAAATTGACCAGCTGCTCAAAAGGAAGGCCAGCAAATTAAAAAATCCTTTAAAAGGGAAAAACTAAAGCTCATCTGAGCATTCATGGCCCCAAAATAATGAAACCGGAAATCTCCAAGGAAGAATCGACTACTTCCGTTTTTGTTCTACAGTGACTTGGATTTCAATCACACAATTTTTAGGTTCCAGAAATGGCTTCTCACCATCAAGATGAATGGATATTGATTCATAGATTTTAGTCTGATTCGGGGAGTGGGGGGACACACAATGGTACCATATTCACCTGAATGACAGACAGCCTCCTATCAAAACTTTCCTGTCTCCGGTATAAGAATTCTCAGTACATTTTACCCCTATTTAAAAGCTAAATTATTAGGATAAATGTATTACATAAATGAGACTGAACCAAGCAAGTGTAAAGGAACAGTTCTTTAATTAACCTTTGGAACGGAAAAGCTTTTTGAAAAGCTTTCCTTTTCCCACACCAAAAACAACACAATTCTGAAAATGAGTCATACAGTAGAGTACCACTATTTTAAACTGTAAATCTCCCAGTGAACAATAGGTGGCAACAAAATATATATATATCAAGGACTGTCCTCTGGTGGCCATTAGTAGAGCTGCAGCCCAAGCACACTAGGCCTAATCCTACACTAGATTATAAACAAGCAAGTGCAAATTAAGTATCAATTTGAGGAATTTGAGGCATGGTGCCATATCCGCGTCACCCTAAAAGATTAAAAAATATAGAAGAGATTGCCTAATTTGCAGTAATCTAAATTTGTGGGATTTTGAAGATCTTTCAATATCTAAAAAAATGCAATGAAATTTCATACGGCTCGCAATATTTTGATCTTTATTTATTTATTTAAAAAGAGGGCTTCCATACCTGCAGGTCGAAAGATTCTCGTGCCACCTCGCCAATTCTAATGAATCTGAACTAGGCAAGGCCTTTCCAGAGCCTCGGAGAAATAGTATTCATAATACCTTTTGCCAGATCATTTTTTAAAAAATTAAGAGTAGAGGCTGGGCAGCGTTCGGATGTGGATGGGCACATTTTTAGAGCATTTAAAGAGATGCTAACAGCCGTGGTGGTGCGGTGGTTAGAATGCAGTAATTTCAGGCTAACTCTCTGCTCACTGCCAGGAGTTTGATCCTGACCGGTTCAAGGTTGACTCAGCCTTCCATCCTTCTGAGGTCAGTAAAATGAGGACTCAGATTGTGGGGGGAAATATCAGTATATGTCGTGTCCCACTCCTCCTCTGATGGCTGAGTCGGGGAAGTCCGTATCAAGCGTGGCTGCAAAGCCTCTGCAGCTTTGCCAAAGTTCTGTCAGAGTTCTCAGGGCAGGCAGGAGACCAGGATGTGACTTCAGCAATCCAAGTTAGACTTTGCCTGACTCGGAGAATGCCAGAAAGCAGATCTTTTATATAGGCCATGGGGTGTGGCTCCATGACTCAGCACTTATCCAGACCTGCCCCTCCCTTCCTTTTGTTGACATCGCCTCTCTATTCTCCGGAAGCGAGGATCTCTCCAGCCTCCAGCTGTTGGTAATCTTAGCTCATGACTGGCTTCACATTCTTCAGGCTCACATGCTATGGGGGAGGGGTTTAGTTGCTCCGTTTGTCTGGGCATGGTGCCAGGAC
The DNA here is from genome assembly GCF_028640845.1 of Ahaetulla prasina. Lineage (NCBI taxonomy): Eukaryota > Metazoa > Chordata > Lepidosauria > Squamata > Colubridae > Ahaetulla > Ahaetulla prasina. Next base: position 30,082,724 of record NC_080540.1, on the reverse strand, counting down.
TGGGGGCTGGAGGTACGTCAGGCCCTTCGTCTTGCTCGGCCTGTCCAGGCATGGTGCCAGGGCTGGGGGCTGGAGGCATGCCAGGACATTCTTCCGCACTATCAGCGTCCGGCAGGAGATAAGAGGGGCCCGGCTGTGGCGGGGGGGAGCGAGCGAGACACAACAGTATATAAACGGCTGTAAACCACTTAGAGAGGGCTGTAAAGCACTGTGAAGTGGTGTATATGTCTAAATGCTATTAATATTGCTATTTGCAGGCATTGTCACAAAATGGTTGGCATGGTGAGAGTAGAGAACTGCCCAAAATTTAATAACCTCCGAGCCTGCTGACTACAATCCTTCCTTGTTTCCTTTTTTCTCATGCACAGATAAAGCTCAGACATCCCTATCTAGCAGAATAACGGAGTTGGAAGGGACCTTGGAGGTCTTCTAGTCCAACCCCCTGCTCAAAGCAGGAGAACCTACACCATTTCAGACAAGTGACTGGCTTCATTATCTCTTCTTCAAAACCTCCAGTGTTGCAGCATTTACAACTTCTGGCGGCAAGTCATTCCACCGATTAATTGTTCTAATTTAACTGATAGGAAATTTCTCCTTAGTTCAGGAAATTTCTCCTATGATATTGGCTGTATTCAGAAGCATTTTGACAAGTGTGATTGATGACAAAAGTTGGGCTATAGCCATGATGGTAAACCTATGGCATGCATGCCACAGGTGGCACGTGTAGCCATATCAGTGGGCAGTGAACTCAGCTCCATGCACCGGCCAGCTGATTTTCGGGCCTTCTGGGCCCACCCGAAGTAGGGAAACAGGCTGTTTCCTGCCTCCGGAGGGCCTGGGTGGTGATGGGGAAGGCCTGTTTTCCTCTCTCACCTGGCTCCAGAGCCTCTCTCTGAGTCTGGGGAGGGCGAAAATGGCCTTCCCCACACCCCCAGGCTCTCTGCAGGCCAGAAACAGCCCGTTTACCAACTTCCAGTTGGACAGAAAGTGACTTTTTTGCTATCGCAAGCCTCCAGAGCCTCTCTAGGAGTGTCTGGAGGCTGGGGACAGCAAAAAAATTTCCTGTCCAACCAAAAGTTGGTAAACGGGCTGTTTCTGGCCTCCGAAGGGCCTCCAGGGTGGTGAGGAAGGCTGTTTTCGCCCTCCCCAGACTCATAGAGAGGCTCTGGAGACAGGTGAGAGAGAAAAACGGGCCTACCGGGCCATCACGTGCCAGGAGGGAGGTCACACATGCATGCACAGGGACAGGGCGCATAGAATTATGGGTGTGGGCACGTACACGCATGACCTCCCCCCCATCCCCACCTCCTGGCACGCAATGGCAAAAAGGTTAGCCATCCCTGGGCTATAGCTTTGAAGCCTCTTTTGCTTTCATTAATTTTAATTTTTAAATTAAAGTTAGTTGGGTCAGAGATCCTACCAGACAGAAAAGATGGGCAGTGGGCTGTTCATGCTTGCTTTAAAGAGCAGACCTGGATATTTGCTAATTCTGACTGTACCTCCTTCCTAAACAGAGACTTCGATTTTATATTTGACCACCAGAAATAATGATGGTCTGGAGCAGCTCACATTTTGCTTTGATCAAATATGAGAGCTCATGTCTTCCTTGCAGCCAAATATTCAATTGCAGGTAGTCCTCGGTTTACAACCACAATTGGAACCAGGATTTTTATCGTTAAGCCAAGCAGTTGTTAAGGGAATCGCACTAGGAATTTGTGACCTTTTCTTGCCCCAGGTGAGCAAATCACTGCAGTTGTTAAATGAATCATACAGTCGTCACTAAGTGAATCTGGCTTCCTCCATTGATTTTGCTTGTCGGAAATCAGCTAGTGGTCACATGACCCCAAGATACTATAAACCAGGGATCCCCAACCTCTGGGCTGTGGTTTGCTATGGGGCCATGGCCTATTGGCCACTGGGCTATGTGAGTAGCTGGCCAGTGCATGTGCATGAGGATGCATGCACGGCCCACTTGCACAAGTCTCCCACTCGTGCAGGCACTCACAGCCCATTCACGCTAGCATCGCAGATACTTGCGGCCCCACTCATGCAAGCGTCGTCGCGGGCGCTTACACCCCCACTCACGCAAGTGTCACAGGCGCTTGCAACCCACTCGCACGAGCAGCAGCACCTCCCCCTCCCACAAAACTATCCTGTTGTGCCTCATCCTCCCTCCTCTCCTCAGCCGGGCCCCTCCCTCCTCCTGCCGGGCCTGCTATCAGATTCAGAGTCTGATAATGAAGAGGAACGGCCTGGCATGCCTCCAGCCCCCAGCCCTGGCCCCATGCCTGGAGGGGATGTCAGGAATGAACAAACAAACCTCACTCACACACAGCCATCAGAGGAAGTCAGCCAGGGATTGGAATTACACGGACCTACTCCTTCTGACCCCTTCCTTTCTCAATCAGCAGAAGACAATCTAAAGTGGGAGGATCCTCGCTTCCGGAGATCTGAGAGGCGACGTCAGCAGAAGGAAGGGAGGGGCAGGCCTGGATAAGTGCTGAGTCATGGAGCCACACCCCATAGCCTATATAAAGGATCTGCTTTTTGGCATTCCTTGAGTCAAGCAAAGTCTTATCTGGTTTGCTGAAGTCACACCTTGGATTCGTGCCTGCCCTGAGAAATCTGAAAGGAATTTGGCAAAGCTGCAGAGGCTTCGTGGCCATGCTTGATACAGACTTCCCAGACTCAGTCGTCGGAGAGGGAGTGGGACACGACACATCCCCTCTTTTCCCTCTCCCCTCATTCCGGGCCGCCAACCCAGAAAGGTTGGGGAACTCTGCTGTAAATACTCCGCTGTGAATACTATACATGCAGTGGCCAAGTACCTAAATTTTGACCATGCGACTGGGGATCCTTCAGTGTCATTAGGTGTGAGGACTGATCACTTACTTTCTCGGGGCCGCTGTAACTTTGGTCACTAAACGAAGGATTGTAACCCAAAGACTGCCTGGATTTGGATGTATCGTACTCTACCTTTTTGTAATGCTACTATATTGTGGAGAACCTGTACTGGCCAAATGGATAAGAATCGAGAGAAATTCACATGCTCCATTATCCGAAACAGAACCGTAAGCCTATTTTGTTATTTTATATTTAAACTGGCATTCTACCATGTTTCCCTGAAAATACGACCCCGAAAGCAAGCCCTAGCCCAATTTTCATGCCTGCATCTAATATAAGCCCTATCCCAAAAATAAGTCCTAGTTAAGCCCTGCCCGCCATCTGGTTGTGCAAGGTGGAGCAAGATGCAGGCATAAAAGTCAAGCTAAGGTAGGGGTGGAGCTGCCACACACACACACACACACCGCACCCTATCATCTGTTCACTGAGAAGTGGAGTGTAAAACACTCCAAATTTCCTTCTGGATTAGAATCATGCTGCAAATGGCTCTGGAAAGAACCAGAGTCCTGTGAAATGGGGGGACTATCTGAATTTAGAGAAGGAAGCCCCCAACCGCCACGACGAGGTTCCTCACTCCAATTCTCAGAGTGGATCCTTTGATGTGAATTAAGGTTCCTTTTCTCGCTAAAGCTCTTCCCACACTCCACGCATTTGTACGGCTTCTCCCCAGTGTGCGTGAGGTGGTGGCGTAGGAGATGGGCTTTTTTCCGGAAGTTCTCCCCACACTCGGAGCATTTGAATGGCTTTTCCCCCGTGTGGATCCTTTGATGGGTGACAAGATTCGTACTCGTACAGAAGCTCTTCCCGCATTCGGCACATGCGTAGGGCTTCTCGCCCGTGTGAATCCGTCGATGCGAAGTCAGGCTGGTGCTGGTGCTAAAACTTTTACCACAGTCTGGACAGGTGTAGGGTTTTTCCCCCGTGTGGGTCCTTTGATGGAAAATAAGGCTGGCGTTTTGGGCAAAACTCTGCCCGCAGTCCAAGCAGGTGAACGGCTTCTCTCCCGTGTGAGTTCTCTGATGGGCCATTAAAGTCGAGCTGTGACTAAAACTCCTTCCGCACTCCAGGCACCGGAAGGGTTTCTCCCCAGTGTGAGTTCGTTGGTGCAACGTCAGATTTGTGTTCTGGCTGAAACTCTTCCCGCATTCCGAACATTTGTACGGTTTCTCCCCCGTGTGGACTCTCAGGTGGGACGTCAGCTGCGACCGATGGCTGAAACTTTTCCCGCACTCCCCGCACACGTAGGGCTTCTCGCCCGTGTGAATCCGTCGATGCGAAGTCAGGCTGGTGCTGGTGCTAAAACTTTTACCACAGTCTGGACATGTGTAGGGTTTTTCCCCCGTGTGGGTCCTTTGATGGAAAATAAGGCTGGCGTTTTGGGCAAAACTCTGCCCGCAGTCCAAGCAGGTGAACGGCTTCTCTCCCGTGTGAGTTCTCTGATGGGCCATTAAAGTCGAGCTGTGACTAAAACTCCTTCCGCACTCCAGGCACCGGAAGGGTTTCTCCCCAGTGTGAGTTCGTTGGTGCAATGTCAGATTTGTGTTCTGGCTGAAACTCTTCCCGCATTCCGAACATTTGTACGGTTTCTCCCCCGTGTGGACTCTCAGGTGGGACGTCAGCTGCGACCGATGGCTGAAACTTTTCCCGCACTCCCCGCACACGTAGGGCTTCTCGCCCGTGTGGATTCGCTGGTGACGGACCAGCGTGGTCTTCTGGCAGAAGCTCTTTCCGCACTCCAGGCAAGCGTACGGCTTCTCCCCAGTGTGAATGCGCTGATGGGTGATGAGGGCCGCGCTCTGACAGAAGCTCTTCCCACATTCCAGGCAGGCGTACGGTTTCTCCCCCGTGTGAATCCTCTCGTGCCTTATCAAGCCTTTCCTCTGCGAGAAGCTTTTCCCGCAGTTGGGACACTTAAAGGGTTTCTCCTCTTTGTGGGTTTTCAAATGAGCGTTAAGGCTCAACTTGCAGCTGAAGCTTTCACCGCATGCCAGGCACTGACTGCTTCTTTTCCCGTTGCATGTGGTTTCTAAGGCTGGGAATTTACAGGCCGCAACATCCCGAAAAACAGGGGATGGAGGCATCCTCTTTTTTTCCTCTTCCACCTTCCGGCTCTGCTTTTCCTCTTCCTTGTCCGCAGCCTTCTCTAAAAACAGCCCACGGACTTCTTCCTCTGTTTTAGCCTTCCAGCTGCCCCCGGCTGGAACAAAAAGAGAAGGACGTTAAAAAGGGATGGAATGTCATCCTGCAACCATAACCTCCACTTTCACATTTGGATAATCCTGGAAGTTGAAGTCCACGCATCCAAATCAGAATCAAAATCACGTGAAGTATTAGTACCGCTTTATAAAGTAAGACCACGCCTGGAATACGGCATCGAGTTTTGGTCACCACATTATATTTGCATTTATATCTCGCCCTTCTCCGAAGACTCAGGGCGGCTTACATTGTGTTAAGCAATAGTCTTCATCCATTTGTATATCATATACAAAGTCAACTTTTATTGCCCCCCCAACAATCTGGGTCCTCATTTTACCTACCTTATAAAGGATGGAAGGCTGAGTCAACCTTGGGCCTGGTAGGACTAGAACCTGCAGTAATTGCAGGCAGCTGTGTTTAATAACAGGCTATCTTACAGCCTGAGCCACACCGCTTCTGATGATGGGGCGGTTCAGCTGGGTGCTAGCCGAAAAACAGGGGGCGGGAGTCTGAGGAAAAACAGACACCCTCCCCCCACCGTTTTTGGTTTGGCTAGCAGGCTTCAGGTAGGCTGGGAGGAAAAACTGGGTGTGGGGGAGGTTCATTTTTGTGAGAAAGAGAGAGAGACAGAGAGAGAGGCAGGAGAAGGAAGGAAGGGAGGGAGGGAGGGAGGAGAGGAAAGAGGGAGTACAAACGTGTATGTATCCAGAAATGCAAGCAAAATGTTGGAGATGTAATTGTGATGACGCTACATATTTTCACATTTGGTGGACTTGTAAGGACATAAAGGCCTTTTGGATAAAAATTTGGTGGATTTTACAAAATGTTTTGAAAAAGAAGATAAAGTTCCTGCATAATTTTTCTTGTTGGGAATTATTACGGATTGTACAGTAATTGAGACTAAATTGATTTTAAATCTAATAACAGCAGCAAGATTACTAATAGGACAATATTGGAAGAAAAAAGAAGTACCAACAATAGAAGAATGGATATTGAAAGTTGCCAATTTGGCTGAGATGGCGAAGATATCAGCCTTTTGAAAGACAATACGCAAGAAAGATACTTAAAGGAATGGAAAAATGGATTGACTATATTCAACGTAGATATCAGACTAAGAGTTATCAGACTGTTTTGAATGATTATGATGTATTATTTTGATTGCTTTTGGGGAAGTTAGGAATTGATGATTGTAGGGGTATAATTAAGTTGGAACGAAAATTTTTAGCATATGTTTGTTTTATTTTTAACTATACCTTGTGCTCGTTCCGGGAAGTCGGGGGGGGAGGGGGTTGCGAAGGGAGGGGGGAGGAGGGGGGGAAAGGGGGGGGGGAAATTTTGTAAAACTTTTTGAATAAAAAAAAAAAAGAAAGAGGGAGTACAAACTTTGCACTAGATGTAACTTTTTTTTTTATTTGCATTTATATCCCGCCCTTCTCCGAAGACTCAGGGCGGCTTACACTGTGTTAAGCAATAGTCTTCATCCATTTGTATATTATATACAAAGTCAACTTTTATTGCCCCCAACAATCTGGGTCCTCATTTTACCTACCTTATAAAGGATGGAAGGCTGAGTCAACCTTGGGCCTGGTGGGACTCGAACCTGCAGTAATTGCAAGCAGCTGCTGTTAATAACAGACTGTCTTACCAGTCTGAGCCACCAGAGGCCCTTACAAAAAAAGATGTTGAGACTTTGGGAAAAGTGCAAAGAAAAGCAACGAAAATGATTAAGGGCCTGGAGACTAAAACATATGAAGAACGGCTGCAGGATTTGGGTTTGGTTAGTCTAGAGAAAAGTAGAACTAGGTGGGTGATAGCAGTATTGCAGTATTTGAGGGGCTGCCGCCAAGAGGAGGGGAGGGGTCAATTTATTTTCCAAAGCATCAGAAGCAGAGGTGGGTTTCAGCAGGTTCTGACCAGTTCTGGAGAACTGGTAGCGGAAATTTGTAGTAGTTCAGAGAACCAGTAAATGCCACCTCTGACTTGCCCCGCCCCCATCTATTCTCTGCCTCCTGAGTATCAGCTGATTGGGTGGGAATGGGGATTTTGCACTAACCTTCCCCTGGAGCGGGGAGGGAATGGAGATTTTACAATATCCTTCCCCTGCCACGGCCACCAAGCCACACCCACAGAACCGGTAGTAAAAAAAAATTTGAAACCCACCACTGACCAGAAGGCATGACCAGAAACAATGGACGAAAACTAATCAAGGAGAGAAGCAACCTGGAATTCAGGAGAAACTTTCTAACAGCGAGGACCATTAACCAATAGAACAGCTTGCCTCCAAAAGTTGTGGGCCCTTCATCACTGGAGGTTTTTAAGAAGAGACTGAATAGTCACTTGTCTGAAATGATATAGGATCTCTTGCTTGAGCATGCGGCTGGACTAGAAGACCTCCAAGGTCCCTTCCAGCTCTATTCTGATTCATCTTAAAAGTTGACAAGGTTGAGAAACGATGCTCAAGCTAGGATTTATTTATTTATTTATTTATTTATTTATTTATTGCATTTGTATACCGCCCTTCTCCCGAAAGACTCAGGGCGGTTAACAGCCAATTTAAAAGATACAATAAATACACATTAAAAACAGACTAAAAATTTATATAAATAATGGCCAAAATATTAAAAAACTAACTAATACAAAAAACTAAAACCCCATTTAAAATTACTTATTCAGGCTAGCCCAGCTCGATGGAATAAAAGAGTCTTCAGCTCACGGCGAAAGATCCGAAGGTTGGGGAGTTGGTGAAGCCCCGGAGGCAGCTGGTTCCAGAGGGCAGGAGCCCCCACAGAGAAGGCCCTACCCCTGGGGGTCGCCAGTCGACATTGTTTCACCGACGGCACCCCAAGGAGGCCCTCCCTGTGGGAGCGCACAGGTCGATGGGAGGCTGTTTGGGAGGATGGGAGGATGAAGAATATGCCGTTTTAAAGCATTGGGCACTCGTTTCACATGCTTCCTAGCATAATTCCAGATACCATATGCGGGGTCTGCGGGATCTGGCCACTTTTGTTGGAATGACGAACACAGCAGCATGACATTAGGCAACCAAGTGACAGCATTCATATGACGAGAAGGGATAGATTTGCATTGCTGCTCTGCTTTTGTCAATCTGACTATCTTGCAATACCCCTCCAACTACCCCCCTCCATCCATTGGTGCTGCTGAATGTTGGAATCGCTGGGGAAAACTTTCTTATAAGTAGAGCAAGTCCTGAAAAAAAGAGTAACCCTTTTGGCCTTGTCCATCTGTCCCAACAAGGGCCCCCAAGGAACACAATTTACCCAGAAAAGCCAAATTTCCGCAGTTCTCCTCCATCACTTCCACATGGAGGACTCGTTGGTCTGGATCCAGCAATGTCCACTCCTCATCGGTGAAGTAGACCGCCACATCTTCAAAAGTTACCTGATCCTGAAGGACCAAAGGGAAGGACGTGAATTCTTTTAAAACTTATTTTCAGAACAGGAAGACAAAGAGTCTATGGAGATTCACAGTCATCCAGGTCATGGTTGTCCCAAAGGTGCTTTTTCAAGAGGCTACTGGACTTTCTGGTTTTTCTTTGAAGATGTTTCACCTCTCATTTAAAACTGGAAACTCTGACTGGATGGTGGGGAATGGAAGGATTTATACTCCTAGCAGACGGCTGGTCATTTGCATTCTTTCTAGAGAGTTGATGAGGCCACTTGGAGGTTTATCTGTGTCATCAGGGTCGCCTGAGAAGTGCAAATGATTGTGGAGCCGTCTTGGAACTGTGGAAAGGACTGTTTTATACACATCATCTATCTCCAGTCTACAACAAAAGTCCTTTCAAGAGTTCCAAGAAGGCTCCACACCCATTTGCACTACTCAGGTGACCCTGATGACGCAGATAAACCTCTAAGTCAGTGGTTCTCAACCTTTATAGTGCTGCGACCCCTTTAATACAATTCCCCACGATGTGGCGGCCCCTTTAATACAATTCCCCACGATGTGGCGGCCCCAACCATAAAATTTGAAACCCACCACTGACCAGAAGGCATGACCAGAAACAATGGACGAAAACTAATCAAGGAGAGAAGCAACCTGGAATTAAGGAGAAATTTTCTAACAGCGAGGACCATTAACCAATGGAACAGCTTGCCTCCAAAAGTTGTGGGCCCTTCATCACTGGAGGTTTTTAAGAAGAGACTGAATAGTCACTTGTCTGAAATGATATAGGATCTCTTGCTTGAGCATGCGGCTGGACTAGAAGACCTCCAAGGTCCCTTCCAGCTCTATTCTGATTCATCTTAAAAGTTGAAAAGGTTGAGAAACGATGCTCAAGCTAGGATTTATTATTTATTTATTTATTTATTTATTGCATTTGTATACCGCCCTTCTCCCGAAAGACTCAGGGCGGTTAACAGCCAATTTAAAAGATACAATAAATACACATTAAAAACAGACTAAAAATTTATATAAATAATGGCCAAAATATTAAAAAACTAACTAATACAAAAAACTAAAACCCCATTTAAAATTACTTATTCAGGCTAGCCCAGCATGATGGAATAAAAGAGTCTTCAGCTCACGGCGGAAGGTCCGAAGGTTGGGGAGTTGGTGAAGCCCTGGAGGCAGCTGGTTCCAGACGGCAGGAGCCCCCACAGAGAAGGCCCTACCCCTGGGGGTCGCCAGTCGACATTGTTTCACCGACGGCACCCCAAGGAGGCCCTCCCTGTGGGAGCGCACAGGTCGATGGGAGGCTGTTTGGGAGGATGGGAGGATGAAGAATATGCCGTTTTAAAGCATTGGGCACTCGTTTCACATGCTTCCTAGCATAATTCCAGATACCATATGCGGGGTCTGCGGGATCTGGCCACTTTTGTTGGAATGACGAACACAGCAGCATGACATTAGGCAACCAAGTGACATCATTCATATGACGAGAAGGGATAGATTTGCATTGCTGCTCTGCTTTTGTCAATCTGACTATCTTGCAATACCCCTCCAACTACCCCCCTCCATCCATTGGTGCTGCTGAATGTTGGAATCGCTGGGGAAAACTTTCTTATAAGTAGAGCAAGTCCTGAAAAAAAGAGCAACCCTTTTGGCCTTGTCCATCTGTCCCAACAAGGGCCCCCAAGGAACACAATTTACCCAGAAAAGCCAAATTTCCGCAGTTCTCCTCCATCACTTCCACATGGAGGACTCGTTGGTCTGGATCCAGCAATGCCCACTCCTCATCGGTGAAGTAGACCGCCACATCTTCAAAAGTTACCTGATCCTGAAGGACCAAAGGGAAGGACGTGAATTCTTTTAAAACTTATTTTCAGAATAGGAAGACAAAGAGTCTATGGAGATTCACAGTCAAGGTCATGGTTGTCCCAAAGGTGCTTTTTCAAGAGGCTACTGGACTTTCTGGTTTTTCTTTGAAGATGTTTCGCTTCTCATCCAAGACTGGAAGCTCTGACTGGATGGTGGGGAATGGAAGGATTTATACTCCTAGCAGACAGCTGGTCATTTGCATTCTTTCTAGAGAGTTGATGAGGCCACTTGGAGGTTTATCTGTGTCATCAGGGTCGCCTGAGAAGTGCAAATGATTGTGGAGCCTTCTTGAAACTGTGGAAAGGATTGTGTTATACACATCATCTATCTCCAGTCTACAACAAAAGTCCTTTCAAGAGTTCCAAGAAGGCTCCACACCCATTTGCACTACTCAGGTGACCCTGATGACGCAGATAAACCTCTAAGTCAGTGGTTCTCAACCTTTATAGTGCTGCAACCCCTTTAATACAATTCCCCACGATGTGGCGGCCCCTTTAATACAATTCCCCACGATGTGGCGACCCCAACCATAAAATTATTTTCATTTTGAATTTATTGTGCCTGAAGCCGTATTGGCTAGCAATCTGAACTGCTTGCGATTGCCTTGAGGACGGTGCTCTCCTCATCGGTGAAGTAAGCCTTAAAGCGGAGACTCCTCCCCTATTAAGTTTATCGTGCCTGAAGCCAGATTGGGCTAGCGATTGGGAGTGATTGCAGCTGGCTTGAGAGGGAGACATCAGAGCAAAGATTTCTCTCTTTTTTAATTCATCGCGCCTGAAGCCGAATTCGGCTAGCGATTTGAAGAGCCTGCAGCTGGCTTGTGGAGTCAACCATTGGAGCGCGATTCTTCGACTCGCAAGTATACTTCCCATATTTCCGATGGTCTTAGGCGACCCCTGGCAAATTGTCATTCAACCCCCAACGGGGTCCCGACCCACAGGTTGAGAACCGCTGCTCTAAGTTGCCTCATCAACTCTCTAGAAAGAATGCAAATGACTAGCTGTCTGCAAGGAGTATAAATCCTTCCATTCTCCACCATCCAGCCAGAACTGAAGAAGCTTCTTGGGTGAGAAATGAAATGTCTTCAAAACCAGAAAGTCTAGTTGCCTCTTGAAAAAGCACCTTTAGGAGGATGAAAGATTTGTGCCTACAAGAAATGCCCACCATTTCTTCCCACTGACCTTGTAAGGAGTTGGGGGTAGTCTGTCTGTTTCAGCCCATCCTCAGACACATAAGCTCACTGGCCCTGAAGTCTAGATCAGTAAAAGTCTTTGTACTAAAGACTGAATATTAGTCCAGATAAGTGGCTTAAGGCTTCAGATAGCACTAAGAGAGGTAAAACAGCAAGAGAGGGAGATGTCTTCCTCTGATTGTGGGTGATGCCCAGAAGCACCCAGTTGGCTGCTCTGAGAAGGAAAACAGTGGACAATTACGGGTCTTGCCTGATTCACCAAGGCCAAGCTCTTATTTTTCAAATTAGGTAAAGGTAAAGGTTCCCCTCGCACCTATGTGCTAGTCGTTGCCAACTCTAGGGGGCGGTGCTCATCTCCATTTCAAAGCCGAAGAGCCAGCGCTGTCCGAAGACATTTCCGTGGTTATGTGGCCGGCATGACTCAACGCCAAAGGCGCACGGAACACTGTTACCTTCCCACCAAGGTGGCTCCTATTTTTTCTACTTCCATTTTCAGGTGCTTTCGAAACTGCTAGGTTGGCAGAAGCTGGGACAAGTAACAGGAGCTCACCCCATTACACAGCAGCACTAGGGATTCGAACCGCCGAGCTGCCAACCTTTCGATCGACAAGCTCAACGTCCTAGCCCCTGAGCCACCGTGTCCCCTATTTTTCAAATTACAGAGGACAAAAAATGCTCAACAGCTTTTTCAATATTCAGAAGGAGACCAGCCGAATCAGGAATGGCTGTTGTCTTCTTATTCTGTTCTGGAGCATCTCAAAGCCAGCCTAAGAGAAACAGAATGCTAGTCTAGAGTGATCTGGCCCAGCTTCAGGGTTCTTCTTATGTTCACAAAGCGAAGCTGAAATTTTCTAGAAAGGAATTCTTTAAATTTTTGATGCCATTTGAGCTGCGAGGGGCACCAGCGGTATTCATGCAGTTGATCAACAAAGTCCTGCATGAACACCTGTATCAAAGGGTGCTTGTATATTTATATGATATTCTAATTTAGACAGAGAAGAACACTTAAGGCTAGGGAGGGCAGTACTTGAGAAGCTAAGAAAAGCCCAGTTGTACGCGAAGCTATTTAAATGTGACTTTAAATGTGACACAAGACCAGTCTAGACCTGTGATGGCAAACCTATGGCACACGTGCCCAAAGCGGCACATGAAGCCATGTTGCCCGGCACACGCGACCTTGCCTGTTTGTCTTCCAGGTTTTTGGCACGCATGTGCGCACGATGGTCAGCTGTCCTTCGCATGCGCAGCAGTGCCAAAAACCTGTGTACGCATGCATGCCAGCTAGCTGCTGGTCAGGTGCACATGCATACCAAAACCCAGCTGTTCGGCTTTTCCGGAGCGTGATCCCTTCGAGCACCTGGCAGTGCTGAAAACCGGCCTACGCATGCATGCTAGAACTCAGATGTTTGGCTTTTCCGGAGCGCAATTCCTTCACACGTGCAGCAGTGCCGAAAACCACCCTGCACATGTGTGCCGGCGAGTTAATTGTCGGGTGCACATGCACGGTAGAACCCAGAGGCTCGGCTTTTCCGGAGAGTGGCCCTGATGAGTGCATGTGTGTGACATTTTCACCATCACTGCCCTAGACTATTTAGGTTAGTGCATCGCTAAGGATGGGGTGGAGATGGACCCAGGTAAGGTGAGGGCGATTCTGGAGTGGGAGGCCCCTTGGACCAGGAGGCAGCTACAGAGCTTTCTGGGATTTGCAAGCTTCTATCAGCAGTTCATCCCCACTTTTGCCCAGATAGCCCTGCCCATCACCAACCTGCTCAAGACCGAGGGTGGAGTAAAACTCAAACCGAGCCAGCCACTAAATTGATCCATCGAATGCCAACTGGCCTTCGAGAAACTGAAGTGGCTCTTTGCTGGGAACCAGTTTTGAGGCACCGAAACCTAGATGAGCCTTTCGTAATCCAGTCTTGATTATAGTAATTGGTCCCATTAAACTATAGAGAGGTGAAGACTTCAAAGCCCTTGCTTATCTATTCAAGAGTCGTTCTCGTACCTGACGTGGTTCTTCAAGAGCTGTTTCTATTCCATTTCCATATGGGTGCCCCCACGACTGGATCACTGGATCACATCCTTGACCTGTGAGGGACACAAAAAGGGATTTATCTTGGCTTTTTTTTAAAACTTTTTGTTTAGGGATTTTGATTTAGTTTTTGGTTTATTGTATACTGCCCAGAATCCTTTGGGATTCAAAAGGGTTATAAATACAGTTAATAAAAATAAGACATTCAACCTTTTGTCTCTGGTGAAATAAAGCAACTGTAAAAGGCTGCAGATTTTTTAAAAAAAACCTTCCCAGATTTCAGATAGAGGTGAGAAAGGGATATAAAGGAGAAATCTGTCAAGGAAGGCCTTACCTTGACGAGAAGCAATCTGCTTAGGCTCCTCCTCCACAATCCACCTGAAAAATGTTCTGGGTCTGATGCTTGAAGTAGCTTTCCCCATCTCATTGGCCAAGTCTGGAGAATTTTCCTGAGTCTGGAAAAGAAGAGTAGAAGGTTCTCAAATGAGAAAGGGACTATAAGGGATCACAGTGCTTTTCTAAAGATTGTGGTTATTTGCTCTTTGCAACTACGGATAGTCTTCAACTTACAACCAATCCTTTAGTGACCATTGGAAGTTACAACAGCACCAAAAAAAGTGATTTATGCATGTTTTTCCATCGCCATCATCATATGATCAAAATTCAGATGCTTGGCAATTGGTTCATATTTATGACGGTTGCAAATATTTACAGACCCCTCGCATCCTGGACATAAACTGTTTCAACTCCTACCCTCAAAACGACGCTATAGAGCACTGCACACCAGAACAACTAGACACAAGAACAGTTTTTTCCCGAAGGCCATCACTCTAACAAATAATTCCCTCAACACTGTCAAACTATTTACTAAATCTGCACTACTATTAATCGTTTCATAGTTCCCATCACCAATCTCTTTCTACTTATGACTGTATGACTGTAACTTGTTGCTGGCAATCCTTATGATTTATATTGATATATTGACCATCAATTGTGTTGTAAGTGTTGTACCTTGATGAACGTATCTTTTCTTTTATGTACACTGAGAGCATATGCACCAAGACAAATTCCTTGTGTGTCCAATCACACTTGGCCAATAAAAAAATTCTATTCTATTCAATGATCTCCTTTTGTGACCTTCTGACAAGCACAGCCAATCAGGAAGCCGGATTCACTTAACAATGGTGTTACAACAATTGCAGTGATTCCTTTAACGTGACAAGAAAACTCACTTAGCAAACGTTTCACTCAGCAACATAAATTTTGGGCTAATTGTGGTCGTAACTCGACAACTACCTTTAATGGATCGCAATGTTTTTCTCAGAATTGTGGTTATTTGCTCCTTGCAACTACAGGTAGTCCTTGGCTTACAAATGTTCGTTTAATGACTGTACAAAGTTACAACACCACTGCAAAATATGACATGATTGGTTTTCACACTTACAACCATTGTGGCATCCCGATGGCCACATGATCAAAATTCAGACGCTTGGCAACTGACTCATATTTTTGATAGCCATAGTGTTGTAGGGTCATATGATCTCCTTTTGTGACCTTCTGATAAGGAAAGTTAGTGGGGAAGCCTGATTCACTTAACAACCATATTACCAACTTAACAATTGTAGTGATTTACATTCATAAAGGACGTCGGAAGGACATTTCGATTCCCACAATGGACAAATGGCTGCAAAAGTTGGAGGAGTTAGCAGAGATGGCTAAATTGACAGCTTTGATCAAGAAAACAAAACAAAACACAAATACTTTTGATTCTACTTGGAAACCGCTTCTGGACTTTGTGCTTGAGGGTAAAAAAAATGAAACTTTGATTTGGGGCTTTACCGATTAGATAAATATGGTATCACGGAAATGGCTAATAGTTTAAAGTACTATGTAAAACTAAAAAGTTGTGGTTTGATGTTATTACCCTAAGGGAGTTGGAAGTCAATTCTTTTTCTTTCTTTTTTTTCCCCGCCACTCTTTTTCCTTCCCCTTTCCTATTTCTCCTTTTTGTTTTTGAATTTTTTTTCTGTTATATCATCAATTAATAAAATTGTTATTAAAAAAATTGCAGTGATTCAGTTAACAGCTGTGACGAGAAAGGTTGTAAGAGGTTACAAAGCTCGCTTAACAGCTGCCTTGCTCAGCAACGGAAATCCTGGGTTCGTATTGTGGTCATAATTTCGAGGAATACCCGGACCAGGACACTCACCTGCTGCTCTTCTTGAGGCTTTTCTCCTGCTTTACTCAGCAGAAATCCTTCGGCCAGGGCCACCGCCTGAGAACTGGTTTCCGGCCCACATTCTCGAAGCCAGCTCTCCATCTCTGGAGGAAGAACAGCCAGGAACTGCTCCAGGATCACCAAATCCAAGATCTGATTCTTTGTGTGACGCTGTGGTTGGAGCCACAGGAAGCAAAGATCACGGAGCCGGTTGAACACCTCTCGGGGTCCCCAGATCTCCTGGTAGCGGAACTGCCGGAAGTAGAAGCATCGGGCATCTACCGTGTGGCCGGACTCCCCCGGCATCGTCTTAGCAGCCCCGATCTCTACCTGGAGAATATTAGAGTTCCTTCCTGCTTCTGGACCAGCCAGGTTTTGCTCCATTTTTTAATTGTTCCAGGGTAGATCCCATCAGGAATAGGGCAGCGCAGTTCCCTAAAACTTCTTCTTAAAGGGAACAGTGTCCGAAGCTATAAAAAGCCAAGGTGTAGCACGTTCTCAAAGCGGTAAAAGACCTGGTAAGCAGTGCCAGCTGGTAACTGTGGCATCTCCTGGTAGAGAAACTTTAGACCTCAAAGGGCAAGTGAAGGTACCATAGAGACAGTCACACCTATAACAATGGAAAATAAAGCCATAAGCCTACTTCCTCCAACTTGGGGCTTCCCAGATGTAATAATAATAATAATAATAATAATAATAATAATAATAATAATGATGATGATGATGATGATGATGATGATGATGATAATGATAATAATAATAATAATAATAATAATAATAATAATAATAATAATAATAATAATAATAATAATAATAATTTGAAAGGGACCTTGGAGGTCTTCTAGCCCAGGCAGGAAACCTTACACCACTTCAGACAAATAGTTATCCACATTTCCAGTGTTGGAGCATTCACAACTTCTGCAGGCAAGTTGTTCCACTCATTAATTGTTCTGACTGTCAGGAAATTTCTCCTTAGTTCCAAGTTGCATCTCTCCTTGATTAGTTTCCACCCATTGCTTCTTGTTCTACCCTCAGGTGCTTTGGAGAATAGTTTGACTCCCTTTTCTTTGTGGCAACCCCTGAGATATTGGAACACCGAAGACAAATTCCTCGTGTGTCCAATCACACTTGACCAATAAAGAAATCTATTCTGTTCTATTCTATTCTATTCTAGTCTAGTCTAGTCTAGTCTAGTCTAGTCTAATCTAGTCTAGTCTAGTCTAGTCTAGTCTAGTCTAGTCTAGTCTATTCCCATTGCTCCATCCCAAGATCGCAGCGCACTTCGCTAAAGATAAGATACGAAGAGACTGAGTCAGATTATTCCTTATCTGCACCTCCAGATACATAACACTGTTGATCAACTCCACAGCAAGGGACTCAAAGGACTTGAGTTAAACTTTCCTCCTCCGTGAATTGCATTTCACTTGGAAGGGAGGATGGTGGACTCAAGGACAAGAGGTGGAAGGGGATGGTCTTTTGGTCCTCTTTGAATCCTCCAACCGTTCCCTCCTGCCCCCCCACCATCCTTGGGTCTCCATCCCTCCGCAGGTGTGGGTTCTCCGTAGCTGGCCCCCTCCCCACTGCCATCACCTGACACCGCTATCCCAGGTGGCCTCCCTTCCTTCCCAGGGAAGAACTCACCAGGCATCCCAAGACAAAGACCACTTTGCCCAGGGGGGGGAGATAAGAAGGAGGGGCAAGACAGGACACAGGACTGGAAGCTGGTTTCCCCATCTCTTTCCTTCCTCTTGGCCTTTCTAGCCATCTCGCCTCTCTTGCTTTAACCCCTAACTGTCTGCTTTGGGTCTGACACCCAAGAAGACAGACACAGAATTTTTATTTTATTTTATTTATTTATTTTGTCACAGCAGTATATATAAGCATAAGCATGAAGTAACTATATAATATATAAACATATATATGAGTATAAGTACGTAATAACTATATAAATTGGATATAATGAAAGGAAACAGTAGGACAGGAACGGTAGGCACGTTTGTGCTCTTATGCACGCCCCTTACAGACCTCTTAGGAATGGGGTGAGGTCAATAGTAGATAGTTTTTGGTTGAAGCTTTGGGGATTTTGAGTAGATACTACAGAGTCTGGTAGTGTGTTCCAAGCATTAACAACTCTGTTACTGAAGTCATATTTTCTGCAATCAAGATTGAAGCGATTGACATTAGTACAATCGAACCCGTCCAGAAATATTTTACTAGAAGAAGAGTTCGCTCCTCCAAAAACAACAAAATACCTTATGCCACCAGACTTGAAATCCTGGGATTAGAAAATTTAGAACTCCGCCGACTTCGACATGATCTGTGTTTAACACACAGAATCATCTATTGCAATATCCTTCCTGTAAAAGGCTACTTCAGCTTCAATCGCAATAATACAAGAGCAAACAATAGATTCAAACTAAATGTCAACTGAGAGCATATGCACCAAGACAAATTCCTTGTGTGTCCAATCACACTTGGCCAATAAAATTCTATTCTATTCTATTCTATTCTATATTCTAATTCTAATTCCTATCCCATCCCATCCAATTTTATTCTATTCTATTCTTAATTCTATCCTATCTATACTCTATTCTATTCTATTCTTCTATTCTATTCTATTCTATTCCATTCCATCCCATCCCATCCCATCCAATTCTATTCTATTCTTACTTCTATCCTATTTTATGCTCTGTTCTAATCTAATCTAATCTAATCTAATCTAATCCTTAATCCTATCCTATCCTTTCCTATCCTATCCTATCCTATCTGTCACGTCTTGCCAATCACTAGACTGCATTGCATAATACGTAACGTAACATCCATCTTTTCCCTTTTTCATGCAGGAAATATGGCAGAGATGCACAAAAAAAGCGCAATCTACCGGCCACCCATTTCCCAAGTTCCTGAATTTTCAGGCTACAGAATTTATTTATTGCTTTTTGGGTGGGGAGAGTTTCTTCTCGGCTAAGGAGCCAAATCACTGTTCTTCAGCCTTGCCTGCGGCTACCCAGTCGAAACTGATCCCTTTTCTTTCTTTCTTTTCTTTCTTTCTTTCTTTCTTTCTTTCTTTCTTTCTTTCTTTCTCTCTCTTTCTTTATCTCTCTTTCTTTCCTTTCTTCCTTTCTTCCTTCCTTCCTTTCTCTCTTTCTTTCTCTTTTCTTTCCTTCCTTCCTTTTTCTCTCTCTCTTTCTCTCTCTCTCTTTCTTTCTTTCCTTTGTTCCTTCCTTCCTTTCTTTCTTTCTCTCTCTCTTTCTTTCTCTTTCTTTCCTTCCTTCCTGCCTTTCTCTCTCTCTCTTTCTCTCTTTCTTTCTTTCCTTCCTTTCTCTCTCTCTTTCTCTTTCTTTCTTTTCTTTCCTTCCTTCCTTTTTCTCTTTCTTTCTTTCCTTTGTTCCTTCCTTCCTCTCTCTCTTTTTCTTTCTTTCCTTTCTCTCTTCTTTCTCTCTTTTTCCTTTCTTTCCTTCCTTTCTTCCTTCCTTCCTTTCTTTCTTTCTCTCTCTCTTTCTTTCTCTTTCTTTCCTTCGTTCCTGCCTTTCTCTCCCTCTCTTTCTCTTTCTTTCTTTCTTTCCTTCCTTCCTTTTTCTCTTTCTTTCTTTCCTTTGTTCCTTCCTTCCTTTCTCTCTCTCTCTTTCTTTCTCTTTCTTTCTTTCTTTCCTTCCTTCCTTCCTTTCTCTCTCCCTCTCTTTCTCTCTCCCTCCCTCCCACCCTCCCTCCAGAAGGGAAGACAGCTGCTAGCTCTCCTCCTCCAAGGGTTAAAGAGAGTGAACAAAACAGTCCTAGAAAGGCATTGGAGTGGGGGGGGCAGGGGGAGACAGGGGAAAAACCCATTTCCGGTTGTCTCCTCCTTCTTCTCCCCCCCCCTTCTTCTTCCCCCCACCCCCCCACCCATCCCGGCTTCGCTTTTCTATGGAAGCTGAGCAGTTGTGGAGAGAGCAGCATTGAGAAGCGCAGCTGCTGCCCCCGTAGCTGGTAAGTTGCAGAGACATCGGGCTTGGCTGGAGAAAGGAAAGGCAGGAGGGAGCTCGCAATGCAAAAGCCCAGCCAGCCCAGAGAAGGGGGAGAAACGAAAAGGCAGAGAGGGGGAGGGAAGAGTCCACGCCCCCCCCCTCCCCACGCCTTTTTGCAATAAATCCATCCCAGACTCCTCCTCCTCTAGGCGAAAGTCACTGTGGATTTTTTTGTCTTGAGAAGGAATTTTTCCTCGTCCAACGTGCAAAGCTGCAGGCTGGGCTCTCTGCACCTTTGAAAGTGTGGGAAGCCCTTCCCACCCACCCCCGCAAAGAATGAAATATTTTGGGAACTATTTAAAAAAAAAAAAGGCAGAATATTATATTGGAGAATATGATGGACATATGAATGTATTCATACATGGATATGTATTGTTATAATACATATATATATAATACATATTGAAGACTACTTCAGCTTCAGTCACAACAATACACGAGCCCACAATAGATTTAAACTTAAAGCGAACTGCTCCAATCTTGTAGAAAATATGACTTCAGTAACAGTTGTTAATGCCTGGAATGTACTACCTGACTCTGTGTCTCTTCCCAAAATCCCCAAAGCTTTAACCAAAGACTATCTACTATTGACCTCACCCCATTCCTAAGAGGTCTGTAAGGGGCCTGCATAAGAGCACCAGCGTGCCTACCGTTCCTGTCCTAATGTTCCCTTTGATTGTATCCAATTCATATAGTTATTACATACCGTATATACTCGAATATAAGCCGATCCGAGTATAAGCCGAGGTCCCCAATTTTACCCCAAAAACTGGGGTAAACTGGGGACTCGAGTATAAGCCGAGGGTGGGAAATGAGGCACCTACCGGTTGGGGAAACCCTCCCCCCCTCAGCTGAGAAGGCTGGCGGCTCCCCCGCCCCGCCCTCTCACTGCACCGGCAGGGCTTCCGTCCGGTAAAATGTGAAAAAAAGAAAAAAAAAACTCGAGTATAAGCCGAGGGGCTTAAAAAAAAAACTCGAGTATAAGCCGAGGGCTTTAAAAAAAAAACTCGAGTATAAGCCGAGGGCTTTAAAAAAAAAACTCAGTATAAGCCGAGGGGAAGTTTTTCAGCACAAAAAACGTGCTGAAAAACTCGGCTTATACTCGAGTATATACGGTACTTATGCTTAGGTATATGCGTATATATCGTATAGCAATTTCATGCTTATGCTTATATCAATTGTGTTGTAAATGTTGTACCTTGGTGAACGTATCTTTTCTTTTATGTACACTGAAAGCATATGCACCAAGACAAATTCCTTGTGTGTCCAATCACACTTGGCCAATAAAAATTCTATTCTATTCTATATATACTGTTGTGACAAAATAAATAAATAAATTAAAAAAAATGTTCATAAAAATGAATACGATTGAAATGGAGAAAGATGTTTTTAGAGGCAGAAAGCAGCCCGGAGTCTTTCTTAATAGCCCGCAGCAGGTGCCAGCGCTTAAGGAAATTAAAGAGCTTATTGAAAGAGGAAGCCAGCTATCTAGATGGCTCCATTCACAAGCGAAGCAAATACTGTAGGCAGCTTATTGAAAGAGGAAGCCAGCTATCTAGATGGCTCCATTCACAAGCAAAGCAAATACTGTGGGCAGCTTATTGAAAGAGGAAGCCAGCTATCTAGATGGCTCCATTCACAAGCAAAGCAAATACTGTGGGCAGCTTATTGAAAGAGGAAGCCAACTATCTAGATGGCTCCATTCATAAACAAAGCAAGTACTGCAAGCGGAAAGCCACGCAAGGCAGGATATTTCGAAACGCCTTGCAGGAAAGTTTTGACAGCTAACGAAAGCCGAATGGTAGGATTTAGTACGGCAGCCCCCTCACCCGAGATCCAGCAGAGGACGAAAGCCATTAGCCACAATAGGAATTGCCCAACTCCCTTTTAGAATACAAGCCCCTTCGTTGCACAATCCACCCAACCTCAGCAGCATTTCAGGATCTGTATAAAAATCCTGGCGCTCATCTAGCTTATTGGTCAGCTGCCCCAGAACCACAAACCCTGCTGGTTCTGTTCCCCAGTCGAGAGAATCTTTCTTTCCGATCGGCCTCCATGTTGTTTCCAGCGTCTTTCTCAGGGATGGGATTCAGCCGGTTCAGGCAAACTGGCTTCTAATTTTATATCTGGTTCGCTGAACTGGTAGCTGCAAGAACTGGCTGACTCCGCCCACCCCACCCAGCCCCTCCCAGGCGTCTCCTCGCAGCCCGTTTTGGATGCCAGGTAAGTGCAGGGCTTGGGTAGAGCCTCTGGGAGGGCAAAAAATGGGCCTCCCAGAAGTTCCGGAAGTCTGAAAGCCGGTCTGTTTCCGGCCTCCGGAGGGCCTCCGGAGTCAGGGGGAGGCTGTTTTCGCCCTCCCGGAGGCTGGAAAAAAGCTTCCGGAGCCTGGGGAGGGCGAAAATCCCCCCCACTGTGGTGCAGGAGGCCAAGTAGGCCACACCCACTATGGCCATGCCCCCCCTCCAACCAGGCAGAGAACCAGTTGCTAAAATTTTTGAATGCCACCCCTGGTTTCTCCCAGCTTGGAACTGAACCAGATAGATATTTCTTCCAACGAAAGGAAGGAGGGATTTGCATCTCTCAGAGTCGGCCCCAAATCTCGCTTTCAAGACTGCAACTCAGTTCGTAAACTCATTTACGTTAGAAGGAGTCAGGTCTGGCCAAACATTCTTTGGAAGCCTCTGTCTGAAGAGGGAGGAAAGAGGCTTTTAGTGGTTGATAACAATATGGGCATCTAGCTTAGTTCAAACAGCCAAACCGGGTTGGCTCTGGTTAGGACTCTTGAGGGGAGATCGCCAAGAAATTTCACATCTGTAAGATGGACTGGTCACTAAGAAATCCAAAAACACCCAGGAAGAATGACAAGGGCAAAATTCTCCATGTCGTTGCCAACGTATCTTTCTGTTTCCCTCCCCCAATACTCCCAACAAAGAGTCAGTCAAAGGCCTTCTTTTCTAGTTTATTTACATAGATAAATGTTCTGGCCACGTCTACCCACGCGCCTGCCAAGTCTCTGGAGATAACTAGGAAATTATAGATAAGGCCGGAGTTACTTACTAAGATATTCTTCCCTCCATTGAAACAGTTTGCCCGCACAAATTCACTGCTTTGTCCAAGACAAAAAGCCAGGAAGTTCTGCCTCCTGCTTTTATAGCCTCTGTGCATGTCACTCCGTGACTCATCATTCTTTGACTTTGTCCCAACGCCTCCTCTGCTGCGTGCGCCGGTCACGTCTGCGCAGTCTTGCATCAAGCCAAAATTGTTCTTGGGGTGTGCCAAATCAGAAGAAGGCCTGGGGGAATCAGGCCTTGCCGGCCCCTCCTCCTCCCCTTGGGTGGGTGCCAGGGAGGGAGAGGGCCCAGGAGAAGCAGGCCTTGCCAGGTCTTCTTCCTCACTTTCTGAATCATCCGAGTCCAGGAGTCCGAGTCCAGGAACCTGGGTCACAACAATACCTGTGTTGGAAGAAAAAAATCCAGTCCGGTTCTAAGCCGGGAGGGGAAAAAAGCACGCTGGAAATAAAATGGAGGCTGGCAACAAGGAAAGGAGGTCTCTGTTTATTTGGTTTTCCAGAAACTTCAGTGGCAGCAGCATGTTTCTGGGGTGGCTGACAAAACAGCTGAGTGAATGGGTGGATTTTGAAAGGGTTCTGGGGTTTGGTGATTGAGATGCTCCAGGGGCTTGTGCAATGTAGTGAGCCTTGTATCTTTTGCTATTCTAATGGTGATGGGAAAATCCTATTATGCCCTAAAGGTCATGTCCTGTCCTTAGAATTTGGGTGGGGGGAATGTAAATTCATAGTCACATCAGCTCCAGTGGCTGAAGGTGTTTTGTTTGTGAAGAGGCTGGCCTGGATTTCTGTAAATGGATACTGAATGGAATACTCCAGTTTTCTCAATAGATATAAAAATATCTCATACATAAAACTTAACTATGGGAGGGACTACCTGGAGTGTTTTCCCGGTATTGGAGAGAAGTGAATGATTTGATCTTAGGAAAGTCTTCTTTCTGAGGGAGGGGTGTGTGCTTCAGTGATGGGTTTGCACCGGTTCGGGAGAACCGGTAGCAGCAGCGGGAGGCTCCGTCCACCTGCCCAGGCGTCATCAAAAATGCTCTGCGCATGTGCAGAAGCGCCGTGGGCTTGCAAAGCAAGCGTGCACGCCCGTGTCCTGCCGATAGCGAACCAGTAGCACCGGGATTTGAATCCCCCTACTGGTGTGCTTCCTACAACTGGATCTCAATTTATTCGATGTCTGCTCACCTTCTGGGTATATATGCATTCAAGATATATTGAAGTCGAGCTCAGCTGGCTTTTAAAGAAAGGTGTCATCACATCCATCTTAATAAATGCTTCTCAACTTGATCCATCTTGATTAAATAACTGTAGGTTTCCTAAGGACAAGTGTGGCCTCCAGAGCCTCCAGATACTGATAGTAGTGAGGCAGAGGAAGAGAAGGAGCCTGTTCCTAATGCACACATAAGAAGAGCTGCCAGAAGGCAAGAGCAGCTCAAGCAAAGAGGACGACTCGGGAATAGAACCAAGAGATGATTAGCCCTTCCTATAAGGCTTAAAACAGACCAGCAACGGCGCTTGGGCTTTGCTGGAAAACAATGTTGGTAGCTTCGTCTTCTTGCATTTATTTTTGTATCGGTGTCTTCTGAACGTTTGCTAAGAAAGGCCTTTGGCAGTTTGTCTAATTGGACCAAGGTTTGAGATAGGACTGAGGAATTTGTGTTGGGAGGAATTTGTTTTAATTTAGTTGGACTACGGTGGGAATGAAGTAATTCTCAGCTGTTCGAAAAGTTTGTTTTTTCACTGATTGAGTTTCCTACCTACTTGGGCCTGGGTCATAACAACAAGCTATATATATATATATATATATATATATATATATATATATATATATATATATATATATATATATATATATATATATATATATATATATATATATATATATATATATATATTATTCTCTCCATGCACCTTATTTGCAGATTATTTTTTGTTTCTTTTCAGACTTGCCAGATATATTGCTTAGTGAGTGATCTCTTCGTTCCAGATGCCCAATTCACTTCCTTTCTGGGTTTCCAAACGTTACAGGAACATGGAAACTTCTGCCGTGGACCCATTCCCAAAAGAAGGAATATCACAGGAAAGCCATGTAGCTTCAGCTGGAAGGACCCACAATAGTATCCCCTTCCAGAATGTGGCTGAGGAACGTAAGCATTCCGAGTGGGTGAGAAAAGATGTGCTAGTAAAAGCTGGAGAGAGAGAGAGAAAAAAGGATAGAAATGCCAGAGGGACAAGGGGGGGAAAAATCATAATATAATAAAATATTTTGGTTCTAATATTTTGTGAAGGAGGAAATGTTCGCTTTTTTTACAGTGGGTACACACTGTGTGGACTCCTTGAAATTGTTTACCAGTGGGAGATTATCTAATCTGTCTCTCTGTGTATTATCTATCTATCTATCTATCTATCTATCTATCTATCTATCTATCTATCTATCTATCTATCTCCATCTATCCATCCATCTCATCTATCTGTCTATCTCCATCCATCCATCCATCTCATCTATCTGTCCATCCATATCTATCGATATCTATCTATCTATCTATCTATCTATCTATCTATCTATCTATCTATCTATCTATCTATCTATCTAACAAGATAACAACCCAACAAGAAAAACACAGCCTTCAGAGGATAATTAGAACTGCAGAAAAAATAATTGCTACCAACCTGTCTTCCATTGAGGACCTGTATACTGCACGAATCAAGAAGAGGGCTGTGAAAATATTTGCAGATCCCTTGCATCCTGGACATAAACTGTTTCAACTCCTACCCTCAAAACGATGCTATAGAGCACTGCACACCAGAACAACTAGACACAAGAACAGTTTTTTCCCGAAGGCCATCACTCTGCTAAACAAATAATTCCATCAACACTGTCAAACTATTTACTAAGTCTGCACTACTATTAATCATCTCATAGTTCCCATCACCAATCTCTTTCCACTTATGACTGTATGACTATAACTTGTTGCTGGCAATCCTTATGATTTATATTGATATATTGACCATCAATTGTGTTGTAAATGTTGTACCTTGATGAACGTATCTTTTCTTTTATGTACACTGAGAGCATATGCACCAAGACAAATTCCTTGTGTGTCCAATCACACTTGGCCAATAAAATTCTATTCTATTCTATTCTATTCTATTCTATTCTATTCTATTCTATTCTATTCTATTCTATCCATCCATCCATCTATCCATCCATCCATCCTTCTATCTTATTTTTATTTACTTATTGATATCCTGCCTTTATTATTTTTACAAATAAATCAAGGCGGAAACTATGTCCAATACAACTGCCTCCTATTTTCCCCACAACAACAACCCTGTGGGGTGGGCTGAGAGAAAGTGACTGGCCCAGAGTCACCCAGCTGCCTTTCATGGCTAAGGAGGGCTTTGAACACACATTCTGCTTTCTAGCCTGGTGCCTAAGTCACAAGACCAAATTGGCTGTCAAATCCTGCTTTATACTCTTAAATTTCCTTGTGTGGCCCCTTATACCCTTCAAGTGGTTGAGCCAACTTCAAGACCAGGAGAATACTGGATTGTTTACAGAGAAAGTTTCCTAATTAATATAATATAATATAACATCAGAGTTGGAAGGGACCTTGGAGGCCTTCTAGTCCAAACCCCTGCCCAGGCAGGAAACCCTACACCATCTCAGTCAGATGGTTATCCAACATTTTCTTAAAAATTTCCAGTGTTGGAGCATTCACAACTTCTACAGGCAAGTTGTTCCACTTATTAATTGTTCTAACTGTCAGGAAATTTCTCCTTAGTTCTAAGTTGCTTCTTTCCTTGATCAGTTTCCACCCATTGCTTCTTGTTCTACCCTCAGGTGCTTTGGAGAACAGCCCGACTCCCACTTCTCTGTGGCAACCCCTGAGATATTGGAACACAGCTATCATGTCTCCCTTAGTCCTTCTTTTTATTAAACTAGACATACCCAGTTCCTGCAATCGTTCTTCATATGTTTTAGCCTCCAGTCCCCTAATCATCTTTGTTGCTCTTCTCTTGTTTAATTGTTTGAAAGCTAGTCAGGGCAGAAGCTGGGATGGAGTTTTTGCCAAGCAAATGCTAACTCATGTCTAGTATTAATCAATTGATTGTTCCTTTAAATATTTTTCCAAATAGGGTAGAGAGTTAATTATCTGGCTTAATGGACTTTGACTTACATCCGATTTTTCTCTTCATTTCAGATGGGCAGGGGTGGATCAGAAGAAACAATAGAGAGGTGTCACAACCTGTGCTGGAGAAGAGTTGCACGTGCCAAGATGTAAAAGACACTTTTGGAAATTCAGGGGTAATGAAGGAAAATGGAAACCCAACTGGTGAAAGGAATGAATCATTTGCTAATTTGGACCTTGGCGTCCATGAAATTTCAGTCCACCCAGACCTTCCAAAAGAAGGGGAAAACCACAAGGCTCCTTCACGTGTAGAAAGTTGGGATGAAACGTTGGATAGGAACCTGCGCTGGAAAACCCACCCAGGAGAGAAGCCGTTTCAATGTCTTGAATGCGGGAAGAGTTTTAGCAGGAGCTCCGAACTGATTAGGCATAAAAGGGTTCATACGGGAGAGAAACCCTATGAATGCCCCGAGTGCGGAAAAAGCTTCAGTCAAAACAGAAACCTTGCTTCCCATCAAAGGAGCCACACGGGAGAGAAACCTTACAAATGCTTGGAGTGCGGGAAGTGTTTCAGTAACAGCGGCATTCTCACTTCCCACCAGAGAAGCCACACCGGAGAGAAACCCTATCAATGTTTAGAGTGCGGGAAGTGCTTCAGTCAAAGCGGCATTCTCACGGCGCACCAAGCAATGCACACGGGGCAAAAGCCGTTTCCGTGCCTGGAGTGCGGGAAGAGGTTTCGCCAGCTCATACACCTTACCTCTCACGAGAGAATCCACACGGGAGAGAAACCCTTCCGGTGCCCGGAGTGCGGGAAGAGTTTCCGTCAACATATACATCTGGCTTCTCATCAAAGAACCCACACGGGAGAGAAACCTTTTCGGTGCCCGGAGTGCGGGAAGAGCTTTAGCCAGAGTTCACACCTGATTCGGCACGAAAGAACCCACACGGGAGAGAAACCGTTTAAATGCCTCTCGTGCGAAAAGAACTTCGGTCACAGCTCCGAACTGGTTCGACACGAAAGAACTCACACGGGGGAGAAGCCCTTTAAATGTCCCGAATGCGAGAAAAGCTTCAGTCGCAGCTCTGAACTTATTCGGCATAAAAGAATCCACACTGGAGAGAAACCCTATAAATGCTTGGAATGCGACAAGAGCTTCATCGATAGCACAAACCTTATTAGGCACCAGATAAGCCACACGGGGGAGAAACCGTACAAGTGTCCAGAGTGCGGGAAATGTTTCAGTCAGAGCAGAAGCCTGACGGCGCATCGACGGATTCACACGGGCGAGAAACCCTTTAAATGCCAGGAGTGTGGGAAATGCTTCAGTCAGAGTGGGATCCTTACCGCGCATCAAGCCATGCACACGGGGCAGAAACCTTTCAAATGCCTGGAGTGCGGGAAGAGGTTCCGTCAGCACATCCACCTGACCTCCCACCGAAGAATCCACACGGGCGAGAAGCCGTTTAAATGCCCGGATTGCGGACGGAGCTTCCGTCAACACATACACCTCACCTCTCACAAAAGGATTCACACCGGGGAGAAACCTTTCCAGTGCCAGGAATGTGGCAAGAGTTTTAGTCACAACTCCATCCTTATTTCTCACGTGAGAACCCACACCGGAGACAAACCTTACAAATGCTTGGAGTGTGGAAAAAGCTTCACTTGGAGCACCCTCCTGATTAGACACGAACGGACTCACACCGGGGAGAAACCCTTTAAATGCCAAGAGTGTGGCAAGGGCTTTAGTGAGGGCTCACTACTTAGCAAGCACGAGCGGCGTCACGCTGGGGAAAAACCCTTCAAATGTTTGGCGTGTGGAAAGAACTTTTTTTCTAGCACGCTTCTTATTCGACATCAGAGGACTCACACCGGGGGGAAACCGCTGGATATTTGGAGTGTGGGAAACGCATCAATTGTTTGAGACAAAAGAATTTGAAGAGGAGAAAATTCTTAGCCGTGATCAGAATGGGACAAAAGTTGTCACGCCCTCAGTCCAGCAATTATTTACCAAAAATTTGCTGAGTAAGGCACCATAATTATTCTTTTCATGGAATAAGAGTTTTTGACTTAGCACCGTATCGTCATCAGGAAATGATGAAGGGGCAATGTGAAGCAGAAGTGCACAAAGCAAGGCAGGATAGCCATATATTTCTCGGAAACTAAACCATCATAAATCCATCATCTTTATGCTCTTGACTTCCTCGAGAAGAATGAAATTGAAGAAACTCACTAATTTAATGTTTATGGTTTAAGTACGTTTCTTAGTCACTTCAGCGAAGGTTCTTTAGGTCAGTATTTTACAATCTTAGCAACTTTAAAATGTCTGGAGTCCAACTCCCAGAATTAGCCAAGCTGGGGAAATCTGGGGGTTGGAATTGTTGAAAGAAAAGTTCCAGGTCCAGTTCCAAGCCGGGAATAAAATGGAGGCTGACTGGAAAGAAAGTTGGTTTATTGATGAACAGAACCACCAACATGTGATACTGGGACAGTTGACAAAATGGAGCTAAGAGTGGGTGGGTTTTATACCTTCTGTATTCCTACAGAGTCATGTAGGGGTCCTGGCTGGCTCTAGAGGCAAAAGGGGAAATGCAAATCCTAGATGTTTGTGCTAATTTTGTCAACCTTTGGCTTGATTGTGTTGCTTATTGTGTTGCTTATCTGAAGTTACTGCCTGATCCAGTCTTTCTGAATGGATTACCAAATTTGCATTTCTAAAAGCTGGCCTCCTCAGTTTCTGCTTGGGGAAGGGAGACTGATGCTGGTTTCGGCCTCCCTTAACATTTTTTTTCTCCATTTCTCCTTTAGGGGAAATATTCTATCCTACCTTTTTAATATTCCCCAAGATATTTCATTCTTCAGTGAGCGGGAACTTCCCACACAGTCCAGATGTTAGAGTTCCGAAGAATGCCCTAATTAATTCATGAGCCTCGAGCCAAGTTTCAAAAGAAATCCATTTATTAGGAGCAACATGTTGGCATGTATCCAAGCAGAGTCAGCCCTACGTAATTTACGGCCTCACTATGACCCTGTTTCCCCCCTCCTCCGTGAGTGTGTCATAAATCACATTCTCCAACGGAGCACTTTCGCGGGCTGTAGAAAACATGCCTCTCTGGCTGGCTCTGGTAACCTAGGATACAATCTGGAGAAAGGTATGCATGGAATGTGCTTCTGGCAGCCAAGCTGCTCCATTAGTTCTCCCCCCTCCTGTCTAT
The DNA here is from genome assembly GCF_028640845.1 of Ahaetulla prasina. Classification (NCBI taxonomy): domain Eukaryota; kingdom Metazoa; phylum Chordata; class Lepidosauria; order Squamata; family Colubridae; genus Ahaetulla; species Ahaetulla prasina. The sequence goes on along the minus strand of NC_080540.1, from coordinate 30,052,479 downwards.
GGCAACTTGAGAGCAGGTCTGGAATCCTTTACGAGCTGATATCAGACATCTTAAAGTTGTTAGAGTGAACATGTGTGATTCAACACTTTTCTGCACTGCTTCTCCTTGTATGGGGGAAGGCACTCCTTGGCATTTCTGTTTATTTTCCTGTTTTTCAAATTCATTTTGAAAAGTATAAGGCCAGCGGCTCCCAACCTTTTGGGCACCAGGGACCGATTCTGCGAAGAGAGGTTTTCCGCAGACCGGAGGGGGCATGGTTACATGTGCTGCCTGCATCTCATGGATGGGGCTTCATTTGTTTTGCGCAGACCAGTTTCTGGCATGCTGCGAACTGGGGGCGATCCAGTTGGGGACCCCTGTGTTGGAAGAAATGTCCCATCTGGGTTCAGTTCCAAGCGGGGAGAAAGATACTGGAAACATGGAGGCTGTTTGGAAAGATGGTTTAACGGTAGACAGGACCACATGGTTTGAGGTCCTGGGCAATTGAGCACATGGGTGGGAGAGAGAAAGAGATTCATACCCTTTCTTGGGCTTTGAACTTGCTTCCTGTTCCTGTGAAAGAAATGCATTCTGATTGGTTGTCAGTCTCCCACGGGGCTATGCAGGGGGAGTTTGTAGGTTGTCTTGAGTCCCAGGCTTGGTTGAATCTTGATGGGTAATGTAATGAAGGGACTTTGGGCAATTTCTATTATGGCTTAATGGCTTTGTCCTGGTTTGGATCTTGAGGGAGGGCTAATCCTATCATGTCCTGAGGATGAAGGATTTTGTTTTGTAGATAAGCTGGCCCAGCCTTTTGTCTTGTAGATAGGTTGGCACCAGTCTTTCTGGGGCCATTAACAAAGGTGAGGGCTGCTTCCAAGAGCATGTTTCTCCTTTTCTCATCCAGGGAGGTATAATATTCTGCCTTTTTAAAATTTCCTAGAATATTTCATTCTTCTAGGAGAGGGGTGGGTGTGGGTGTTAACTTCCTACACTTACATTAGGCAATACTCAAGGGCCTAGTTGCTGTTCATGTCCTAAAATGGAAAACCAATCTTCATTTATCAAAGCGAAAGGACCACTACAGTTATTGTAAGCCAAACTTTTTCTACATAGGAGATGACTTATGCATGCTTAAGTGTTGTGAAGGCTGCTCATAAGCTAAGTCCCAGCTAGGTAAGGGTTAAACATAGGTTTTGGGGAAATAGGGAGGTTGCACCAATAGAGAAGTCATGAGAACATCTGTCGTCATGACAACAAATATTGTCATGGTAGCACCAGTGGGAAAGTGAGAGACAGCCATTTTTGGTCTTTTTCTAAGAGCGTGACTCCATCCATCTGATATTACTGCCATCTTGTGGCCGTATTGCATAATAGCACCCAGGCATCCTTAACATTGCTCATCTGTCATCAACATGTGAAACTATTTGAACGAAGACAAAGAAAATGCAGCCATTTTGACAAGTAGTCCTCGACTTATAACAGTTCATTTAGTGACCAATCGAAATTACAGTTGAAATTGCACTGAAAAAAATGATTTATGACTGTTTTTTTCACACTTACAACCATTGTAGCATCCCCATGGCTGCATGACTAAACTTGGCGACTGACTCTTACTTATGACAGTCACGGTGTCCCAGGTTCCTGTGATCCCCTTTTGCGACCTTTTGACAATGGGGAAACCGGATTCATTTCACAACCATGTTACTAACTGAGCAATGGCGGTGATTCACTTAACAACTGCGGCAGGAAAGGTTGCAAAACTCGCTTAGCAAATGTTTCACTTAGCTTAACTGTGGTGATTTGCTTAACAACTGTGGCAAAAAAAGGTTGCTGAAATGGGACAACATTCCCTGTGCTTGGTGTCTTGCTTAGTGACAAAAATGTTGGGTTCAGTTGAGGTCGTAAGTTGAGGACAAATTTTCATTGTGGCCAGCTAGGAAACTTCATCTCAAAAAGGAGCATTTTGAGGGGGAGGACACAAAGCTGTAAAGCTTCTCCTCGTCACAGAAATGTACCTAGATAAGTCAGTAGCTGTATTTGGGTAATCAGTTTAATAAAAATTTTATTTTATTAAGTTTAATAAAATATCAAGTTTTATATATTAATATTAATATCAAGTTTAATAAAAAGAAGGACTAGGGGAGACATGATAGCAGTGTTCCAATATCTCAGGGGTTGCCACAAAGAAGAGGGAGTCAAGCTTTTCTCCAAAGCACCTGAGGGTAGAACAAGAAGCAATGGGTGGAAACTGATCAAGGAAAGAAGCAACTTAGAACTAAGGAGAAATTTCCTGACAGTTAGAACAATTAATAATAGAATAGAATAGAATTTTATTGGCCAAGTGTGATTGGACGCACAAGGAATTTGTCTTGGTGCATATGCTCTCAGTGTACATAAAAGAAAAGATACATTCATCAATAAGTGGAACAACTTGCCTGCAGAAGTTGTAAATGCTCCAACACTGGAAATTTTAAAGAAAATGTTGGATAACCATCTGACTGAGATGGTGTAGGGTTTCCTGCCTGGGCAGGGGGTTGGACTAGAAGGCCTGCAAGGTCCTTTCCAACTCTGTTGTTGTTATATTGTTATATTGTTATATGTCTCTGAATTTTATGTAACAGAATACCAGAGTTGAAAGGGATTGAATTGACGATTGCAGATGTCTTTGGCATTAGATTAAACCAAGACGTTGGGTCATATCTTTAACTGCTCGGCATATGGTTTATATATTTTAAAAAGTCCGTAAGTTGTTTTCGAGACCAGCATTTAAATATCGCCTGCCTTCTGCACTTTGAATGGAAAATAATAATAGGTAAGGTCAAAATAGGAAACTAAGTAGTCCTTTACTTACAGTCATTCATTTAATGATCAACACCACTGAAAAAAAGGTGACTTACAATCTGTTCTCGCGCTTCAGGCCATGGCAGCATTTCCATGGTCATATGATCAAAATGATCTGTAGACAGTTGCACCAACCGGGGTCACATGATTGACATTTGTAGTCTTCCCAGGGGACTTCCAACAAGCGAAATCAGTGAGGGAAGCTGGATTTACTTAATGACCATTGCAAAAAATGTTGTTAAAATGGGCGCGACTTAAGGACTGCTACAATTAGCGCAGAGGTTCCGATCCCAATTGTAGTTCTAAATCTAAGACTACCTACAACTGCATTCGAAGTCCACACCTTGAATTGTTAGGGATAATATTCAAGGCGATGCACGGAACATCGTTGCCGTGGTGGCGCAGCGGTTAGAATGCAGCCTTGCAGGCTAACTCTGCCCACTGCCAGCAGTTCGATCCTGCATTCTAACCCCTGCGCCACGTCAGCCCATTCTCCCCAACATGCATTCTAAGGACGGAAGGCTGAGTCAGCCTGGTGATGATCAAACTCCTTTTCATTCAACAATGTACAGCTAAATGCGGAGCAGGAAAAGTCAGTTTTGAGTTCCCTGGCTGGGACATATTTGTGCAGGTCTTTTTGGCAGCAGTGCAGAAGTAGTTTTCCATTGCCGTCTTCTGGGATGGATGGATGGATGTTAAGTCTAGTCTGCAGTCCTATTCCTGTAATCTCCTACTGGGGCTTAATTTATTACTTCTTGTTAAATATAGTGAGTGCTAAATACAGGGGTGGGCTTCAGATCCTTTAGCAACAGGTTCGCTGCCCCGTTGCTGGGTGGGCGTGGCCATGGTTGGCGTGGCCTAGTCGGCCACCTGCACCACGGTGGAGGCTCCGGAGGTTTTTCTCAAGCCTCCAGGAGGGTGCAGACTGCTTCCTCCAGGGTCCAGAGGCCCTCCGGAAACCGGAAACACATCCATTCCTGGACTTCCAGAACCTCCAGTAGGGCCGTTTTTTGCTCTCCCAGACTCTCTACGCGGCCCCTGCACTTACCTGGAATGATGAACGGTCTGCGTAGAGATTCCTGGGAGGGGCAAAGAGGGATGGGAGGGGCCATCCAGGAGTGACATTTCGGGGTTTGCCGAACCCTGGCGATCCTTGGCTAGAGGATTGCCCAAACCCTGCTGAATCCACAGCAGCCCACCCCTGGCTAAATATAATATATCCATGGTGGCACAGAGGTCAGAATGCAGTATTGCAGATTAACTCTGCCCACTGCCAACAGTTCGATTCCGACCAGCTCAAGGTTGACTCAGCCTTCCGTCCTTCTGAGGTCGGTAAAATGAGGACCCAGATTGTTGGGGGCAAACCGCTTAGAGAGGGCTGTAAAGAATTGTGAAGCAATCTATAAGTCTAAGTGCTATTGCTACCTTGCCTCCGCCATGTCAACTTGGCCCCAACCTTGTTGGCCTTTAAGAAGTCCCTGAGGACATGGCTGTTCCATCAGGCCATGGTTTGTGAAGACCTTGCATGGTGATTGCATTGTTTGTGAAGTCTGGATGGCATTCTTCTGTGCTTTTATGTTTCCAATTTACTGCTCGAATTATTTTTATATATATATGTTTGGGGTTTTTTTGCCATTTTTAACTTGTAAGCTGCTCAGATTCATCCTACTGAGATGGGTGGCTATAAAAATTTCAAAAAATAAAGCAAGCATGTGCCGGAATGTAACAATGATTGGTGTCATATTCCTGACTTGGTTTAATAAAACTTAAGTCCTTAATGTAGAAAGTAAAGAAAGAAAAATCTTGTTCTACTAACACAGGAGAAAAAGATGCTAGTGATAATTAATCTATACATAATCATATGAGGTGAGGGATTTTTTTTGGATGCAGAACCTTATATTTGGACTTTCCAATGCATTTAAGACAATGTGGAACAAGTTATATGTTCACCTGGTGGAGGGGTGTCAAACTCGAATTCACTGAGGGCCGCATCAGGGCTGTGTTTGACCTGGGGGGGGCAGGGGGTGTGGCCAGCTCGATGTCACTCATTTTGGGGACGCCTGTGGCGGCCAGAAGGCTCTGCCACTGCCAGCAGTTCGATCCTGCATTCTAACCCCTGCACCACGTCGGCAGTGATGTTCTACGTCAGGAAAAATTGCCTTCTACGTCAGGAAAATTGCCTTCTGCAACCCTCTGCCAGCAAAAACAGAGCTTGGGAGGGCTGCATGTAGCCCTCCCAAATTCTGTTTTCGCTGGCAGAGACCCCACAGGCCGGTCCTTCGCTGTTTTCCAGGTGGCTCCGCGGGCCAGATCTAAGCAGCCTACGGGCCACATCTGGCCCACGGCAAAGGTCGGTTTCAGCAGGTTCTGACCAGTTCTGGAGAACCAGTAGCAGAAATTTTGAGTAGTTCGGAGAACTGGTAGTAAAAATTCTGACTGGCCCCACCCCCATCTATTCTCTGCCTCCCGAGTCCCAGCTGATCAAGAGGGAATGGAGATTTTACAGTATCCTTCCCCTGCCACGCCCACCATGCCACGCCCACCAAGCCATGCCACGCCCACCAAGCCACACCCACAGAACCGGTAGTAAAAATTATGCCTGGCCCCGCCCACATCTATTCTCTGCCTCCTGAGTACCAGCTGATCGGGAGGAAATGGGGATTTTGCAGTAACCTTCCCCTGGAGTGGGGAGGGAATGGAGATTTTACAGTATCCTTCCCCTGCCACGCCCACAAGTCACACCCACCAAGCCATGCCATGCCCACCAGGCCACACCCACCAGGCCATGCCACGCCCACCAAGCCACACCCACAGAACCGGTAGTAAAAATTCTGACTGGCCCTGCCCCCATTTATTCTCTGCCTCCCAAGTCCCAGCTGATCGGGAGGAAATGGGGATTTTGCAGCAACCTTCCCCTGGAGTGGGAATGGAGATTTTACAGTATCCTTCACCTGCCACACCCACCAAGCCATGCCACGCCCACCAAGCCACACCCAGAGAACCGGTAGTAAAAAATTTTGAAAGTACCACTGGCCCACGGCCTTGAGTTTGACACCCCTGACTTAGAGAATTGTGCATATTGAACCCAAGCAAGAGGTAAAAGTACCCCGCCTGATTCAATTATGTACCATCAAATCAATGTCAAGTCTGAGTGATCACGTGCTCATTTTCGCCACGCTCATCTGTCACTAACCTGGTCCTTCAGCTCTTCTACAGGCCAAAAATTCGATTTCCTTCCACCTTTTCCAAGCATTAGAGCCTTTTCCGTTCTGATGGAAATGAAATCCAAAAGAGAATGACATATCCAAGGGATTAAATATCTTGTTACACAAGCCCTTCTCTCTCCTTCCTCTCTTTTGATGATTCCTCACTGTTGCCCTTGTCCGATCTTCTGCTCACTAGGGAATTCTGGGAGTTGAAGTCCCCACATCGTAAAGTGGCCACGGTAGAATTAATATGAATACCAAGGGCATAGTATCAGTAATATCAGTCTCCACGTACCTTCTCTCTGACATCAAGAATTGTATATAAAACAAAATACACACACATACACAAAATATGTAGGCTGAATTTTAGTTGAGGCAGTCCTCTTATTTTTTGATAAACAGGAGGAATCCTGTGAAAGTCCTCAACTTACAGCCACAACTGATCCCAACATTTCCACTGCTAACTAAGTAAGACAGTTGTTCACTGAGTTTACACCCCTTTCACGACCTTTCTGGCTACCACCGTTAAGTGGATCACTGAGGGTCGTTCAGTTAGTAACATGGTTGATAAGTGAATCAGGCTTTTTTTCCGTGGACATGCTTCTCAGAATGTCGCAAAAGTGATCACAAGACACTGCAACCAACATAAATACATGCCTGAATTTCGATCACATGACCATGGGGATACTGCAATGGTTATACATGTGAACAAACAATCATACATTACTTTTTGTCAGTGTTGCCACTTTGAATGGTCATAAATGAATGGTCGTAACTCCAGGACTACCTGTAATATATACATGCAACCTTTGGACGAGCAAAGTCAGTGGGGAAGCCAGATTTACTTAACAACCAGGCTACTGACTTCTCTCTTCTTCCTCTTCTCTTTATTCTGTTCTATTCTATTCTATTCTTTTTTTTTTAATTTGCATTTATATCCCACCCTTCTCCGAAGACTCAGGGCGGCTTACACTATGTTAGCAATAGTCTTCATCCTATTTGTATATTTATATACAAAGTCAACTTATTGCCCCCAACAATCTGGGTCCTCATTTTACCTACCTTATAAAGGATGGAAGGCTGAGTCAACCTTGGGCCTGGAGGGACTAGAACCTGCAGTAATTGCAAGCAGCTGCTGTTAATAACAGACTGCATTAGCAGTCTAAGCCACAGAGGCCCTACTCTACTCTACTACTCTACTACTCTACTCCTATTTCTATTCCTATTTCTATTCTATGATCCCCTTTTGTGACCATGTACAAGCAAAAGTCTTATGCCACCAGACTCCAAATTTTGGGTTTAGAGAACTTAGAACTATGCAGACTTCAATCTGACCTAAGCATAATACATAAAATTATCTACCACAATGTCCTACCTGTCAATGATTACTTCAGCTTCAACCACAACAATACACGAGCAAATAACAGATACAAACTCAAGATAAACCACTCCAAACTGGATTGTTGCTGTTGGTCTGCAACACTTATTTGTAGTCCAAGGTTCCCTGTTGATGTTGTCCTGGGTTCCCGCAGGAACGGGTCTCAGCCCTCGCTGAGACAATTTGAGGGGGTCCTCGCAAGGACGAAAGAAGCCAAATAAAAGACACCACACCAGGAGTTTTTCAAGATGAGAGAGCACGAAGAAAGGGGTTGTAAAAGGAATCGTTAAAAAGGGGTTGTTAAAAAGGAATCGTTAAAAAGGTTCCCCCTTAGATCGCAACAGTCTCTTTTATTATGCAGTTTTAGCAGGGAGGGGTAACTACAGCAAGGAGGGAATTAGCATATAGAAACTTAACATCACCAATCAGCAAGCGTTTAGAGTATACGTATTAGCAAAATACCACGTGTTTTTCAGGAAATCATGCATTTTACCTGAATAGAAACCCAACTCAGGAATGTAAAACTAACTCAGGGAAAGTTAGGGGCCTAATTCAGGGAGAGCAAAACTATGCATCTAACTCAGGGAAGGTTCAGCGGAATAGAAACCTAATTCAGGGAAATCAGAACTATGGGTACTATTAATCATGTCTGTCATGTAGCACTGAAAAAAGTCAAGTCAAGTTCTCCCGGCTGTGAGGCCTAAGAAAACCTGAACCAATGATATATCCATATGTCCTCTGTTTTTATTTTTTAAGATGGGTAAATGATATATCCATATGTCCTCTGTTTTTATTTTTTAAGATGGGTAATATTCTTCTAAAGCTATGACATCCCCAGTGGATCCCCCCTCCCGGAGACCCATGAGGAGTCAGTACACTTTTCCAAAGGAATGGTTCCCGATTCAGAGTCTTCATCAGCCTCAGAGGCTAATTCTAAAAGAGGTTGTTTATATTCATTTTCAACAGTGTTTCTTAGCAAGAGGACATCATCTCCAATACTGTTTAGTCGTTGTTTCAAGAATGCTAGAACTCTCCCCATGACACATGGGCCAATTGTACATGCAAGGAGCAACAAAATCAGAGGACCAACTAGGGCAGAGAGGAGGGTGGACAACCAGGGAGAGAGATTAAACATTCCTGATACCACGTGTGGGATTGAGAACGCTCTTTTCTCTATCTTTCAATCGGTATTTAATTCTGCCATAGAGTCAAGCACAACACCAGAACTTTCAGTGTAAAACAACATTCTTCTTTCAAAGCTACACACAGACCGCCCTGTTTTAAGAATAGCAAGTCCAAACCCCTTCTATTTTGTAATACAACCTCGGAGAGAGGTCAGGGAATTTTGGAGGGCAACCATAGATTGCTCAATGCGTTTGAGATCAGCATCTATTTCAATACTGAGCCTGCGGATGTTTTTGTCAGCCACAACCATTCCTGCGATTCCAGTTGCAGCACCAGTGGCTCCTAGGCCCAGGAGAAGGGCCAAAGTCATAGTAGTAACCACCTCCCGTTTGGTTCGTGGAAGGTATTGGGGTGTTTCTATGCGAGAAAAGAACTCATTATTGGAAAAAACAGACA